>NC_045435.1:95310809-95614625 GCF_002776525.5 Piliocolobus tephrosceles | reverse complement strand
TTTTTTGAGACGGAGTCTGGCTCTGTCGCCCAGGCTGGAGTGCAGTGACCGGATCTCAGCTCACTGCAAGCTCCGCCTCCCGGGTTTACACTATTCTCCTGCCTCAGCCTCCGGAGTAGCTGGGACTACAGGCGCCCACCACCTCGCCCGGCTAGTTTTTTGTATTTTTAGTAGAGACGGGGTTTCACCATGTTAGCCAGGATGGTCTCGATCTCCTGACCTTGTGATCCGCCCGTCTCGGCCTCCCAAAGTGCTGGGATTACAGGTTTGAGCCACCGCGCCCGGCCTAATTATAGTATTACACAGAATTCCTGCTGCTACAGTTTCCTTCAGGAAAACTCCAGGCACGGCCAGTACCGTATAAAACAATGAAGACATTCTGAAACTGTGTTTTCAAAGCCATGCACAAACTTCAGGAGTGCAAGAAATGTCACCATAGAAGTCTGGGGAGATGGGGGCATCCTGGAGACCACCCCGATTCAGCTTTTATCTGCTCTATTGTTTGATGGCACGCACTGCCTCCACCCAAGTGTGGAAGGGGGAGCCCGGCAAAGGGAAGCATCCCATTTTGCTAGACACTTCTTAAACTCCCAATGGCTGTTTGACGCCATCAAACTGAAAGAGTCAGGAGTGTATGTGACATTTTTCCATCTGTGTGCATGAAGCAGGGAAGCCCATGTCGATCCATTAGTGTTTTCTCAAGAAAGATGGAGCTCCGTGGTACCGGCTTGTTTAAGGTCTAGGGCAAGGTTTCCCAACCTCTGCACCACTGACATTTCAGGCCAGATAATTCTTTGTCGTAGGCAGCTGTTGTCTGCATTGGTGCCTTATAGGATGTTTAGCAGCATGCCTGGCCTCTACCCACTAGATGCTAGTAGCATCCCTGATGAAGTTGTGGTTGTGATGACCAAAGAGGCTTCCAATCATTACCAACTATCTCCTGGGGGTAAGATTGTCAGATTTACAAAAAAATTTTAAAAACAGTTAAAAGCCTAGTTAAATTCAAATTTTAGTCAAGCAAAATAATTCTTTTTAACTCTAAGTATGTCCTGTTGTAGTATTTGGGACATACTTATACTGAAAAATTATTCATTGTCTATCTGAAAATCAAACTTAACGGAGTATCTTCTATTTTATCTGGCAACCCTACCTGAGGGTCAAAATCACTTGCAATTGAGAACCACTGATCTAGGGCGACCAACTGTCCCAGTTTGCCAAGGACTTTGCTAGTTTTAGCATTAAAAGTCCAGCATCCTGGGAAACTCCTCAGTCTCAGGCATGCTGGGATGATTGGCTACCCTGGAAGATCTATCCTCAATCCTTTGTGCTGGTGTCAGCTTTCATAGCATAGAATCATAGCAGCCCTTGGGAGATGCTGGTGCATTCAATGGATGGAGAAGCTTCATTGCAAAATTGACAAGTACTGCTCTTTAGTGTGAACTACTAAATGGCCCTATTTTTGCTTGATTGTTGATTCACAAACACAACCAAAACATTACCAATAATGGCTGAAGTCAGTCTTCAAAGAGGCCTATTGATTTTCATGACCTCAGAGTAGATTATTCTTCCCAGAAAAAAAAAAATCCATATCCCAGATACATTATTCTAAATAATCCAATACCCAAAGCTAATGGGACTTCTCCACCAGCTTGTAAGACTATAACTACACTTTGGTTTTCGTATAAATCCTCAAGATGGATTTTTTTGTTGGATGTTGCCTTAATTCAGAATTGTATTGACTGGTCTCCCCTTGTTCAGGGCTGTTACTAGGCAACATATTTTCTTTTTACTGTTATGTTGGGTAAGATAGCAAAGTGAGGCAGGGGGTGAATGGTGGTGGTGCTGTAGAAGATTCTTCTGTGCCAATTTATCTATTGCTACCCATGGCATTACTCAGTGCAGCCCAGACCACAAGCCTCACTCTTGACAGTAATTTTTAACAGAACTCTGGACTTCAGGCAATACAGAAAGGAAATCCATCTTTGGTTCCTTTAGTCACCTTACAACTCTGTTAGTTGACAGTACATGGAGGTAAAAACAAAGTGTTCTCCAAGAATTTGGAAGTGAGGCCATTTTCCAATAATTAAACTGAAAAAGTTCACACACACGGCTGTGACTAGTTTGGTAAATGTTCTACAAAAGTCTGGGAACACTCCATAATTCCCATCAAGGCATCTGGGAAGGCTCTGAGAGGCAGGATGCAATGTGAACACCGTGGTGTGCTGGAGCCTGCCAGTACCAGCTCTCAAAAGCCATTGATTGTGTGCATCTCTTCCTGCTGGTAGCTTGAAATAGTCTTGGAGGGAGTATTCATACCATGGAACCTGACTTGGCAAATGTTACAAATTAGGGCTTCCCCCAGCCCCCCAGAGAGCCATTTGTTAAACATTTGCTAGTACACCACTGAATTAAATATGAACATAATGAACACCTAGAGGACTGACCAGTTGACTTACACCATGACTGAAGAGGAACTTTAGGAACAGCCTGGAGCATTTAAATGGGAGCCCCAAGACTCCAAAACTGGCCATTCTCTTACCAGTACCTAGCCAGGAAGAGAAGGACTAGCCCTTCAAGACATGCCTCCATTCCTGGTGTCAAGAATATCCTGTCTGTTAATCAGCTTCAGGCCCCCTTAGAGACCTTCTGAATATAACTTGGCTTCTTGGCTTCACAGATTTTGAATTCATAATGTTTTCCAGTTCTATTTCTCATTATAAATTAACAGATTGGCATTCCAGTCTTACAAATATACATTGGGAGCACAAGTATGCTCCAGTGTAGTAGTTACATGCCCAGGGTTGGAAGGAGACAGACATCCTGGGTTTGAACCCCAGCTCTGCCACTTTCTGGCTGTGTTAGAGCATGTGACTTAACGTCTCTATGTCCTCATCTTTATTCTTTCTGCTGATTAAGACCCAACTTAGCTTTCTCCATCTCCCACGAAGCTTTTACGTGCTCTAGCACACACTCATCACGCCCTTCTGTAAACCACTTATTTTGTTTTATTTATAGTCTTGTCTCCACCAACTAAATTTTATGATGCTTGACAACTAGAATGTTTTATATGACTCTTTTATTCTCAGAAAGACCTGTCCCTATGCTGACCATGTAGTAGGTGCCTTATACAGGCTCATTAATAAGTTAGCTAATTAATATAGGATGCTCCAGTTAAAGTACAAGGTATGTTTCACACTAACCCATTAAAAGTGGCCAGCCGCTCCCCTCCCCTAAATGCCGAGTGCACACCCTTCCCTTATTTCTCACCTTAGTGGATATTCCAGTGTCAAAAATGTGGCCCCAGATAGGATCCTTCTGGCTGCAAGGAACAGAGAGTTCCAACTCAAACTGACTTCAACAATGAGCAAGCACAGAGATATTATAATTTGAAGGCAGGTAGAGATCAGCTGCCAGGCAATGCTGTCCTTAGGGATCCAGGAACCATCCCTCTTGTCATTCAGGCATACTTGATGCTGGCCTCTCTGAGGGATGATAGCAGGATGATACCTCAGCACCAGGCGCTCATGGCAAAGTCCACAGGGAGAAAAGGTACTCTGTCTCTGAGTTCCTTCTTCACAGAACATAAACTTTCCCCAGACTGCCCCCCAACCAACACACACACACACACACACATACTGCAGGCTTTTCCTCATCTCATTGGCCAGGAGTGGATAGCATGCCCTTTACTTAACCAATTGCTGTCAAGGAAAATAGGAATTACATGCTCTGCTTAGACCACATGGGGTGGGATGAGATGCACATGGGTGCATCTCAAGGGCCCCCATAGGGTCTCCGCTCAGCCTGTTCATTTGGCCTTTCTATAAGCACAACCCCATCCTTCTGGCTCCACTCACCTGCTCCATCTACACTGCCTAAGAAGCTAACGTTTATATGACAGAAAATTAACTTTCTGTTCCCTCTAAGGGCCCACAGTTGCCTCATATTCCATTTCCTTCTGAAGAAGCAGGCAAAGATTTGGGCAGAAATCTAGCCAATTCATGACCTCAGACTATGGTGTATGTAGATGGTAACTTCAGCCTTGGGATGTCATTGGCCAGGAGTGGATAACATTCCATTCCCCAATGGAAATTTCCGTCTGATCTGCAATGCAAAACTCCTATGTTGACGTCCCATCTTTCAGATAATAGTTAATAAGAACGTGTTATCAATGTCAGAGCTTGCTTACATATGCTCCAGGAGCACATAAGAAGAGAGAAAGAGATAAAAGAATTCATAGTTGTGTGATGCCAAATGACAGGATTTTTCCACACAGCTGGTAAAAGATAACTGCAGTCTCATAATCTCTTGTTTGTCAGTTGGGCTTCAAAACGTGGCATCCAGACCCAATTGCTGTCAAAAACATTTGCTATTCAGGAACTTCAGAAAGGGAAAGAATACAAATATTCTGCAATCAAAATTATGCAGGTGCCATTTTCCTCCTCTTCCCACCTCTTGAGAGCCATCATCCCAAAGTGAAGATGGAGAAATACCTAACCTTTTTTTTTTCTGCATCATGTTTGTAATAGTGGCAACCATTTTCTTCACACACACTATGTCCCTGAGGCCTTTACACATTTATCTCATTTAATTTCTATCACAGCTTTGTGAAGTTGACATTAAAAATAATTTTAAAACCATCCATTAAGTGAAGATGAGATGCCAAGCTGAGCTTGATCCAAGGTCATTTCACATATTGTCTTACTTTATCCTCTTAGTAAGCCTAAAAGGTGGGTTATTATCGCTCCTTATTTTACAGATGAGGAAACTGAGACCCAGAGTAATTAAGTATCTTGATTCAGCTCACTAGGCTGTAAATGGCAGAGCTGGAACCTGAATGCATGGCGATGTGGCTCAGAAGTCTACCTTTTCACTCTACCAGTGTCACCCAAATATCTTATCTTTATTTACCCACAGTCTTCTCTTTACTCTGAACCCTGTAAAATCCCCAAAGTAACAGGCTGTGGATGGGTCATGCAGGCTGGCACTTTCTGGAGCAGTAAATGAGCAGAAGCTTAGCAAATTGGGCTTCAAGCCTTCACTGGAGCCAGTTAAATGTCCATGTATACATGAGGTTCTGTCTCCTTGCCTGTGAGCCTCTCCCATTTATTGGATGAATCATTTATCTCACTGGAGCAAGGAGGAGGTTTGCCTCTCCTAAGTTGTCAAGAATCAGTTGGAAATCTGCCCTTAATCCTGGAGCCCAAGTCAGAGAGAAGCCCTAGAACAAGGGTCTGCAAATACAGCCCACGGGCCAAATTCAGCCTACAGCCTGTTTTTGTGTGGCTTGCCAGGTAAAAATAGGTTTTGCATTTTTTAATGAATGGAAAAAATCAGGAAAAAAAGGTGACACATGAAAATTATATAAAATTCTGATTTCAGCACCCATAAATAAAGTTGCAGTGGAATACAGCCATAAGCATTCTTTACATATTGTCTGTGACCATTTCTTGCTATACTATGGGGAAGCTGAGTAGTTACAACAGAGACTGTAGTACCCCTATAATATTTAGCAGCAAAAAGTTTGACAACTCCTGCCCTAGAAATGCTCTGAGCATCACTTATCCACCCAAAAGGGCCCACCCCCGCCCCCACAGCAGGACACTTGTGGTATTTCCAGTCCCACACAGAGCCCAAGAAAGGGATTCACAATCAAGCTGAGTCCACTGCTGTGCCTGCCATTTTTCCCTTGCCTACTCTAGCCTTATTCAAGGATATTTTTTGCTGCAGTCTCTAAGGGCTATAAAGAAGCACCTCCCTACTGCCTTCAGGGTCCACTGTAGTTGCAGATCCCCACTCCCATTGCCAAGGGCACAGCTGCCACTAGCATCATCACTGCAGTCCCCCACCAGAATGACCCCTTCACCAAACATGTTGACCTTTTTCCCCAGACCCAGCCCCCTCACTAGCCCCAAATGATCCCACTACCAAGCATATTGCCCCTCCAGGCTCTACTGGCTCATGTGGGCACAACCGTCAAAATGGGAAGACTGGCATACTTTTCCTTCTTCTGATAAAGAAATGCAAAAATTCCTTTGCATTTTAGTGAAAAAAAAACTGTAGTAGATGCTGTCAGTGCCCTATTAGTATTGCTTGGATGTTACCATTATAGTATGTAACAATCAACTTCAAACCCCAGTGTATGTATCTCTGTACCTGAGGCTTTTGCCCCCAGGAAACAGGCCCAAGTGCCAGGGCATTGTCATTGCAGCCCCCAGCAGTTCTCAACCCATGAGTCTCAGGAGAGGGTGTATAAATACCTCAGCTCCCTCACCTGGTGCCTTAGGAAGATAACTCTGAAGTGTGTTTTGTGCTGTTTCCCAGAGTTTCCCCAAAGGATTAAGCTCCAGTCATCCCCTGGCTCTGTTCTCCTCTTCCCAACTACTATTCTCCTCATCTCCCAGAACCCTCATCTCAGGGTCTGCTTCCTGGAAGAATACAAATAAAGACTTCCAGTTAAATCTAACCCTGCCTCCTTATTCTGCATCAGGCATGGGTCATCTATGAGGAGACTGGAAAAATCTGGAGGGCAAACACTGAGTGTGCTCCAAGCATCCCCACTGCCTATTCCACATGGAAGAGCCAGGCACACGATTGACCATTCATGCATTTTGGCACCTTTTCTTTCTTCTTGTCCCCAGAATCACATGCCCAGTAGAGGTAGGACTAGAAGCCGAACAAGATGACCTCTCATTTGTAGTTCAGGCTGCAGACTTCCCTTTAATTACCTAAGGAGCCTCATTGTCACATGAATAATGGAAGCTGCTCTTTTATGAACAAAAACACAAGAAGAGGGGGAGGTTCAGGGATGGGGCAAAGGGAAGAGGGGAAAGAAGAAAAGGGAAAGACAAAGACCCAGATTTATTATCTAGAAAATGTTCCAGTCTTTCTGAAGGGTTTCAGCTATCTAGGGGAGATGCTGAATTAATGGGTATGGATTACAGGGAGCAATTTTTTCTTTTCTTTTTGATGAAAGGGATGTCAATATGACTCTCCTTAAGTTCTGACTCTGTAATTATACTAAAGGATCCAGTGATATTTAACTCAGGCTACTGCTGCCCCTGACTCCCTGCATCCTCAAGCTTTAGATAACAATGGCCACTCATGGTCACTTCGTCCAGGCCCTAACCCTTCCTGGGTTAATTCTAATACAGACCTAAATTCCTCATCCAAAATCTTGGGGCCAGGTATGTTTCAGAATTCAGAAAGTATTTTAGAAAGGCAGTTTGATGCACACACCACCTCATACATTAACACCCCCGTGAGCTCTGGGATACCTCGTAATCAATGACATTAATATTTCTCCAGCAGCATGTATGCATATTCACACCAAATGAGATCAATAAAGGCAATAGATAGCCTCCACTTAGTGCAGGTCAGATACTTCTGGAAAATGAAATTAACCCAGTTAGATTTTGCTACTATGCAGATTATAACCAACTTTTGGCTTTCAGAGCTTTTAGATATTGAGATTATAGACACAGGATTCTGGACTGATAAAGGCGTATTTTCACAGCAATATATTAACATTTGAAAGGAAAGTGAATTCTGGGTTTCACCTGGGTGAAACCTCACCAGTTCCCATTTGTGAAAGCCAAGATGGGGCCAGGGCAGGTCCCAGTCCCTCAGTGCCTGGGCTGGGCAAAAGGTCTGTGACCGGTTATGTTATTATAGAACCAAGAGGGAGGGGTTGCCTTGTGAAACCATGAACTGCTGAAACCCAAGCAGTCAGTGGGAGCGGCAACAAGGAGATGGCCAAGGCAGTCCTCAAGAAGCCATATCAAGTGTTGCAACTTGGGGACAGGTATGAGGCCAGAATAGTCAAGACTTGTTATGGGAACAAGGCAGGAGTGGGAAGACTTGGGAATGGCCTGTGCACTGGGAGCAGGTCAGCCAGCTTGGATAGATAAGCACCAGCTAGACTGGACTTGCCTCTGGAAGCCTCTGGTGGAAAGATGCATTAATTGCCTATATGCAAATGATCTGGTCCTCCCCCATGTGAAAGGATTAGGTCATCAGATTAGCTGAGGGCAGGCCTGGCCTCCAGGGCAATGGAAAGAGCACTTTCTTCTGCCTGAACTGTTCTTAGTGGCAGATCCGGAAAGTATGTTTTTGCACATGGTGCAATCTTTTATCCATCAATTATTAAAAGGCAAGTGACTTTGCTCTGAAGCTATTTTCTTTTCCCAGCAGGGTATAATTCAGAAGATGGACAACTTGGGTTTGACTGTTTCACAGGCAGATTTCAAACCTTAGTTCTCAAATCCTTGTTCAGGATCCTGGGAAGCAGAGCACAGCAGGGCAGGCCTCCAAAATGGATCAGAGATACTGACAAGGCTGGCAATCAGGTGGGGCCATGTCCCCTGGCCATCCCTAAACACGGGGGCTGAGAATCTCCTGGCAAAAGAACTTGGACAGTATCAAGAATTAGAGCTTTGACACATAAACAAGGCATGTTTTGTGAGCTGAAGGTAATTCTCATGAGAGTGTTACCCACAGAGCCTGGAGAAGCACCAGGCACATGCAATAGTCACACAAATAATAGCACCAAACACACACATATAGCCTTATTGGGGGCAGGTATTTTTCTAGGTGTTTTACATAAATTAACTCAGTTAATGGTAACTACTTCATGAGAAAGGGTAGTGTATGTTTTACGTGCTGTATCATGGCCCCTCGTCCCACTCTTGACTTCAGTCCAGCTGCAAGGAGGAGCTTCTTCCTTGGACAGTGTCACTTAGGCATGTGCCCATGGCTTGCTCCTCTCTGCCTTAAAGACTCGCTAAAGCTGCAGAAATCATCTCAGCCCTCTAAAGGTCAGGGCAGGTAACCCCCAACTTCCCACTCCCTGTCCCAAGGCAACTATCTACCAAGAGGGCTAGGAGCTGTGGATAAATGTTCTTGCCTCCCTTCCTTCAGAAGGACAATCCTGGGAGGCTTCTTTGTGCTTCTCAGATGTGCCAATGCACTTGGGATCCCACTGCCAGCAGCAGTAACCAGTAGCACACCCTCAGGTTACTGTTTTCTCCTTCTCTGCTCAATCTTCCTGCTTCCTGGGATCACCTCCCAAATAAAAAGCCTGCAACCAAGCCTTTGTCTCAAGTCTGCTTGCCCAAAGACCCAAACCAAGACAATGAAATATCATTGTTCCTATCCTTGTTTTACAGATAATTGGTGCATAATGAATATTTTATATTGACCAAATGAATTAATGAATGTGAGATCAGAGTGGGAGAAGAGTGATTTGAGTCAATTGTGAAAAAGGAAGGCAAGGTCCTTAAAGGGGAGGAGAAGAGGAAGGACATCACAACCAGCAGTTTTCTGCCCCTGGGCCTGAAGGGCGCTGCTGACATCACTATGCTGATAATCTCTGTGGGCCCTAGGGCAAAAATGGGTTTAGCTGGTGGAAACAACCAAATTTGGTGTCCCTTTGAAATCTGTAACCTTACTATAGGTGTCTCACAGAGGGGAGCTGAGGAAAGTGAATCCTCCTGTCCCCTGATAGGGCTCAGTAAAGCTCCTTGATGGCCAAGAATATCTGTGACTGGGCTGCAGTGATTGGCTCCTGAAGGCCTGTCCTGGGCATGGCCAGTGACCCTGGAGGATCTCAGGTTTGGCTGGCAGTTGTATCAAACAGGGCAAACTGTGTAGCACAGGTGACTCAGTCTGGGAGAGGGTCAAGGGAGAACTCCATTGTGGCCAAGAGTAGCTACGGGAGAGTGCCCGCCCACCAGTCTTCACACTGGAGTTTCTCAGCCTGGACAGCAGTCCCCACAGTGGGCCTGGGCTTGGCAGAGGAAGGTGACAGCACGGTGGCCTCCAATAACCTGCTCTGACACGTAGCCATCTTGAAGACTCCTAGAAATACCTTGAGGTGGGATTTTTTAAAGACTGGAGTTCATGTGGCATAATTGGAATGACGAGCCCTAGGACAGCTGGTTATAATGCTTTAACTTAAAGAAATACACCTAGAGTTCCTCACCGGCCCTCGATCATGAAAATGTGACCACAGTCTCAGAAGACAGACCGCCTACACCAGAACCTCAGCTCAGCCACCTACTAGGTATGTGCCACAGTCATGTCTACAGTCCAGTTGTCTCCTTTGGAAAATGGGTATAGTATTAGTAATTGCCTGGGAGATTTGTCAGAAGGATTAAATGAGATACTGCGTTTAGAATAGTTAGCACAGAGAGTAATCACTCAATACCTGTTAGAGAACATTGCCATCAGTACCCTGACACTGCCCCCAGCTTCTCAATTCTCAACCAAGGCAATGATAGTGAATATTTATCATTTTATTTGGCCACCCAATATTTGAACTCCTTTTTCATTTGAGAAGTTCCCACTTCATGAGTCTTCATTGTCTTCAGTGGCTGCTTCCCATTGTAGATGCCAAAAATACAGAAACTGGCTTTCCCAGAAGCCTTTGCAGCCAGGCACAGGCTGTGCACAGGATCCATCCACCACGTGCCACCCTGGGTTTTGACACCGGAGCTAGACACAGGAAGGGTGGAATTCTCTCTCTGTCTACTGCAAGTTCAAGTTTGTGCACAGAGGTGACCGTGATGCCAATGGTAGTGCCCAACATTCAATGGCTGAAGCAGTAGAAGTTTCTCCAGACTCCTTCCACCATGTGATTCTCGGTGCTGCTCCAGGCTGCTTATTCTCCAGCCCCACTGTCAGCGTTCCTACTGATTCTTCAGCCACCCAGTGTTCTTTCCATCAAACTCTCTTCTGCTTCAGTCAGCCAGAGTTGGCTGATGCTTGTAACTAAAAATCATGACTGGTACAGCTACATTGCAATGTAGCTGAGCCACAGCCTGCAGCTTACAATGCTTCTATCTATGAGGGTCTCTCTTCAGTGTAAGAGAATGGTACCAAACTCTGCCAGAGTACCCAGAAGGGGCCAAGTGTTTGACAGAGCTAGAAGGAGGCAGGTGTTGATGGCCTCAGATGAGAAACCCAGAGCTCTGGGCCCTCTTCCTGACTTAGTAAGATCCAGTTCTTTTTCTGAGGTTTCCTGAACGTGTCCAGCTCTGCCATCCTCAAAGAAATTAGGTTAAACTAGAAAAGAAGGCACCAAAAACTCCACACAGCAACCTGCAAAGATATGTGTAGAAGAGGCAGATATAGATGTGTAGACTCACTTATGTTCACACTCTGGGCTTTTGTTGTAAAGCAGCTTTGGAGAAAACTACCTACTCCTCTCTTCAATCCTCTCCTTCCTACCCATTGCACACTGAGTCATCTGCAGTACAGCCTGGTGGGCTCCCAATGCACACGTCCAGCACTCCAATTTAGTTCTACCCCAGGGACTGTTCTACTTCCTGTCCCCCTCTCCCTCCCTCTCCTTCTGAGCTCTTCTATAGGCAATGAAGTGAGAGTGTGCAAAAGTGTAGAATTAGGCAGACTTGGGTCCCTCACATAGCAAGTTATCCATCAGCCTCAACTTATTCATCTATAAAATGGAACCAATGATACCTATTTTGCAAAGTTGGTAATGAGATGACCATTCTAGTACTCTAAAAGACACCCCATAAATGTTGATCCTTTTCCTTTCTTGACTCTGATCCTGGTAGCCCAGCAGCCCAAGGCTCCCAGTATCCAGGGTCATGTTTGGCAGCAGCCCAGGAAGGGTCAGCACTTGTAGGTAAGAGAGGAGGAAGGGAGGAGCCAAAGGACCAGTGAGGATGCCAGGAATGAGAAATGATTGAGCTGTTTAACAGCAGAGGATGATTCTCCCAGGCTTGGGGGAGAGGTCCCTGGGCCGCACCTGTCATAAAGCATCAGGAAACCATCAGTCCGCATCAAAGTGGTCAATTCCTCAGTCTCTGAGTGTTTAAATCATAAACACGATCAATACTGAACTCTGAATGTTGCACCAGCCCTTCATCCAGAGGCTCCTGGGGGAAACACAAATAAAACAGGTTACCAGCCAACTCCTGCAGAGCCAGTCAATTCCTGCTGACCTATTCCTGGAGGAGTCCAGCTGCACTCTGGACATCCGGGGCCAAAATTATGCACTCATTAGTGACATCTCCATTTCTGTGGTAATTTTGCATAACAAGATAACAGAATCCAACCAGAGCCATGTGACTCCAAGCAAAAGTGGAACTAGATTTTCACATTTCTTAGGTCAGATTCCTCAGAGGCAGAGCCTGCCAGCTCCCTACATGTGCTGATAACCTCGATAGTTCTAAGATGCATCATAGTTTGTGAAGGTTTGGGCACACTATCTCATCTAAATCTTGCAAATTCATTCTATGAATTGGGCAGAGCAAGGGTGCTTTTCCTCATTTGGAAAAGTAGAAAACGAGGCTCAGAGAGAGTAGCACCCAGCTGGAACTGTTGAGGCTGGGACTCCAGCCTCAGTCTCAGTCAAGACTCCAGGATCAGGTCTCTCCACTTGCCTTGCAAATAGTCGATATTTAAATTTTCCACTAATGGAACTGTTAAATACTCCTGTTTTTTCTGACACCTTGCACATGGAATTATCAAAGTTTTCAGCCCATTTGCTTATCAGTCCCACCACCTAGACTTACGTTTTATCTTGCTCATCTTCATAGCTCCAGTGTCTAGCTTAATCCCACTTTCCCAATGTATTCCATTACCTGGAAACAACGGTGTGTGCAGTTGGAGAATGAGCAAAGACAGACCCTGCATGCCCTTGAACTCCAGGCAAAGGGAATAACAATCCTATAGACTGGAGATGTACTGTCATGGGCAGGATTATAGCTTAATCCTACTTGCATTACAGTACCTGTGTTGGTCTGTATGGGAGATGGCAGAAAGGAGGTTCCTGCCACTGTTTCAAAATATCACATCTTGAACATGAGAGTTTTCGCTGAGGAAATTTTATTATTGCGGAAGAACTTTGAAGGGCAGAGGTTAGATCCAGAACTCCTTGGCCTAGAATTCAAGACCTTCCATAAATGGTCACCACCCCTATCCCCTCTAGCTTTGTTTACCCTCCTTCTTGTTGTGTATCTCAGTCATTTCAAGTCACTTACAATTCCTGAAAAGGTAATGGTAATTCCAGACACCACACTTCTGCCCATGCTAATTTCTCTGCCTGCAATGCCTTCCATTCTCACCTCCTTGGGAAACTCCTATTCAGTGTTAGTATCTGGGGCAAATTCTAGGTCTCTTCCTACCACTTCCTTCACTCTTTGAGGGCTATGATGAGGTTGGGTCAGGTTTGAGGATCTTGATTGAGACATGGGGTCTAGAGGTAGAGCTTTTGGTGTAATCAAGGAAGGTCAAAGCTCTAAGCCTTCTAGAAGCCCAGTGGCCAAAATGGACCAGCAGAGGTTAAACCAGAGATTATTTAGCACAGAAAGAAAATGAAGCAGAGGCTTAAGCAAAGTGTCTGTGGAAGTTAGAAGACAAATAATTCAGGTAACTCGTGTCCCCTCAGTCCTTTTTCTCTCGAATGGGAGCTGGATTTTTGCTGGGAGTTTGTGATATTTCTATCACTGCCTCTCTCTGCTTTTCCTTCATAATCCTCTGGGTCTGCTTCAACATGGTGCTCTGCAGGAAATATCTGGAGCATTTGAGTTAGGACAATAGTCACCAATGAAGCTAGGAGCCTCCCAAAATTTAAACAGAAATGTTTGAGGATTGAAAAGAATGGATAAGGCCTCTGGATACTTCTCTTTATAAAAAGCTCTCCTGTCCTTATCACCTTAGAAACAATGGGATGGACTATAGTAGGATCAAAGAGAGAGAATAAAATCTCAGAAGGACAAAGTCTGAACTTGGGGTTTTTCCTCTCTCTGCTAATGCACGGACTTTCATTAAATCCAGAATTAAGACAGACATTTAAATAGCATAAGAAGAGGGTAAATGCTGTCAGTGGACATGGCCCGTGAGAAATACCCCTCCTTATCTACCAAGCTGTTTCGACAACCAATGATGCTGCTGAGTCCTCTATTCTAGTTTCCACCCTGAGGCCGCACTGACAGCCTTACCCACAGTTGGTCATATGGTGAATCCATTTGGCTTTCTGTCACAAACCCCATATCCACTAGAAATCGATCACTTCTGGCCTTGCTGAGTCACTTTTCCTGATGCTACATAAATGGCTTTAGGTGTTGGTAATCAATCATGGAAAATGAAAAATATCAAAAACATCACTGTAACATTTCAGATCATCTAGATTGGAAAACAACAGTCTGTTACTCATCTGTGCCCCAACCAGTATTAGAAACTTCTTGACAAAACTTGGTAGAATGCAGGGAGGCAGATATGTTTTAAGCATGTATTGTATGCCAGACATCATCTATTTTGTTTTGGTTAGTCCTCCAGTAATGTGCTGAGATAAATGTCATTATTTTCCCTTTGTTGAGATGAGAAAACTGAAGTCAAGGAAGGCTAAATGATTTTGCAGATTCTTTGGTAAGAGATCGTCACATTTTAGGTATTTTTTTGTTTTGTTTTGAGATGGAGTCTCACTCTGTCACCCAGGCTGGAATGCCATGATGTGATCTTGGCTCACTGCAACCTCCGCCTCCCAGGTTCAAGTGATTCTCCTGCCTCAGTCTCCCGAGTAGCTGGGATTACAGCCACATGCCACTATGCACCACGCCCGGCTAATTTTTGTATTTTTAGTAGAGACAGGGTTTCACCATTGCCCACCCAAGATGGTCACATTTTAAAGTCAGATTTGCCGGATTCTTGAATGAGCCATTGAATCTACTGAGTATCTCAGTGTCCCCAGAATTCTCCAGGACATTCCTGGGAGACTGAAGGCATAGTCAGGCAGAGAAGAAAAAGTGGTACAAGGAGGAATGAGGCAAAGGAGAAGTCAGGGAAAGGACAGGAGAAAACAGAGGACCTCATGTTATTGTGTGGAACTGTGACCAAAATGATTATTACAAGCATTTCTCTTGTAATGTTCTGGAGTATCACCTCGCTGCTAAGGGAGACTCAAACTAAGGTGCTGAATGCTCATGGGAAGAAAAATGTCAAGGGTAAGACCCTGCTGTGTTCAACTCTTTGTGCTGTAATAGGGATGGAATCGTATCTCAGATAGCAGTTCCCCATCCAATGCCTTCCCCCCACAACACACAGGATGGTCAATGGGTGGGACAATAGCCAGAGAGAAACATGCAGGAATTCAGGAGGCTAATAATTTGTCACACCTTCAAACCAATATTCTTTCAATATTAGTTCAATATTTATATAGAGGAGATGAATACTAAGTGGAGGAAGAACAGAGCTTCCCTCTTTTCTTTTAACCTGTTGCTGAAATGTAACTTACACATGGAAAATTACACATATCGTGAGTACTCAGTGACTTTCCACAAACTGAACACACATTGTTACCAGCACCCAGATTTTTAAAAATAATAACATTACCAGCATTCCAGAATCCCCCCTCACGTTCCCTTCTTGCCTCCTTCCAAGAATAACCACTATCTTGACATCAAACAGCAGAGATTAACTTTGCCAGTTTTTGTTCTTTTTATGGGTGAAATGATATAGCTTGTTCTCTTTTCTGTCTGACTTCTTTTGCTTGTCATAGAGTGAGATTCACGCACATTGTTATGTGTAGTTGAAGATTGTTCATTCTCTTTGCTGATTGTATTCCAGGGTGTAAATATACCACAATCTATTTACCCATCCTACTGGTGTTGTGCACTTGGAAAGTTTCCAGTTCTTGCTACTATGAATAGGGCCGCTATGGGCAATCTGGAAATATCTTTTGGTGAACATATGTAGACATTTCTGTCAGAGAGATAGATATAGACATAGACATAGATAGAAATAGAGAGAGACAAATTGTTTGATCATAGGGAAGACACATGTTTATCATTAGTAGATGCTGCCAAACAGCTGCCCAAAGTGACTGTACTTGGTTACACTCCATCAGCATATCGAAGAGCAGTAGTTGCTCTGTATCCTCACCAACAACTGGTGTTTTCTGGGGTTTTTATTTGTTTTTTCACATGCCTTTTAGCAGGTTCACTACTCCTACCCCTGCATCCCTGAACCACTTACGTATGGTTTGCCTTCTAGGAATTAATTCTAGGAACTGCAGTTTTCTTCATTGTGTTACATTTTAGTGATGCTTTAGTACTTAGCACTCTTTGTATACTGGCATTCTGGGCCAGTGTTCCCAGTGGGCCATCCCTGCCTTACCCAGCTCTAGAAAACAAACTCATAGATGTAGCCATATTATGTTCCCATTGGGCAAGTTTCAGTTCCCTCCTTTCCTCTGCCTCTCAAGAAAGCACATTAGTGTAAGTGAGTAGGAGTAGGGTTATCATGGGAATTACCATAAATCTGTCCTATTTTTTTAGTAAAGCATTTGCAAGCTTCAGCCCCTTAATAATTGCTACTAATAAACTTCTTGGTCATACCTCACTGACAGCACAGGTTTGTCAACACCCGGCCATGTGATCCTGAATAATTTCATTCCCTCAGCAACACCCTCAGATCTGGACAAGTAAGTGGGGTCCTTGCTCCAATTCCTGTGCCTTAGCACGACCTCCGCCATCCCCCCACTCCCAGTCCCCTAAATGTTTCCAGCCCCCAACCTCTATTTTAGAATGTCTTCCTCAAGGCATTCCTACGCACACTTCAGTGTTTGGAACCAGCCAGGGCCAGCATTACTATTTGAGTGGTATATCCTGAGCGTGGACCAGAGCCATGTGAGTCCCAATCCCCATTTCTCCTTCTTGGACTGCTCTCTCACTCTCTATTCCATGGATAGGGTTGGCCTGCTGTGCTGAGGAGCTCCAGGACTTGTGTTTACGGAATGGTCATAGGGCCACCTGATGCACAGACTGTTCCACTGACTGTTGTGGTATTTCTTTCAAGAAATTTTGGCCAGGTATGGTGGCTCCTGCCAGTAATCCCAGAACTTTGGGAGCCCAAGATGGGAGGATTGCTTGAGGCCAAGAGTTCAAGACCAGCCTGGGAAACATGGAGGGACACCGTCTCTACAAAATAAATGCAAAAATCAGCTGGGCGTGATGGTGTGCACCTGTAGTTCCAGCTACTCAGGAAGCTGAGGTGGGAGGATCACTGGAATCTAGGATTTCAAGGTTTCATTGAGCTGTGATTTGTGCCACTACACTCCAGCCTGGGTGACAGAGCCAGGCTCTGTCTCTAAAAAATAGAAATAATAAATAAAATGATAATTTTTTTTAATTCTCTTTTTTTTTATTTCTTTTTTTTTTTTTTTAATTATACTTTAAGTTCTAGGGTACATGTGCATAACGTGCAGGTTTGTTACATATGTATACATGTGCCATGTTGGTGTGCTGCACCCATCAACTCGTCAGCACCCATCAATTCATCATTTATATCAGGTATAACTCCCCAATGCAATCCCTCCCCTCTCCCCCATCCCCATGATAGGCCCCAGTGTGTGATGTTCCCCTTCCCGAGTCCAAGTGAGCTCATTGTTCAGTTCCCACCTATGAGTGAGAACATGCAGTGTTTGGTTTTCTCTTCTTGTGATAGTTTGCTAAGAATGATGGTTTCCAGCTGCATCCATGTCCCTACAAAGGACGCAAACTCATCCTTTTTTATGGCTGCATAGTATTCCATGGTGTATATGTGCCACATTTTCTTAATCCAGTCTGTCGCTGATGGACATTTGGGTTGATTCCAAGTCTTTGCTATTGTCAATAGTGCCGCAATAAACATACGTGTGCATGTGTCTTTGTAGTAGCATAATTTATAATCCTTTGGG
Source organism: Piliocolobus tephrosceles (assembly GCF_002776525.5). Lineage (NCBI taxonomy): Eukaryota > Metazoa > Chordata > Mammalia > Primates > Cercopithecidae > Piliocolobus > Piliocolobus tephrosceles. The sequence continues at coordinate 95,596,924 of NC_045435.1, read as the reverse complement.
TATATACCCAGCAGTGGGATGGCTGGGTCATATGGTACATCTAGTTCTAGATCCTTGAGGAATCGCCTTACTGTTTTCCATAATGGTTGAACTAGTTTACAATCCCACCAACAGTGTAAAAGTGTTCCTATTTCTCCACATCCTCTCCAACACCTGTTGTTTCCTGATTTTTTAATGATTGCCATTCTAACTGGTGTGAGATGGTATCTCATTGTGCTTTTGATTTGCATTTCTCTGATGGCCAGTGATGATGAGCATTTTTTCATGTGTCTGTTGGCTGTATGAATGTCTTCTTTTGAGAAATGTCTGTTCATATCCTTTGCCCACTTTTTGATGGGGTTGTTTGTTTTTTTCTTGTATATTTGTTTGAGTTCTTTGTAGATTCTGGAAATCAGCCCTTTGTCATATGAGTAGATTGCAAAAATTTTCTCCCATTCTGTAGGTTGCCTGTTCACTCTGATGGTAGTTTCTTTTGCTGTGCAGAAGCTCTTTAGTTTAATGAGATCCCATTTGTCAATTTTGGCTTTTGCTGCCGTTGCTTTTGGTGTTTTAGACATGAAGTCCTTGCCCATGCCTATGTCCTGAATGGTACTACCTAGATTTTCTTCTAGGGTTTTTATGGTATTAGGTCTAACATTTAAGTCTCTAATCCATCTTGAATTAATCTTCGTATAAGGAGTAAGGAAAGGATCCAGTTTCAGCTTTCTACTTATGGCTAGCCAATTTTCCCAGCACCATTTATTAAATAGGGAATCCTTTCCCCATTTCTTGTTTTTGTCAGGTTTGTCAAAGATCAGATGGTTGTAGATGTGTGGCATTATTTCTGAGGGCTCTGTTCTGTTCCATTGGTCTATATCTCTGTTTTGGTACCAGTACCATGCTGTTTTGGTTACTGTAGCCTTGTAGTATAGTTTGAAGTCAGGTAGCATGACGCCTCCGGCTTTGTCCTTTTGACTTAGGATTGTCTTGGCAATGCGGGCTCTTTTTTGGTTCCATATGAACTTTAAAGCAGTTTTTTCCAATTTGGTGAAGAAACTCATTGGTAGCTTGATGGGGATGGCATTGAATCTATAAATAACCTTGGGCAGTATGGCCATTTTCACGATATTGATTCTTCCTATCCATGAGCATGGTATGATCTTCCATTTGTTTGTGTCCTCTTTGATTTCACTGAGCAGTGGTTTGTAGTTCTCCTTGAAGAGGTCGTTTACATCCCTTGTAAGTTGGATTCCTAGGTATTTTATTCTCTTTGAAGCAATTGTGAATGGAAGTTCATTCCTGATTTGGCTCTCTGCTTGTCTGTTACTGGTGTATAAGAATGCTTGTGATTTTTGCACATTAATTTTGTATCCTGAGACTTTGCTGAAGTTGCTTATCAGCTTAAGAAGATTTTGGGCTGAGACGATGGGGTTTTCTAAATACACAATCATGTCATCTGCAAACAGGGACAATTTGACTTCTTCTTTTCCTAACTGAATACCCTTGATTTCTTTCTCTTGCCTGATTGCCCTAGCCAGAACTTCCAACACTATGTTGAATAGGAGTGGTGAGAGAGGGCATCCCTGTCTTGTGCCAGTTTTCAAAGGGAATTTTTCCAGTTTTTGCCCATTCAGTATGATATTAGCTGTGGGTTTGTCATAAATAGCTCTTATTATTTTGAGGTACGTTCCATCAATACCGAATTTGTTGAGCGTTTTTAGCATGAAGGGCTGTTGAATTTTGTCAAAAGCCTTTTCTGCATCTATTGAGATAATCATGTGGTTCTTGTCTTTGGTTCTGTTTATATGCTGGATTACGTTGATTGATTTGCGAATGTTGAACCAGCCTTGCATCCCAGGGATGAAGCCCACTTGATCATGGTGGATAAGCTTTTTGATGTGCTGCTGAATCCGGTTTGCCAGTATTTTATTGAGGATTTTTGCATCGATGTTCATCAGGGAGATTGGTCTAAAATTCTCTTTTTTTGTTGTGTCTCTGCCAGGCTTTGGTATCAGGATGATGTTGGCCTCATAAAATGAGTTAGGGAGGATTCCCTCTTTTTCTATTGATTGGAATAGTTTCAGAAGGAATGGTACCAGCTCCTCCTTGTACCTCTGGTAGAATTCAGCTGTGAATCCATCTGGTCCTGGGCTTTTTTTGGTGGGCAGGCTATTAATTGTTGCCTCAATTTCAGAGGCTGCTATTGGTCTATTCAGGGATTCAACTTCTTCCTGGTTTAGTCTTGGGAGAGTGTACGTGTCCAGGAAATTATCCATTTCTTCTAGATTTTCTAGTTGATTTGCGTAGAGGTGTTTATAGTATTCTCTGATGGTAGTTTGTATTTCTGTGGGGTCGGTGGTGATATCCCCTTTATCATAAAATGATAATTTTTTAAAAAAAGAAGATATCTCACAAGATTGGGCTGCCAGATGGTGCCGATATTGCTGATCTGAAGTGACACATCAGATACAAGACAATGTCAGGGCTCTGGGCCACCAGCAATTCAACACCAGCTCTTGACTTTGGACCTATGCATGGGTTGGCCCATCCACATGCCCATGCCCCTGTGTTGGTTCTCACCCAGTCGTGTTCTGACCATGTTGCTGCCTTCCATTTGTGACATCTGAGGGCAGCAGGAAATTTTACTCTGTACCCCCTGGTTTGGACACCCAGAGCACTCACCATGCCTTCTCGTCAGGCTCTGCTCCTTTTCAGGCCAGGCCTCCAGAGTTAGCTGCACCTATCTTCTCCAAGGGCTTTCAAGACTGTTGTTCCACAAAGCCAATGGCCTATTGGATCACCATCCTTCCTTCCCATCAATGTATGTGCTGATACCATGTTCTCTCGGGTCAGTCTTAAGACACCATGCTTGGGCCTGAGCCTATCTACTGGTGTGAAAGGAAAGGGTGCAGTCAACATTCAAAGCAATCACAGTTCAGGAATATATTGATTACAGCCTAGAGTTCAAGAGAAGACAGGGTTGGAAGACATGTTGCATGTTGTACTACAAAATTCTAAACAGTAAATTTAACATGACCAGAACACACAGTCTCATTCATAGTTTCCAGCATACTCTGGATAAGACTTGCACTTGTAGTGATGATTAGTTTTATGTGCCAACTCAACTAGACTATAGACCTCAGTTATTCCATCAAACACAAATCTAGGCAGAAGTGCTTAGCATCTACAGGCAGTTGACTTTATGTAAAGGAGATTAGCCTTGATAGTCTGGGTGGGCCTCATCCAATCAATTAAAAGGCCAAAGAACAGAGCTCAGGCTTTACTGAAGAAGAGGAAATTCTGCCTGTGGACAGCAGCTTTAGCTCATGTCCAGAAGTTCCAGGTTAACCTTCCTGGCAGCCTCCCCTGTGGATTTAAGACTTGCCTAGCCATAGCCAGCCTCCACAATCATGTAAGCCAATTCTTTGCAACAAATCTCATAATATATATACATATCCTACTGGTTCTGTGTCTCTGGTTGGCCCTGACTGATATAGCAGTTATCATCAGTGATGCACAGTAGCAACCTTTGAGAGAGTCCCTGGAAGCAAAGGGGCATAGTACATGATGCAGTCTCATGAGTAATTATAAAGCCAGCATTAAATACATGGCATTAGGGAAGTGCAGAGGCAAGAAAATCTATTTTGTTTCAGTACAAAGAGATTCCAAAGACCCATGGTATTATGAGTGATGTTACCTTCTTCTCACAGTGGGAGATATGAAATTAACCAGGAATGGTGAATTTCACAATAAAAAACATGAAGGGATGCTTCCAAGACCTACAAAGGGGCAGACAGTGCATGGATACCACAAAAAAAAACTTCACATGCACTGATAAGACAATAAACAAATGCATAAGTACCTCTTCTCTACTCATTACTCTAAATCTTTACTGATAAATCACTATGCCTTAGATGTGCCCTTGAATTTTCCAATAAATTTAATATCTAATGGTCTATATAGACAGGGACCCTGCAAAAAATATTTGCCCAGGGCTCACACACCCTAAGAGTGATCATGCTGTACCTGTTTCCCCATTGGCAATGAAAAATTTGACTGGTTCTTCTTCAGAGTTCCTTACAACTCTAATATCCTGCTTCTTTCCCTAAGGAATGCAAAGCACCTTTCATCTAGACCTAGAACAAATTTCAGCCCAAAGCAAATGGGTGTTTTTATTTGTTTTAAAGTAAATTCTCTCTTCCCTTATTCACTCAGAGCCTCTTGCTTCATTCAGAGAAGACTTCACTGCTCCATGCTCTGACCAAGAGCATCCTTCTTGGGACATCTCCCACCTAGACTCTCATGACAGGTATATAGCCCAGGTTGAGTGTAGGTTGGGTTAGAATACCAGGCTCACATCTTCATATTTTCATACAAAGACATTCAGCCAGGAGGACTTGCAGATAAATTCTGACCAGTCCTCTTATGATTGCAGAACAGAGTCACATTGCCTAAGCCTGAACTTAAGGCAGTGTAACTGCTGCTGCAGGTATTTCTATACATAGTACTATGACCCTTCTTTAGCCCACACACTTGTGCATGGATGGATATGTAGTGAAAGGACTGTTGGCCTGGGAGTCAGGTCCTCCAATACCAGCTCTCCTCTTAATTAGCTCTGTGAAACTAGGAAAGCTCCTTTTCTCTCTGGACTCAGTTTCTTCGTCTATAACATGGGTGAGGTGGACTAAGACATTAAAGTTGCTTTCAGCCCTTACATGCTGCATTCTCTTTTAATATGTAAAAGAAATTTGAAAGGAAAGTGCAAGGCATAATGTAGCACCACTTATATCCTTACTGCTCAGGGTGAATGTATATATGTGTATGTGTGTACTCTTTTAACTTGTATAGATAACATATTTATTCTCCTTTTTAGAAAATGAAGAAATCAAATCAAGTGTCAACACCTAGGGGACTCTAGGCAGTATACACTGGCACCTGGCAAGATAAAGTCATCAACACCTAGAAGGACACGTGGGTCAGGAGTTCCCAGATGACAGCCCTTGATCCTGATTGGTTCATAGGAATGAATGGTTTGGCCAACAACGATATTTAAAGGATGAATGTTGATGTCTTTCAATGGAGCATATCTATGGGGCCTGTTCCATTAGAGTACCCCTCTCCCCAACTTCCTATTCACCGCGTCACTCACGTTTACATATCCCACAAGACCACCAAAGGCATTTGATTTTGTGAATATGAATTTATTATGCCTGCCTGAGAACAGAAGTAATAAGAGTGTTTTCTACCTTTTCATTTTACCTCCACTATAGCTCCCAAGAGATATTACATGGGCAAGAAGGGCACAAAGAAGTTTATACTTCCTGCTGTAGATTAATTGTATCCCAATATAACACAAGAAGGACATGGGCTTGAAATGAACAGACTTGGGCCCAGATTCCAGCTCCATCATTTGCTTCTTTATCCACAGCCTCCAATTCATTTGACTTCCAGAGTTTCTGCAGTGATCAGCAAAACCATCTGGCACAGGGGAGCACAGAGCGGGAACTCAATAAATGCTAATTCCTTCTCTCATCCTGTTGCAGAGTCAGCCCGAACCTCTCTCCAATATCTTCTCCAGGGAAAAGGTCCCTTGGGCTCACCCAGGCTGGGCTGTGGTATGCAATTCTTCATTAAGAGATATGAAGAGCACAGAAATGGAAAAGCTGGAATAAAGGAACGCAGAGTGGGGCTGCCTGTTTTGTTCCTTTTGCAATCACACACAAACATGATGGTGGGGAACAGCACCAGCGACATGTCAAAGATGACAGCAGCACTGGTCAGATGCAAATTGCCCTTCAAAAAATGCCTAAGGCAGCACAGCTTTTGGCAGCCTTTTTTTTTTTTTTTCTCTAATCAAGGCAAAGATTTCTCTAAAAAAGCACATAGTAAAGGAAGCCAAAGGAATGTTAGTGCCTGTCTCTAGAAGCCACATTTATCTATTTTTAGTCCCCAGTAAAGCCCAGTACACTGTAATCAGTATAATAACATGCTGTCTTTCATAAAGACAGATGACACAGTTGACCTCCAGTCCCCATCTGGACACAGGACGTGTGCTGTGGGTTGTTTTGTCAGCTGTGGGCTTGGATTATTTGTCTGTACCCTGTCATCTAGTTTGGATCAGAACTAGGCATTTGCAGGAAGACTAGGAAAGATGAGTGTGGGGTCAACTGGACCTCTGAAGAAAGAATTGGTAGATGTGGAGTCTGAAGGCATCATGGGTGGAATTAGTGTGGAATTTTGCTCAAGCCACTTACTTCTGTAAAGATCTGCTGGCCCCTTACACTTTGTGGAATAAAATCTTCACCTTAATCTTTTTCACCCAAGTTGGGAACTCAATGCAGCCTTCCTGCTGGACCACTTCCTAGTCTTGGGACATCAAATATATACTCTCAATCTCCTTGAACATAATAAAACTGCATTTTCTCGATGTAGGAAGCCATGAACACTGCATATTGCACACCGGACCTAAAGACATGGGAGGAAGAAACAGCATCAGGTTGTCTCACATGGTGAAGCTTTCAGAATACCCTCCCTTACAGACAGCACTGTCCATCCACCTGCAACCTTCTATGCCTACTCCCCACGGCAATCTTAACCATCTCTCTGGCTTCAGTCTGCTCTTCTCCCAATCTAGACTGGGTTCATCCCACTAGATGACCTAAGCTTTTCAATATTACATGTAAATGTTATGGCTCTTTTGGTCCCTGCCTACTCTTGAGTCATTGGTCTCCAAACTTCAATGTCATTCTGCTAATCCTGAGAAAAGTACAAAGAAATCTCTTACCAAGCCTCATTTTCCTCACTTGTAATGTACAGATGATTTCTTAGTTCCCTTCCAGTTTGAAATCCTAGTCCCAAGAACGGCTTTTCCAAGTGTGAGCAACCTGATATAAGCCTGTCATCATTGGATATAATTGGGCTATCTACATACAGGTAGAAACAAGTATAAATATACACATAAGACTCATCTTTTTTACAAGCCATCACAGCCTACAGTTGTATGTAAAGACCTTAGTCATTTATATTGCAGGATTCAACCTTTACAATAAACTTAATAAAGGCAAGGGTAGGTATTGCCACTCAAATCCAGATCTTCTGACTTTAGGGCCAGGGCTCTCTTTGTGACTCCACACTGTATCCCTGGTAAGCAGAGGCACTGGGAGTTTATATGCCTCAGAGAGAGTGGGTAATGGAACATTCTCCCCTCGGAGTCTCTGAGCTGGTATAATACTATAGTTAAGATCAGGCCCTGCATCAGACTGAACTAAATTGGAATCTTAGCTCTGCCACTGAGTAGCTGTGTACTGCTGAGCAAACTATTCAACTTCTCTGAGCCTCAAGTTAGCATTCTGTAAAATGAGGGAATTAATAATATTACAGTGGAGTTATGAGGATTTAATGAGGTAGTCCATGGAAGTGCTTAACACAGATCTAGCACATAGTGCCCCCAAAATAATAATAATTATTTAGATTAATATTGTATATCAACTTGCATTGATTCCCAAAGTATTTCCTGCCCTGTCTGTTCAGAATAGTTTTAATTTTTAAAATCCAGGAGCAATACACTACTCCTAGTGGAGAACTTGAATCCAAGGTGAGATTAGATGAGCAGGTTCAGAAAGGATGTTCGAGAAACTTGATGGCGGAAAAGGTGCCACTTGTAGAACTCTGTGGTCTTTCAGATTGTTGTGATGCCAGTGATTCATTATAGCCACACAGAGCAAATCATTTGTTAATAAACAGAGCGTGTCACAAGGAATGCGAACAGGTCTCTTTAAAGGAGCACCAATCCCATAAAAGCCAAAAGTAAGAATAAATAGTAGCAAGAAACTTGACATTCAACACAGCACATATTTCCTGCATGGGGCCTGCTCGGAACACTTAAAGGCCCATCTGGAAACAGCATCAGGCAGAAGCAGGGTCTGCAACCAGATCAAGCCAAGCCACCTTTCATGCTGAGACCCCGACTCTTCTGGAGTTACAAAGTTCAAGGTGAATCCTCTTCCACATCCCAGACAACCAGCTGCCACTCAGGCATTCCTGATAAAAGCTCTTCCAGGCTTAGATTGAATGAAGTATTAGGGAGATAACGAAAAAGTACCCAGGGTCAAATACAATGGAATCCACTTCTCAAACCAGTCCATGACTGTTGAGTGTGTGGTTCCTATATTCTCTAGGAATCCTCTCTCAGATACATCTGGTACTTCCAAATCGGTTTCATCTTTTAGGTGTATATGGAAGAGTGGAGGTTTAAGTATCTTAGGAGGAAATCTAAGGAGATACAGAATAGAACAAAGTGAAGTGCTCTGGTCCAGAACTGAGGATCCGTGGGTTCTGCCTCTGCCTCTGGCTTGTGCAGTATCGATGACCCATGGCTCGCAGTTCTGATGGAGGCTGACTCTCCACCTATGAATATGCTCAGTGGAAATGAAAGCTTCCAAGTTGGAGAGGGCAAGAAGACTCTTAAGACTTTCATACCCTGAGGTTCTATTTCCCTTCCTTTCTCTGATCCTCAGTTTCTTAATCTGTAAATCATGGAGCCTAAGCAGGCCTCTCCAGATCATACATGATATGCTACAGGTCTTCTCGAATCCAAGGGGTCATCAGACATCCTCTTTCTTCAGCCTAGCTCTGGCCTTAAGCCAATTCTTGCCCACCTTTTAAAAAATGTGCCTATGTCACTGACTACCCTGATGTTCAGCTCTAGAGTTGAAAGTAGGATCTGTCCATAGTAGCATCCTCAGTGGAAGGCATTTACCACATGACATATAGATTAACTCTGCGAAGACATGCTTAGCACCAATGACACACTTAGTCTTTCCTGGGTAGAACCTGACAAATCTAACCATTTCTGAAGCATGACCTTACACTCAGGGCGACCCAGTGGTTTATCATCCAAATAGGGATACTTCTGAGAGTGACAGGATTGCTATTAATAAGTACACCAGAAGCACAGGACTGTCCCAGGTAACCTAGGACATAAGGTCTTCGTACTTAAACATATCTATGGAGGAGAGCCTATGATAATTTCATTATTAGCCCAAGACAAGAACAGATGCCCCAGCATGGGCATGCATGGGGTCAGATTTGGTTATCACATAGACCTGAGGACACTGCTGGCATTGAGCTGGCGGGCATCAGGGATGCTAAATGTCCTGCAATGTACAAAATAATCCCAAAATACAACAGAGAATGATCTGGTTTAAAATGGCCAAAATTTCTCAACTGAAAAATACTGATATGGTGGGATAATAATAATTGTAAACAATGATATAAAACTCAGGATGACAACTTCAAATGCCTTCAAGGCCAGTCAGGAATTGAAAGATCTATGCCCCTTCTTGAGGAGTTTAAATTTAAGTCTTTAAAACAATGCCAAACAATTTCTATCCATATGCACTAAATTTGGCTTTTGGCTTCCAAATTGTGGCCTTCCAATAGACATTTACTGATCAGAAATGATGTTTATGTTATATTAAGTAAAAAAGAAAAGCTACAGCATAATCCCATTATGTGTGTGTGTGTGTATATATATATGTGTGTGTGTGTGTGTGTGTGTATATATGCATTTTCTCTTCATACATATGTATGGAGGGAGAAATTCCTATATGTATGTACATATGTGTATGTACACAAAAATTCTGGAAGAATATAGAATGAAATTTAGAGTGACAAAAAGAATAGATGACCCAAAGTATAGGTGTTTTCCCCTTTAAAGTTTTCTACAGCCATGGAGAAATATGAACATTTTTAGCAGCTATTGGCAACTACTTAGGATGAAGGCCCCCTGGGAATAGTCTATGAAAAGAAACAGCAGCCACAACTCTAGGGTCTGTGCCTGTGATTGTCATCACATCCCAAATGATTTTTCCTAACCCTCAATCAGACTTCTGATGGGCATAAATCCACACCCCTGGGCTCAGCCTGTTGACCCACAGGAATTAGAGCAATGTTGAAGGGTGGGGTGCATACTGGTGGGGAATGTGAGGGAACTGGTTGCAAATGAGCTAACCATTCTCCACTCGCATGTTATTCTGTGAGGAAAATACGTGCCCAGGCCGCCAATGCAATCATTTCTGGGCTCGAAAACAGGAAGAAATTCACTAAACACTACATCGCTGACACAAAGAGTAGAGAAGGTTTGCCAAGAGTACAGTCCTGTCTTGATCTGGACATCAGCATTAAAGGCAGGACCACTGCCAAGCTCATGATTTCTGAAGCAAAGGGGCAGCCACTTGCCTAGGCTTCCTCTGATGGCTCTCAGAAAATCTTAACTTGGGCCTGTAGCTGACAAAGGGTCACTGGGACTGTTTTCCCATTTATGTGGGAAGAGATGCCTTTTCTAAGCCCCTCAACTGCCATGATTTCCCCCACTCTCATAACAATCCTATAATGAGCTGGGCCCCTTCCGTGTACTAACTCATTTAATCCTAACAATAACCCTATGAGGCAAGCATTACTGTCCCCATTTTACTGATGAAGAAACAGAGACTCAGGGAGGTTAAGTCTCACAGCTAGTCAGTGTCAGGTTTCAAGTCTAGACTTGTCTGTGCCACAGTCTTTAACCTCCTGTTTTCACCCACCACTGCACACCTTCAAAGAACAGCAGACAGAGCTGAGGTAGGTCCTTCGTGGGCAATGTAACCTTTTGCAGCTGGTGCTACTTGAGGATAATGTCCAAAGACACGAGGGCTTCTGGAACTGGGCCTTTGGAGACAGGACATGGACTGACCATCCAATGGATCTGCTGTGCCACTGACCCAGAAATCAGGCAGAAATTTCCTCAATAATGCCTGATAAAATTAAGTTTAAAGAGCAATGGCAGTGAGAATTGAATGTGGAGAAAGTGATCGCTTTCTTTTTTCTTTTTTCTTTTTTTTTTAAACAGTTTTGCTTTTGTTGCCCAGATTGGAGTGCAGTGGTATGATCTCAGCTCACTTCAACCTCTGCCTCATGGGTTCAAGCAATTCTCCTGCTTCAGCCTCCAGAGTAGCTGGGATTATAGGTGAGCACCACCACACCCGGTTAATTTGGTGTTTTTAGTAGAGATGGGGTTTCACCATGTTGGCCAGGCTGGTCTCAAACTCCTGACCTCAATTGATCCTCACCCACCTTGGCCTCCCAAAGTGCTGGGATTGCCAGCGCGAGCCACTGCACCCAGCTGGAAGTCATTACATTCTCTGAGTCTCAGATCTCACTCCGCTTTGTGAAATCACGTATTACCTATCTATTGCTGTGTAACAAACAACCCCCAAACTAAACAATCAAAACCCACCACCATTCACTCACTCATGATTCTGTGTATTGGCAATCTGGGCTGGGCTCAGCTGGGTAGCCCTCTGCTCTTGGCTAGGCTCCCTTGTGTGCCTGCAGGTCAGTTGTCGGTTGACTTTGCTGATATTCACTGTGCTATCTCACATTTCTCAGGCCTGCCCTGGACAGCTGGGCTGACTTGGCTCTGGTTTACTTCATCTCTCATCATCTAGCAGGCCAGCCTGGGTGTGTTCACATGACTGTACAGGTTTTGAAGAAAAGTTCACGAAGGCTCCTTGAGGCTTAGACTCAGAATTGACATTGACACTTCTGCCACTGCCTATTGGCTAAAACAAGTCATAAGGCCAACCTGGATTCAAGGAGTAGGGGAATAGACTTCACCTCCTGCTGGGAGGAACTGCAAAGTCATATTGCAAAGAGGCATACTTACAGAGAGGAATAATGGTGGTCTTTTTACAAATAACTGTTATTTATTGGCTTGACATAAGTGTAACTGGTAACCACTTCATGCTTTTCCAAGATGGTCCTCACTACTGCCCCTTCCTATTCAATTCAGATTGTCCTGAAGGAACTTAACGAGGTGGATGCTGACACCCAGTCCCCACCCCATCTCCACCCAATTTCCTGCATATTGTACCTAACAGTCTTCTTCAATTCTTCTAGAAACTGTAGCCCAAAAAGATAGCACCCCTATACACACACTCAATTAGGGTGAGAGAGCCCATTGCCTCACCTTTAGGGGACCTCATCTCAGCTGGACCCCAACCTATTTCTCTACATACTCATTATTTTTTAAAAAAGCATTTATGAGTACCTTTCACCTATCACATATAGAATATGCCTATCACTATTCTAGCATTTAAGAATATAAGGAAAAAACTAGATCTGTTTCTGCCCTCATGGAAGTCACAGACTATTTCTCAAGGGAGAATAGACACAAATATTATCTTCATTTCACAAATGACACGAGGCCCACCATCACAGAGATGATACGGGACATGACCTGAACTCATGCGGGTCCTCTTCATAGCCCATGTGCCTATTAACCACCATACTTCATAGCAACAGCAGGACCAGCCTTTGTGGTGTAGTTGGGTAAAGGCCAAATCATGAGAGACGAAGGAATATTTGGGAGGTAAGGAGCAGAACTACAGGAATGTCCCTACACAGTGACAAAGTGTGTGAGATGCAGAGAGAAGGGAAACAGGCAGAGCTCTTTCCACTGCAGACTTGCTCAGAGGGCTACTGAGAAAGTGGAAGCCCACTCCCTCCAGCTGAAACTTGGGCTCACACGGAGGCCTCAACAGGGTCCTGAGAATTGGACATGGTTCCCTTCCTCCTTCCAAAGTCATTCTCTTAGCATTCAAAGTAGTCTTCAAGGGAAATCTTACTGCTTTCCCCAAGTGCCAGGCAATATCAGCTCCTTCAAGACAATAAGGAGGTATGTGTTGGCTCTCTGGAAGTGTTCACCCAGTAAGCCAATTTATATTCATTGTGATTCAGCAATTATTTACTGCATTCCCACGGGTGTAGCGCCAGCTGGAGTCAAACTTGGTAATTGTTTCCCACCTTATCCTCAGCAATTACATTCCGGCTGATGGTATGTACACCGATATAAATTGTTCACCAATAAACACGTCTCTTAAGAGCCTTATTTATCTTATAGAACCTTCATGAAATAATCATACAGATTCATCATGCCATATTCTGCCCATAGACTTTATAGGGGATCCCCCATTAACTTTAATGGGGAAGGTTGTTAGGTGTCTTTTTCCCCCTCCCTTGGCATAGATCAAAGTTAGTGCATGGCCAATAAAACACACATTTTTCAAAAGATCTCCTGGGTCGTTCCTGCCTACCTCCTCAGTGACTTCAAGAGTGTCTTCTCTTCTTTCGTTTTGCCTTCTCTTCAGTAGATCAACTTCTGCTATAGGCCCAAACTTTGTCCTCAGCCCCTACTTCCCAGTACGTACTGACCTCATGCTGGGAAAATCTTCCTGCCTTAAAACTTCAGTATTCTTTCTCTCCTTCACCCAATGTCTTCCTACTCACTGTTGCCAGTATAAATCTGTCTCCACCGTTCCCACCTAAAATCATGGCCTTCTGTGGGTGCTTCCGGCTACTGGATGCCCCTTTTCCTTTGGTTTTCTTCCATTTTGTACTCACCAAAAGTTTCTGATCCTGCAGGCTTTTGTCATCAGTTGGAATATGTCACTTTCAACATTCTGATTTTCTGCTGATTGGTTGGTTTGTTTTGGAATTGGCTTTTGTATTAGTGAGAGAAAAGGTTAAGCCACTGTAATAAAAAGATTCCCAAGAAGCTTTGACTTCAAAAAGCTTGTATTTTCTCTCTGATGTAACAGTCCTGAGTGGGTGAGCAGCTTTGCTCCACATGGTCATCCCAGAACCTCAGTTCCCTCCACCTTACAGCTCCACAGTCCTCGGCTGTATGATCAAAGCCAAGTCAGAGGCACATCTAGCACCTGTGTTTGAGCTGATGGAGTAAGGAAAGAGGAATTCCAGAAAAATGGCTTTCCTTTCATGTGACAATCACCTGGAAAGGACACTTCCATTCACCTCCCCTTGGCTCACGCTTGGTCCCAGAGATGCAGCTAGCTGCCTCATGCCCAATGCAGACTCTCTACTATGCATGGGAAAGGGAGAGACTGGGGTTCTGCAGACAGCTAGCACTTTCCCCACAGTTGCATTTGGTTAGCTTCTTCAAACCAAACTGCTCAGAGTCAAACAGGGTGAAAAGAAAGTCTTTGCTCACAATAAGGTTTCTGTAGAAGAATGAAGTATAAGCCAAACACTGCCACCATGCCACAAATTTTCCTGAACTAAAAACACTTTCTTCAAAGTTAATATAAGGGCTACACATGGTGGCTCATGCCTGTAATCCCAGCACTTTGGGAGGGTGAGGTTGGAGAATCACTTGAGCCCAGGAGTTTGACGCTGCAATGATTTCTGATTGTGCCACTGCACTCCAGCCTGGGTGACAGAGCAATACCCTATCTCTAAATGTATGTGTATATGTATATACGTATATATGGAAACGCTTTCACAAAAAAGCATCATCCTTGCCTTCTTTCTGACACACAATCTATCTGGTCCATCAGTAAATACTGAGGGTTCTTCCTTGACTATGTATTCAGAATACATTTCTTACCACATCTACCACCAATCCAAGTCACCATCGATTCTGTTCTGGATTATTTTAATAGCTTTCTAATGATTGAAATTCTGCCTTCCTACAGTTCTATTCTCAACACAGCAGCTGGAGTGATCCCTTTAAAACATAAATCAGAATCTTTTACTTCTCAACTCAAAATTCTTCAATGGCTTCCATCGCAAATCAGGAGGAAAAGCCAGAATACTTACAATGACCTACAAGTGCTAATCTGATCATATCACCTACCAGTCTCCTCCCCTCCTTGCCTCCCATCTCACCTCTTACCCATTTTTTCCTGCATCCTACTCTCTCCAAATCTGCTTCAGTGGCCTCCTTGCTGGTTCTAAAACATGTCAACCACATCCTGCCTCAGGACCTCGCGCCAGCTTTTCCCTCTGCCCTCACCCAGACTCCCAGATGGTTCCCTCCCTCACTTCCTGCAGGTCTCTCCCCAGTGTCACCTTCTTGCTCAGATTTTCCCTGACTGACCCACACAAAATAGCAATCCCGTATCCAATTATATGCTTGCAAATATTTAAGAACCAGCTGTCCCTGAATTGTAGCATTTTTGTGTGGGATCTAAATACTCCCACTGTGGCCAGTTTCAAGCAACCAAGGTCATTGAACATGAAGCCGGGAAGACAGGCATACAATTTTCAAGAGCTGATGCAAGCCAACTGCAGCACATCATTTCCCACACCTCCCCAGCATTCTCTGTTCCTTTATCCCATGTGCGTGTTTGTCTCCTTAGCACCTGTCACTGCCTGGCTTATACATTCACTTAGTTGCTTGTTAATAGTACGTGTCTTCCTGTACAATGAGAGGTGGACAAGGCAGAGCCTGTATCTTCACTGTCATATCTCTACCATTCAGAATATCTTAGGCATTCAGTAACATTTGTTAAATTGAATGAATGAAATGGTAAGGAACATAGACAACTCCCACAAGAGAAAACACATTATAATCAAATGTATGGGAAAAGTTTCTGCACCACTTATACTAATTGTCTAAATCAGTGCCTCCCAGTGGGAGAGAAAGCCATGCTGTCTAGAGAGCGTGGAACAGTAATTCCTTAATTGAAACAACTGGACAAGTTGACTAGATTTAAAATGTGCTACATTGAAAGAAACTGGAAGAAAATCAAATCTGGCAGGGTCCAGGGGAAGGCAGGGGGATTCTAGTTGGGTTTAAGAATCAATGAAAATAAGCAGGATGCAGTGGCTCATGCCTGTAATCTCAACACTTTTGGAGGCCAAGGCAGGCAGATTGTTTGAGGCTAGGAGTTTGAGACCAGTGTGAGCAACATGGCAAAACCTGGTCTCTAAAAAAAAAAAAAAAAAAAAAAAAAAATTAGCTGGACATGGGGGCGACTGTCTGTAGTCCCAGCTATTGTGGCAGGGAGCTGTGGGGCGCAGGCAGAGCTGAGGCAAGAAAATCGCTTGAGCATAGGAGGTCAAGGTTGCAGTGAGCCGTGATCGTGCCACTGCACTCCACCCTGGGTGACAGAGCAAGACTCTATCTCAAAAAACAAACAAACAAACAAACACCACAATGAAAATATATTATTCATATTCAGGATTAAGTTAGTGTTTATGAGGGTGTCCTAGAAAGTTAAGACCAGCAGATGACAGTGAATTGGTAGGTCTTTCTGGCCTAAAGAGTCAGACAGAGGGGAGATACTAATAATTCAAGAAACACAATGGAAGCAGAGGTAGAGCACTATGTTTTAGCTAAAAAGTTAATAATACACATTTTGATGGCAATGGCCAATGTGAGACAAGTTGAGAAGGAAATGGTACCATCATACATAGCTGGTAACATGGTATGTACATTTGGTTTGATCCCTTTGGAAAGTAGTGTGTTAAGAAGAATACAGATGTTCATACTTTCAACCAGTAAGCCAAAGGAAGAATTTAATAGAAGAAATTGACTATAAACACAAACGTTCATACAGCGGTCAGCATCACGGCCCAAAATAAGAAATAATCCAAATGTGCATTAGTAGGGAATGATTAAATGAATGATGGCATAGTAACTCAATGGAATACATGTCATGAGACCCTAAAAAAAATTATAAAAAACATAGCAATGCCAATGATGCTGTCGAGTGAAAATCCAGACTACGAATTGTAGACTATAGGTTGCAAATCTTTAGACCTATATTCACAACATGGCCAAGCTAAAGGAGAATATGCAAAAAGAATAGTGTTGGTGAGAAGAGGATTATTTTCTAAACTGACTTTATTTAATTATTAAAGTTTTAATGTTCAGCCTTTCATAGCAGAAAATTATTTTTACACAAAAATGGAGGGGAAGACTGAGGAATGAAGGGAAGACATCCTTCTCTTGGTGGCTGGTCAACTACTAATGTCCCAGGAAGTCCCCCATCGCTGGGATTGCTGAAGAACATGGAGAGACAGGCCTTCTACTCACAGAGCATCAGGCAGCTTGGCCATGGTGAACAGTTGATCCCTCCTACATACGCAGAATGGGACAGAAAATCACAGGGACACTGGGTTTGGGATCCTCTTAGGGTTCCAGTGGTCACGCCACATGAATAACTTGAGACAATGAAATTCATGAGGACATTCCTGCCTTCCAGGTTAAAAGCTGAGCAGCAGCACTAGGCTCCAAAGCCAGGGCAAGGAAGACCCAGCCTTCCTTGGTCAGCAGCTAAGGAATCTTCTGTCCCTGGAGCTTCTGCTACCAGAAGCTTGGGGCTTTTAGCAACTATTGGATTGATTCCTGAGCCTGTCAGTACTTTACTCAGAACAACCAGAGTGCAAGAGCAAGAGGGGAATGCTTTCTTCCTTCCACAACATGTCTTTTTTAATAGCTCACTTTTCCAAACTCCTCCACACCCTATGATGAGAACCATATCACCTCAAAGAGACAATACTTGTACAGGTCAGATCTGACTCTAGGCAAAACTACATTTAAAGTCCTCCATAAAAATAGCTGTCAGCCCTAGCCTGAATCTTATCCACAGAGAAACACTCTCCAACCTTTTGCAGCTCTGCCCATTTGGGAGGCAAAGCTGCATCCCACAGCTCAACCCTTCTGAAAATTCTACTAATTTCATCCCTTTCTTCATGGCTGCAGTTTTACCATTCTCTTCCTTTTCTTCCTGTCGGCTGATACAGAAAGCAGCGGCACCTCGGAATTATCACCATCACCACCACCGCACTTACTGAGCCTTCATTTATACACACAGCCTGATAAACTGTTTTTATCCCTTAATTTTACAACAATTCTGTGTAGTAGATACTGTTATTATCCTCATTTTATAGATGAGGAAACTGAGACAGAACAAAGCTAAGGAACCTGCCTAAGGCCACAGGATAAGTGGCAGAATCCAGATTTGAACTATTGCAGTTTGATTCCAGAACCCATCCCTCTCCACTATGTCCCCTGCTCCCCTCCACAGAATTATTGGCACTAAAGAAGAGAGGCACGACAATCACAATAGAAATGTTTCCAAAATTCAATTTGCTTTCTGAACGATTTCTGACTTGCTGGGAATTTACTTTAATGTAACCATCAATTCACACTGATGACCTAACTCAGGGAAGGTAGAAAGCTTTCAACAATAGCCCAAACCAACAAATGTTTCCTTAAAAACGAGCCTCAAATCTAGATCTGTGCACTGGGAAGAAAGGCATGGTTCTTAAACTAAAACACAAGTTTAATGAAATCTTGTGATACTTCTAGGCCTAAGTAACTCTGCCATGGTCTTGCAGATTTTTTAGACTTTTCTTCTTGATTTAGACACAGCCTTGTCTAACCTACTGACTTAGGAATCCTTTCCATATGTTAATAGGATTTGACTCAAGAGCTGAAAGGAAAGCAAATAGAAATGGGTGTGAGAGATAAAGATGAGAGAAGAGGACAGAACGCAAAGAAAGGAGCACCTTCCCTACCTGCAAAAAACAGATGAGCACAGGTGGTCTGAATGAGGGCAGAGAACCTATAGGGGGCAGGGAAGCAAACTTCCGAAGTCTGGAGAGCTGCTGAGTGACCAGGCAGCAAGAGGCCCAGAATTACCAGCAGCAACCACCCCCACTTTAGGGCTTCCCTAAGATACCATGGTTGAATTGGGGTCCTTAATGGAGGCCGGTGTCCTGCAGTTCAGCAGATGGAAGAGGCATATAAAATTACAAGAGCAAGAAACCAACTTCACTATCAATGTAACTTCATTTATACCTACAGCCTGATAAAGAAGGAAGAAGACCCTGTCCTAGTCCTAATAAACAAAGCTAATCACAAAACTTCCTGTTCAAAAACTTCCACAATACCCCAATACTCCTGTAGGTTACTACAGGATAAAGCCCTGACCCCTCCACCTAGCACATGAGGCTGCCTTCCTCTCCAGCCTCGGCTCTCAAGATTACAAGCTTCTGGAGCACAGTTGTCCCTGTTCTTTCCTAAATATGAGGAAGAAACACCAATACGCCACGCCATTGCTGACCTCCGCACCTGTGCCCACACTGCACAGGGAAAATGTGAGCCTTCCCTTTCCCGACCCCTAATACTTATTTTGCAAGGCTTTGCTATACTTCTCTTGCCTTCCACCCTCTTTACTTATCCTTTCCACTGGGAAAGGATACATTACTTGTCCTTTCCTCTGGACTCCAAAGTGCAGTGTTTCCTCTGGGCTCCTTCCCTCTGGGCTCCAAAGTGCAGTGTTCAGCCTTGTTTAAACACCCACTGCATGAGGTAATGGTTGGTTATCATACCTGTCTCCCTTACTCTGCTGTGAGCAGCCAGCAGACAGCCACACCTCACTCATCTTTATCTCTCACGCCCATTCCTATCAGCTTTCCCTGAGGCTCTTGAGTCATACCCTATTAACATATGGAGAAGATTCTTAAGTCAGTTGGCTATGTAACAGTGTGTCTAAGTCAACAAGTGAAATCTTTAGAAATCCACATGGTGGTAGATATTTTTGGAAGTGAAGGCCCAGAACGTGGTGTGCTAGATGACACAAGTACCGATAATCTGAGAAATTAACCTGCATAATGTGCCTGGAGTGAAGTGGACATTCAGTGAATGTTGGTTGAAACCACATCTTCCATTGGCCTTGGCTTCTCATGTGCCTATAGATAACATTGGGTTTGCACTTGGCACCTCTCCCCAGAAAGACTATACCTGTAAGAATTTCCCTAAATCATTCAGAGGAAACCCCCTTTTAGCATTAAAAACTAGTTTTTCGTCCAAGAAACTGGGAGAATTGAAAAATATTATCTGGCCAGTATGTCCCCCATCACCATGTCCCCACCCTTGCCTGGGCTACTGACTCCCTTCTGCATTCCCTCATTCCCTGGTTCCCTCTCTTTCTCTCTCTCCAATCCCACCAGCTTCTGTGTTCAGAAAGGCCAGCCTCAGGCCCGCTGCTCCTCACTTTCCTCTGTCACCGTTATTTACTAGCCTGTTTGGTTCAACTTCCCTGTCCACATGATAAAGGATAGTGTCCACAGCACCAGCAGTTTCCACGATGCAGGTCACATTACTGAGTCACCTGTCAGTATGTCATCAAGCACACCGAATTCTGAGCACTCACTTCCAAAAGTGTCACTAGCTGTTCTGATTTCTAAAAGTCTCCTCCTGTAGATTTATTGTGGGGTAGATACAGGACTTCCTGGCCTTCCGGCTCAAGAATCTTTTCCATATTTTAACAGGATTTGACATAGAAACCTCAAGAAAAGAGATAGGAATTTGCCTTTTCAGTCTACCCCAAAAGATTTTTTTCTCTTAATTTATCCCTGGAAATCAGCCAGAAACTCCTAGGCCAGCATGCTTCAGAAGACCTGCTCCCTTGGCTTCTAGGGAATGCAGTAGGATTGCTAGAGAACCAGGGCTAGGGGCCCAGGACTAGATTTCCTCCTGCAGGAAAACAGCTTGGGTCTGCTCTGTCAGGCCCAGGAAGCCCTCCAATACAACTCAGACTCAGGTACAACTCCACAGGCTCTGCCTCCTTCCTGGAACAAGTTCCAATGCGTGGCAGGGGCAAGGTTGCAGCAGAAACAGGGCTTTCATCCTTACCTGGTCTGGCTGCAGGACACAATTCCTCTAGAGAAACAGCAGCATGCCAATAGCCTGGCCCAGACCCTGAGCTTGGCCCAGGGCCTCAGAACCTTCTGCCTACAGCCCCCAAAGCCACTGTTACTGACTCCAGAACTATGCTGCCTCCTAGGGTTCCTGAAATCAGCCGGGCTTCCTATGGGCATCTTCAGTTCGAGTAGACCCTCCAAGATCTGGTCTGGTCCTTGGAGTGAGAGACAGAGCCTAAGGAGATTTCCTTATCAGTTCTCCAGTGTCCAGTTCTCTAGCACTGTCCAGCTCTATAGCTGGATCTATTCTAATTTCTAAGAAGCCAATTGCTCCTCCTTGGAATGCCCCTAGAATAAAACCTCACTGCAGCCTAGTACTTCGGTGTGGGAAGCAAGTTAGCTCTCTGCTGCACCCCAGGACCCACCAAGGCACAGAGTTGTGTGCCATACCCAGCTTCCCCTGAAGGACCCCAGAGCCACCTGACTGACAGAGTGGTGGCTGAGGAAAATGGGGTGAATCGTAGTATATGTCTATCAGGTAGACTGAGAAGTCACCGGGTAAGACAATCACAGACAGCCAGGACATTTCAGAAGCAAGACAGCTCAGCAGTGGACCAGCAAGCCTGGAGTCAGGAGCTAAGGCCCAGCTCTCAATCAGCTTTGGCAGCCAGACAACAGTATCTGGGGACACAGAAAGGGGCAGGCAAGATCAAGGGCAAGGCAGAGCCACATTGGAAGATCTGGGGCACAAGCAAGGGTCCCTCAGCAGCAGGAATGAAAGAGTGGCCAGAGTAGAGCCTGGGGCTCAGCAGAAGCTTCTTAATTCCCTTTAGACTGAGAACAGAACTGTCCTGGATACCTCCTGGGTCTATGAGAATGTAACATAGAGCCCCCATCCATGAAGAGAAAAGGGCTTCACGTGACTCCAGCTGACAGAGGGGAGAATCAGACCTGCAGAGAAAGAATGACACTCTTTCTTGTGCCCATCTAAAGCCCCTGACCTGAACTAGCCATGAAGGGATTGAGTTATCCAAGAAGCCCACACAGAGAGAGGTCTTTTCATCCTCAGGAAGAACAGCACCTCAGAAACCCTTCTTGCCACCTGGTCTTTTAAGGGGTAAAAGTACCGGAGACTCTCAGAATTGTGGGGCAAATACTACCCCAAATGTGAAATTATTCAAACTGGGATGATAAAACAAAAAGGCTCTCTTGTTTTTAAGGTCATAGAACTTCTACACCCAAATGAACTCTGTCGCCCAAAAGCTTATCACCAGGGTGTAAGATGTGTATGGCTTTCCAGAGTAATGCTTTTGGGCATCCTGGGAATTTAATCGAAAGTATATTAATCCCATATATCAGTTTAAAGAGAGTTGACTTTTTTATTGTGTTGAGCAAAAGTAAGTAATGCTTTTGGGCGAAAGCATTACTCTGTAAACCCATACACATCTTACACCCTGATGATGACATTCCTGGAGATGCTTTGAGACGCCTCCTATGGAGGCCTTCAGAGACCATTTACAAGGCTCCAGAGAACCAGAAGCAGCATCATAAAACCACACCTTGCTTCTGGCCAAGAATGATATTATTATCCACTATATTAGTCAGGCGCAGGACCAGAAAGCCAAATCAAACCAGCGTTCCTATGTCTTTTTCTAAAAGTTTTATAGCTTTACAGTTTACAATTGAGTTTATGATCCATTTTGAGTTAATTTTTATATAAGGTGTGAGACTTAAAGTTATGGTTAATTCAATTAATTATTATTATTTTGCCTATGAATGTCCAGTTGCTCCAGTATTATTTTTTTAAAGCCTATCTATACTCCATTAAATCATTTTTATGCCTTGTCAAAAATCAGTTTGCCATATTTGTGTGAGTCCATTTCTGGGTCTTATGTTCTGTTCCATTGATATGGTTTGTGTTACCTCCACTATTACTATGTTGTCTTGATTAGTGTAGCTATATAGTAAGTCTTATAACTGGATTTTACACAAAATTTATTTGAAGAAATAGAAGTCTTGAATTGGATTCCTCCCACTTTATTCTTCTTTTTCAAAATTATTTTAACTATTTTAGTTCCTTTGCCTTTTCATACTCATTTTAGAATAATCTGTATCTACAAAAGAAATCCTGGGATTTTAATAGGAAATATACTAAACCCCTACATCAGTTTAAGGAAAATTGGCAATTTTATTCTGTTGAGTCTTCCAATTCCTGACCATGGTATGTCTCTCTATTTAGTTAGATTTTATTTGATTTATTTCATTAGTGTTTTGTGGTCTTCAGCATGTAAGTGTTGCACATTTCATTAGCTTTACCTAGTCTGGTATGTTTTCGTTAAACTTATATTTAAGTATTTCATTTTTTTCTGAGCAATTGCAAATGGTATTGTACTTTTAATTTCAGTGGTCACATGTTTATTGCTAGTGTATAAAAACATGATCAATTTTTGTATATTTATTCTGTATCCTGTGGCCTCAATAAACTTACTTTTTAGTTGTAGGAGGTTTTCTTTTTTTGTATTTTACTGGGAATTTTCTGTGTGGACAGTCATGCCATTTGCAAGTAGGAACCATTTCATTTTTTCCTTTTCTACCTGAATGCCTTTTATTGCCTCTTCTTGTTTTATTTTACTGGCTAGAAATTCCAACACAATGTGGAATTAGAGTGGTGAAAGCAGACATGTCTGCCTTCTTCCTAAATTTAGGGGTAAAACGTTCAGTCCATTAGTAAATATTAGGTTAATTGTGGGGATGTTGTAGGTTCTCTTTCTTGAGTTGAGGAGGTTTCTTCTATTGCTAGTTTTCTGAATTGTTTTTAATCATAAATGGATATTAAATTTTGTCAAATGTTTTTTCTCATTAATTGATATGATTGTGTGATTTACTTCTTTAGCTTACTAATGTGATGATTATATGGAATGATTTTTGAATATTGAATCATCCTTGCATCCTTGGAATAAACTTTATTTTATTCTGGTATAAAATTTTTCTTATATGTCACTAAATTCTGTTTGCTAATAACTTGCTAAGGATTTTGCATTTATACTCATGAGATATATTGATCGGTAGTTTTCTTTTTTTAGTAAAGTCTTTGATTTTGGTATCAGGATAATACTAGCCTCATAAAATGAATCAGGAAGTATACTCTCCTCTCCTATTTTCTGGAAGAAATTTGTATAAAATTGCTTTAAATATTTGGTAGCTTTCTCTGGTGAAAACATCTGGACCTAGAGATTTCTTTTTTGAGAGTTTTTAAATTATGAATCCAATTTTCTTAATACTTAAAAGGCTGTTCAAATTGGCCTTTTCTCCTAATGTTAAGTGAGTTGTGATAGTTTGTGTTTGTAAAGAGAGGTTCATTTCCTCTAAGTTGTCAAATGTTTGTGTGTAAAGTTATTTGTAGTATTCCCTTATTATTTTTTATATCCTCAGGATCTGTAGTGATATTCCCTGTTTCATTCCTGATATTGGTCATTTGTGTCTCCTTTCTTTCTTTTTTGTCGATTTTGCTAGAGGTGTATCAATTTTATTGATTTTTTTTCAAAGGATCATCTCTTTGTTTTATTCATTTTTTCTATTGTTGTTTTAAATTTTATTGATTTCTGCTCTATCATTATTATTTTCTTCCTGCAGCTTGCTTTGAGTTTATTTTGCTCTTCTTCTTCTAGGTTATTGAGATGGGAGCTAGATTATTGATTTGAGACTTCTCCTCTTTTCGAGTGTATTCATTTAGTGCTGGAAATTTCCTTTTCAGCACTGTTTCAGCTATGTCCCACCATGTTGGCATGTTGTATTTTCATTTTCATTCAGTTCGATGCATTTTTTTATTTCTCCCTGAGACTTCCTCTTTAACCCATAGGTAGTTTAGAAGTGCATTGTTTAGTTTCCCGGTACTTGGAGATTTCTTGGTTATCTTTCTGTTTGCTGATTGCCAGTTTGATTTCAGTGTGATCAGTGAATACACTCTTTCTGATTTCGGTTCCTTTACATTTGTGGAGGTTTGCTCCAACAGCCCAGGATGGAGTCCATCTTGGTCTGTGTTCCAAGTGCACTTGAAAAGAATGTGTATTCTGCTGTCCAGGTGAAGTGTTCTGTAAGTGTCTATTACATCTTACTGGTTGATTATGTTGGCATCTATTGATTGCCTTTTTCATTCAGTTGATACTGTTCTGGTTCTTGGTATTACAGGTGATTTTCTATTGAAACCTGGACACTTTCTTTCTGTAAATCTCTATCTCTTACCTAAATCTTCTGTTTTCGATGGGGAGGAAGTTCTCATTACTGTCTGGTGAGGGTGAAAGTCCCAGCTCCCTATTTGGCCTTCTCTGACACCACCCTGATGGGGTGTTGAAATGCCTCATTACAGTCTCAAGAAGGTGGAAATCTATGCCCCCCATTCAGCTTTTGCTTGCATGAGTTGGGATGGGGAGACATGTTTTCTGTGGTGGCTGGAGTAAAGGAGTTATTATCTAAAAATGTGTTGTGTTGATAGTCTGCCTTCTTCCTGGTCCTTTAGCTGAAGAGATCAGGCTTTTGTTGGGGTTTTTTAAAATTTGTACCCATTGGTGTTCCTGGGTTGCCAGCTTCTTCAGCTCCGAGTTTGGTCTATATGAGACAAAAAGAATATCCAGAGAACTCACCAACAAATCATTCGTTGGGTCTAGAGGTCTCTAGCTGATCTGCCTGCTTTTCCCCATCTTTCAGAGTCTTTTTGTGTTTGTTTCATATATGCTGTCCAGAGCTTTTACTTTACTTAGTGGGAGAAAAAGTATAAGTATTTCTACTACATCTTCCCAGAGGCAGAAGTCTATTGGAACACTTCATTCATTTTGTCTTTTTTCTATGCATTTTAAAACACTTGAGAACTTTCTGTATATACAATTCTGCTTTTTAAAACCTTACCCTTATAAATATGATTTTAAGGGTTACAGAATATTCTATTACATTGATATCATGTAATTTCTTAGCCATTTTCTTCTTAATCATTTGATTTGTTACCAATATTTAATTGTGTAGTTCTTTAGCCCTTCTCTTATGAACATGTGGCTTGTTTCCAAGGGTCTACCAATGTAAGTATCACTATAATTAACATCTTTGTGCATAAAATTTTATTTCCTTACTTGGGAGTTATTTTTTTCAGTATAAATTCCTGCAAATTGAGTTACTAAGTTAAAAGGTAAGGGCATTTATTGCACATTGTATATTTTTAAGGGATGGTTTGGACTGTGTCTAAGAGAAACATTAATGGAAACTTGCCTATAGTATTTGGATTCAGAGGGTCCCAAATTCCCTCACTCCCATTTCACTTTGAGATTGAGAACATCGCCAGCCTAACTTAAACAGATGTGACTATCATAGTCCTTCTGCAGGAGTCCTTTACCAACATGATGTCAGGAATTAGTTATTAGTGTTTGTCTTAGCATGTTACCTCCAAGGAATGATCAGCAAATCTTTTGTTACCCCACTACCACGTTTGTTATCTTCACTGGGATGTATATTCTAGCAATAAATCATGTTTGAGTATTTATATGTGCTATGGTTAAAGTTCTTATACCTTCCATCAGTCACTGAAAAATGAGGGCTACATCTGTGCTGCTCAAATCAGTAGCCACTAGCCACATGCAGCTAAATTTAAATGAATTAAAATTGAAATTTTGAGTTCTTATTTGCACTCCCCAGGCTTCAAGTGCTCAATAGCCGCATGTGCCTAGTGGCTAGTGTGTTGGACAGTGTGTGGTTCTATTGGATAGTGCTGCTGAAACAATTCCTCTTTGGCCTCAGCTGTCACAGAGAACCTGTGTTTCATAATTACCTTTCCACAACTCAGTTCAGATTTGAAGTGAAGTGCATCCTCCTGCTCATTGAAAACACAAACAGCACCCCACCTGAGGAGGCTGACAGTGACTAGAATCATGTACAGTCACTGAGGACTCACTAGGCACCAGGCACCCCACTAAACACATCTACTTCCCAACAACCCCCAGGCATGGGTGCTACTTTACACATAATGAGAAATTCTGGGAAGAAAATTCTTCCATTCAATCTAAGTAATTTCTTGGGAAGGAAAGCTTTAGTATGCTGCTCAGGAGACGGGGTGAGCCTCTGAGATGGTGCCCAAGGAATAAAACGCACTCATCAGATTGCTCTATAATCATTTAATTTTCTGAGGTGGGGCAGAGGATAGGAAAAGCTATCTATCAGGGGAATGGAAGCATGAAGCACGTGTGGAGTTCCCCAGTCTCTCTGAAAAGCCTCATGTGATGTAGGAAGGACCCTTGGTTGCTTTTCTCCACACAGACCTACAGGGAGCAGGGCAAGGAAAAAGGAGAGGCACGCGAACTGGTGTCTCTTACTCTAGAGTCAGAAAAACATCAGTTCAATATTGGATTCTATCTCTCACTGGCTGTGAGAGCTCATTCAAGCCTCAGTATTCCAACCTGCAGTGTGGGGAGAATACCACTTAACATGGACGTTTGCCCGAGGCCTGAATTGAAGGAGAGAGACAAAGGTTTCATCAATGCTGCCTCCCAAGTCAACTCTGGGCTGCATGCCCCCGTGACCAGACTGAGACAGGTGGCACTTTCACTCCACGGTCAACTGATACAGAGCTACACAGCATTAAGGAGGGGCTTACCTGTGCTCCCTAAGAAGGAAAGGGTGGGCTCCCCTAGCCTAGGGCTGGTGGCTCACCCTGGGCTCCTGGGAGAGGATACAGGTTAAGGTCAGACGGCACTGTGGGTCCTCCCAGGATCTTGCTGCCAGACCCTCAGAGTGGAGGAGATGATGGAAACTCGTAGCTCCGTGAACTGCTCGATGCTGCCAGGAAGCAGCAAGGTGTAGCATCTTTGCAATTCTGTATGCAGCGGAGTGGGAGCTCCAGCACTCCTTGAGATATTGAGCTTTAAACCTGTCACAGTAAATAGTCAGGAATTAATACACCAACTCCTTGGCTCTGGCAGTGCAATTTGCCATCTAAATTGTTACCTTCACCAGAACGGTGCATAAACAGTCAGCAGGTTGCAGGAACTTTTCAGCAGACATGGTGAAACTTGTTCTTCCCTAAAAAGAGAGAGGGAGGAGTAGGGAAAGGGAGTGGGCATGTCACACATCCCTGTGGTGGGCCAAGCAGGGACCCGGTGCTTAGCAGGCGCTGCCTCTTTTATCTTTACAACCCCCTGTGAGGGAGGAATTATCATTCTCATCCTGCCAGTGAGAAAAATGAAGGTCAGAGTCATCTGCCCAAGGTCACAAAGCTGGTAAGTCAAAGAGCCACCCTCAGCCTCAATGGCTCTGACCCAAGATTCATGCTACACTCTGAATCAGCTCTTCAAACAGATCCAGGGGAGAGGAAGCAATATATAGCACGCCAGCTGTTCAGCAGTGAAGTGGAACAGTGGACAGAGCTCTACCCAGACCCCAAGGACCTTCCTTTCACCCTTTCCCCACACCCTGTCACCAACTGCTGTGTTTCTTCGCTTCTAACAGCCACACATGCCTCTCCCTTAAGAGGACTGACTGTCTAAGGGCTACTGCAGCACTCTGCCCACGTGAGCAAAAACCTAGAAGTGCCTGGAGGCCCTTGAACAAAGAATGACTGTTTGGGGATTGTGAAAGCGCAGCTCCACTGCCTGCAGTCAGGACACACTCTGAGGTGTGACACTTTCTAGAGCACCCTGTGGGACCAGGTAGAGGCTGGGACTCTGCCTAGGATCACCTCGTGACGTTTCCCACTCTGCCCTGCTTCCCCATCCCTTCGGTTGCTTCTGGATGCACCTCCTTAATAAACCAGTTTCCCATGGATGCCTGTCTCAGGGTCTGCTTCTGATAAACCTACCCTAAGACAGAGTATTTCCTTACTGAAGGGAACCAATTAGTACATGGGACAGGGTTAACTTAATAACCCAGGCTTCTTCTTCTTCATTAATAAGTTTCTTGAGTCCCGTACTTCTGTTTCAGCATCCATCAAAGTGCTAGCAAATGAATCTCTAACCTATTGATAAAACAGAAATAGTTTTGGAGGAATAATGGGTCAAATTTTGAACCAAAATTCCAAAAGTAGGTATTTAAATCCTCTTCCAGAGAAGTGTTCTCTACAAAGAGATCTTAATATGACTGGCATGATGCATTTAACCAGCTTACGGCACAAACCAGTCATATTCCTTCTATTTTTTAATCACTCAAGTCCCACCTTATCTGGAAATAAAATTCCTCCTTTGGCCTTTCTCTAACCCCATCTCCTAATATTCCTGGGCCTTAATCAGACTTAGGAGGTCAATCCTGCTTCCAAATGCCTGGTAGAGTGAAAACACGAATCTGCTCAGCTCCCACTCCTATTATGGTTTCTGTGGCTGCCACATCGTGTCACCATTAAAAATGGGTTCTGCGGCTGGGTGCAGCAGTGGCTCACACCTATAATCCCAGCACTTTAGTAGGCCAAGGCAGGAGATTTGCTTGAAGCCAAGAGTTCAAGACCAGCCTGGGCAACATAGTGAGACCCTGTCTCTACAAAAATAAAGAAAAACAAATAGCCAGGCATGGTAGCACACACCTGTATTCTTAGCTACTCAGGAAGCTGAGGCAGGAGGATCCCTTGAGCCCAGGAGTGTGAGGCTGCAGTGAGCTATGATCACAGCATTATACTACAGCCTGGATGACTAAGACCCTGCCTCTAATAAAAAAAGAAAGAAAAAGAAAGAAAGGAAAGAAAGGAAAGGAAGGAAGGAAGGGACGGAGGAAGGGAGGAAGGAAGGAGAGAAAGAAAGAGAGAGAGAAGAAAGGAGAGAAAAAAGAAAGAAAGAAAGAAAGAAAGAAAGAAAGAAAGAAAGAAAGAAAGAAAGAAAGAAAGAAAGAAAGAAAGAAGGAGGGAGAGAGAAAGAGAAAGAGAAAGAAAGAAAGAAAGGAAGAAAGAGAAAGAGAGGGAGGGAGGGAGGGAGGAAAGAAGGAAAGAAGGAAGGAAGGAAGGAAGGAAAGAAGGAAGGGAGGAAGGAAGGAAGGAAGGAAGGAGAAAGAAAGAGAACAGGTCCTTCAGACTTGCATGAATGCTCCTCCTCTAGGGTCAGAGCCACAGTGCCCAGCTGCAGCCCAACTCCAGGAGCGCTGTACTCATACAGTCACATGACTGCAGTATACAACCAATGTCATATGCAGCTGGTCCAGCTGTGTGCAGAGACCTTACCTGTACAGGCCTCTACACAGTCTGTATTGCCCCAGCTTGGGCTCCAGGGTTGCAGTTCTTTTCACTGACATCCACATGCTCAGCCAGTTCCATACGCATAGCTGGAAGACCATCCAGCCACAGCTCTCCTCCCTACCTTGACCCTAGCCCTTGCCCAACCCCTGTACCCCCACGCACCAGCCTCTAGTCCCCGCTGGTGAGCCGGGTCACCAGCCCAGGCCTCCTACCTCCCTCGTGTGTTGAGCTTTGGGCTTCTTGGCATCCTCCGGCCAGGGAACCTCAGTCAGGATAGTCCAGTGTGCCAGAGAGGTCCTAATGCCTCAGAACATCAACAGCTCGGAGTACCCCACCAGCCACATCACCTCCTCCTCTATTCTTCACTCACTCAACTTCCATCTTCCTCCCTCCCATCCCAGGAAGCCTAATGATTCACATGCTTAAGTCCTAACCCCAGTGCCTCAGAGTGTGACCCTCTTTGGAGATATGACCTTCAAGAAGGTAATTCAGGTAAAATTAGGTCATACGGGTAGGCCCTAATCCAACAGGACTGGCTCCCTTATAAGAAAAGTTTAGGACACAGACACGCAGAGAGGGAAGACTGTGTGAAGACACAGGGAGATGAGGATGGCCTCTGCAAGCCAAGGAAAAAGACCTCAGAGGAAACCAACCCTGCTGGCACCTTGATGTTGACCTTGTAGCCTCCATAACTGTGAAAAAAATAATTTCTATAGTTTTAGCCACACAGTCTGTGGTACTTTGGTATGACATCCTGGCAAACTAATACAAAGCCCCTTGCAAACTTCCCCACCATCCCTCCTTCCAGCTCTGCCTTCCAAGGGATATTAGGAAGAGCCAGCTTTGTTCAGGCACAACAGGTGTCCTCCCTTCCCTGAGGGCAGTGGTGGCCTCCTCATCTTACATTTTAATGACAAAAAGGAGCCATTCTCATTTCCAAGGTAAATTCCTGTATCCCCCCTCCCCCCCGCCAGAGAAGACACTGTGGGCTTCTTCTACTACAACGTTTCACCGTAATTGAACCCACCCAGCTACCCGCACTGCAACCCGACTGACTCCCAAACTCAAGTCTGTGAGTTTTCATTCTTGCCTTGCACTGTAAGCAAACGTTGTTCCTCCCAATGCTATGGCATGGTAATGACACCACTTAATTCTCTATTTCACTTTCTAGAATTGGTGAGGGAATATACAGAATGTTATTTTTCAAAAAATTTTAGCTGCCTGGAAGGAAGTCACTGCTCTCATACATAGAAAAGTAACAAGAATATTATCTCCCTCACGTGCAGAGCTACCTTGAGTGCCTAAGGGACTTCCCCAGAGAGATCCAAAGCAACACTGGGTCCCTGAGATGGGAGTCACTGCTAATTTGGTTCCCTGGGTCACATAGAAATGGAAGGAGGTGGCATAGGGAGGGGGAGGCTGGTATTTTCTCTCTGCTCACAGGACTGCTGTACACTTTACATTTCCCAAAGGCCATAATTATTTCCCGGAGAAGAAATTCAAATGACCCAGATAGTTAATTCAGTGAGATTGGCCCAGAAAGTATTTACCTAAAAGGCAGTTTTGTCGAAAAGAACGTCACAACATAGTCAGGGCTTGCTCTCATTGCCTGAAAAATGCAGGGGCCAGATCCAAGGCTGAAGCCTAATAATTAGAGAGGACAGGAGGTTCTGGAGTTTGGAAAGCAGAGACAGGAAGGGAGAGTCAGAGAGGGGGAGGCAGAGTGTGAAGGCAGAAGGGAAGGAGAATGAATGAGAGAAACAGAGAGAGATTGTCTTGCCAGCCACTCAACACAATGACCAGCTCAGGGGCCATCCATGATGCTCCTGGATCCTAGAAGTTCCCTCCGCAAGGAAAAAAGTAGGAAAGCAGAGAAGCTTATCTTTGGTTGCCTCCATCTCCCTTTTCATGCTCATCACTGACCAGCTAGAACCATGCTTCTCTTCCTCCAAGGCCCCAGGTTCTCCTCCCACCATGACTGAGCAGCAACTTCACATTATCCCCTACTGTTATCCCTCGTCCAAACACTAATTCCCTTAGTATAATACAAAGAGCTCAGCTTTGAGTCAGGAGGGCACTTGCTGGTAGAATTAATTCACACAGATACTGTGTGTCCAGCACCATGCTCAGGATTAGACATGAACTGATTACACTGCCATTGAGCAAATAAGAAAATGGAGTGGCAGGTGCTCTACAGAAGTGTGATGATCTCAGCGCAAGGTATTCCTCTGGACATAATAAAAGCAAATACTCATTAAGTAGTTACTACGTGCCAGGAACCGTGCTAAGGCCTTGGCTGGAAATTATTTCATTCAATTCATGTTTAAAAATAGCAGTAAGTATAATTATTATCTGCATGCTATAGATAAGGAAATTAGGAAAAAAGTCAGGACTTGAACCCAGGTTTTAATCACCTGTCATTAATCACATTACTAGCCTTCTTTGTGCAGGAAAATGTTGCAACAGATTGTCAAGGTTCTTTTCTCCACCCTCTAATCCCTGTCCAATGAACAACCCCAGGCAGCTACCAACCAATTGACCTTCAACCCCTGAACTCATGATAGGTCTTTGAGACAGCCAGAGTTGAGGTACATGGGGTTAGAAAGGGTGTGCTTATGGACAGTGACTCGGTTGTTTGTGTAGCTATGCCATGGTTTGCACTATTGGGGAAGGGGCTTTATCTGCTTCATAACCATGACCTCTACCCACCCTGCTCTCTTCCCTGATTGGATGAGGTCGAAAGAAGCTACTGAGAAGTTCTTGTGTCTTTGGGCTCTGGCAGCCTGCAGGAGACCTGCGTTCTTCCCTGCTCCCCAAATACAGGGTTGGCCCCCACCTGGGGACGACTGCAATGTTTCAGCAAAGCCTGCTTGGGAAGTAAGTCTGTCTAATCAGAAGTTTGGTATTTTGATATCCACAGTTGCCACATAGCTAACCTTCATTCTCCACCATCAACTTTGCTGGTGAGGATGCTGATTTTCCATTGTCAATCTAGAGGCTTTCTAGTTCTGCCTCAATGATTCAGAATCCAGGCAGAGAAGAGACACGCTATACACTGGACTCTCTCAAATTCCAACAACGAAAGTTGTTTCATACAGAGCAAGAATGGTGAATGGGCTGAGGAGAACTAAGGGAGCCCTAAAAGAGTTAGACTAGTTCTAGTGCAAATGTCAGTACATAGTGCAGCCAATGAGAGTTCAATGACTCAAGATTAAAAAAAAAAAAAAAAAGCAGGCAAGGGAGTGGCTTACACCTATAATCTGTGTTGGGAGGCTGAGGCAGGAGGATTGCTTGAGCCCAAGAGTTAGAGACCTCCCTGAGCAATATAGCAAGACTCCATCTCAACAACAAAACTAGCCAGACATGGTGGCACACACCTGTAGTCCCAGCCATTCAGAAGGCTGAGACAGAAGGATAGCATGAGCCCAGAAGTTCAAGGCTATAGTAAGCTATGACCACGCCACTGCACTCCAGCCTGGGGACAGAGTGAGACCATGTCACCAAATAAACAATAAAAATAAATTAAAAAGCACATTCTACTGTGCCATTACTTGAGGCACAGTATTTCTATGCATGCAAACATATATATAAGTGTTTATCCAAATAGGTACCTATGTCAGGTAGGTAGGCATATAGAAATTGTGAATTTAGTTTCATTTCTTTTCATTTCTTAGGATTTAGAGTCTATTTATGTGATATTTGGAGGATCCTGCTTCCATGGACTGACATTCTTGCAAGTCCAAGCACAGAGCTGACTCTGCCAGCATCTTCTCCAGTTCTACCCCTCCTATGAGAACCCTAAGAGTTAGGGAACACACAGGACAGAAGATCAACCCTCTTTGTGGTCCTGGGTATGCTGCTCATCACATTCAGCCTGTTTCCTCCTCTGGAAAAGAAAAATAGCAGGACGTCCCTTGCAAGGTATTTTTGAGGACTGATTGATAAGTGCAAACAATTTCTGAATGTTTAGAGTCTTAGTTTGAAGGAATAAAACTTAAGTGGAGCTAAAGATATAGAGCAAAAAGACCAATGAGAGAAAAGAGGCTAGAGACCATGTGGGGATTTAGTGGATTTAGTGCTGCTTGGAGGAAAGTCCCTGGGCAAAACAAGATTAACTTCTACAATCTTCTCCAGATTCTGAGAATGCACCAGATCACGGAGCCTAAGACCAATGTCTTGGTATTTGGCCTACACCTTGCCACACAATCATGCATTAAAAGCATAGCTCAGGGTCAACCGGACCCCGTGGTTTCCTGTGTGTCAGTCTGGCCTTCCCAGTCAGAACATAAGCTCCTTGTCTCACACAGGGCGTCTCTTGTGTGCCCCGCAGCCCTGGGTACAGAACAGACCATCGGTAAATATTTGCAGATTGTCTGCTGGGAATGAGGCCTGACTTCTTCCAGCTGCATCACAGACCTTCTGCCACCTCTGGGGCCCATGGCTGCCTTTCAGACCTCAGTGATACAGACAAAATGTGATTTCTACCAACTGTGGATAAAATAACCGTTTCCTTATACTCCAAGGGGAGAAAAAGCCAAGGTAGAGTCCCGGAAGGCCGTGGCGTCCACTGCAACAGGGCCCATGTGAATATCACAGACCTTCCACTTCTGTGACATAGGGAAAGGTCAGGTGAAAGCTGACTTTTCTGGCTGGCTGGGGCATTATCAGGGCAGTACAGCAGGGCCCATAGGAGAAAAAAAATGGATGGGAGGACAGGAAGTCACCAAAGAGCCCTGTATTCTGCAGTGGTGTGGCGCTCTGACCACGCCCAGCCGCCCAGCAGCTCCAGCGAGGAAACAACTTCCTTTTGTGGTCTGACCCTGGCTGGCCGCCAGGGCTTCAACAAGAGCCTTGTGATGTGCACTTTTGAAATGTGTTGGTGGTGCGGAATGGCATGTCTAACTCGTGTTTAATGCCCTTCAGCGTTTACGTCTCTTTCCCACGCCCACTGACGCAGACTGGCTGCATGTGGGGAGCTGGGGTGGCCAGCCAACCCAGTGCCTGACCGTGTGGCCGGGCACTTGGGACACGCTTCCTTTTCCCCTAAACCTGGCCTTTGTCAGGCCAAGGGTACGGCTCCCTGAGAGGACAAAGAGAAGGAAAAAGGAAGCCTAACTGATACTCGCTGCCGGACAGGCATTATGTTGTTTTTAATCTTCACGACAATTTTGTGGGGTGTTATGGCCTTCCTTTTACAGGTGGGGAAACTGAGGCTCAGAGAGGTTAAATCTTTTTCTCAGGGTAAACACAATTAGAGCATGGGGAGCAGGGACTCCACCCAAGCCTATCTCCTCCAATGATTAGACTCTTTCCAGACACCACAACTCCTCTCTTAAGACCCCAGGGTCACTCTCCTTGGGGTCAGAGGCAGCCGCACTCCATGTTTCTATTGCCTGCATCCGTATCACAGATCAGAGTTTGAGAAGGGCCAGAATCAGCCAGGTCAGCTCTCTCCATGCCCATACTTTGCTTTAAAG
The DNA here is from genome assembly GCF_002776525.5 of Piliocolobus tephrosceles. Taxonomy (NCBI): domain Eukaryota; kingdom Metazoa; phylum Chordata; class Mammalia; order Primates; family Cercopithecidae; genus Piliocolobus; species Piliocolobus tephrosceles. Next base: position 95,561,782 of record NC_045435.1, on the reverse strand, counting down.
GCTTTTCATTTGATTTGGGTTGTTCATTCTCAAAGTATGTCCGTCAAAGTGCAAAAGTTACTGTGCTTATTCTTTTTTCCACTGTTTTCTTGTTTTTCTGTTGTTTGTTACCTAAGGTAGCTCCTGCCAATCTCTGTGTGTATTAGGTAATTCGTGCATTGCTATAAAGAAATACCTGAGACTGGCTAATTTATCAAGAAAAGAGCTTTAATAGACTCACAGTTCTGCAGGCTGTCCAGGAAAGCATGGCAGCATCTGCTTCTGAGGAGGGTTTTACTCATCATGGCAGGAGGCAAAGCAAGAGCAGGCACATCACATGGTGAGAGCAGGAGCAAGAGAGAGAGTGGTGGGGGAGAAGTCCCACATACTTTTAAACAACCAGATCTCACAAGAGCTCACCCACTGTCGTAAAGACTACACCAAGCCGTGAGAGATCCACCCCCATGACCCAAACACTTCCCGCTAGTCCCACCTCCAGCACGGGGGATTACAACGCAACATGAGATTTGGGTGGGGACAAATATCCAAACTACATCACTGTGGAAACACCAGCAAGTTGTCCAAGTGGTCTCTAGGAAACCCAGACCCCAAGCAATGGATGATAAATATCCCCTCATTTGTGAAGTGCTAACAGCGTGGTGACACAGCCCTTCACATCCCCTCCACTCACATGGTCTGGGAGGAGCTGCTCCAACCACACAGCCCCTGTCTTGGGCTAGTACCCTCAGGAGATTAGAGTTTGAGGGCACGTCGTTTATTCGGGAGGTAATCCCAGGAAATTCCAATCAGACAGTAAGGAAAGTGAGACGGGGAAGGAAAGGACAGTACAGGGGGTGTTCCTGATCAGGACACCTCTGTGCACAACTGGGCTCAGTGCCCTGACGGCTCTCTGGGAAACTGGACAGGACATGCCTCAGAGTTGTGCCATCCAAGGGACAAGGAAGCTGGGGCATTTGTACACCAGTCACTGGTTTTGGGCTGCTCCCAGGTCAAAGTCCCTAGGCAGAGAGAGACATGTGGCTGCACACTTGTGGTGGCTCACACCTATAATCATAACAATTTTGGAGGCCAAAGCAGGAGGATCACTTGAGGCCAGGAGATCGAGACTGACCTGGGCAACATAATGAGACCCCATCACTATAAAAATAATTAAAAATGAAAAAATTAGCATGGCATGGTGGCCTACCCCTGTAGTCCTAGCTACTTGGAAGGCTGAGATGGGAGGATGGATTGGGCCCAGGAGTACAAGGTTACAATGAGTTATGATCACACCACTGCTCTCCAGTCTGAGTGAGACCCTGTCTCTTAAAAAAGAAAAAATTGCATGCTTGAGGTCAGCAGGTATACGGAAATAAAAGGTGCCATGGGAGATGGGCAGCTGCCAAGAGCACAGCAGGAGCCTCCACGGTGGTGCCATACAAAGTTCTTGCCCTCTTCTCCTCCTCCTCCTTGTTGGTTTAAATGTGGAAGATGCTACATCAAGGGCCGTAGGCTGCCTTGTCTGCCTGCATGCACACTTTCTCAGGGATCTCAAACCAGGGAAGAAGCCATTAGGGGACCCTATCCAGATTGGGGGAGTCTGAAGAGATAAAGATGGGGTGCTTGGACTTGTAATCACTCAAACGCAAACCTTCCAGAGAGCAGAAGAGGACTGACCCAGAGATCCCTTGATGCACCTAGCACATCCGCTAAGTGACCACTTGTCAAGCTGAAAGACTGCAGTGAAGCCTGCAACAATTGTAAGATTTCTAAACTTTTCCCAGGAGTTGTCGGCTAGAAGCAAAGATGGCCGCAAAACAAAATCAAGCATGGCTCCTCTTATAAACACAGGGTGGGGTTGGGGCATAGGAAGAAGGAATTATTTGCAGCCTGTGGGAGGGGTGAAGGGTGCTGTGCCCCATTTCTTTATTATCCAGCAAGGAAACTACTGCCTCCTTTTCCTCCCGTCGGCGATCCTCCTCCTTCTTTCTGCTTCTGTTTGTCTGGATTCCCTCTGCTTATCCCTGTGGGCTTCTTATCCCCATCTGGTCTCTCTGTCCTCCTCCCCACTCCCCAGCCTCATCTTTTTGTGTCTCCCGGGGCCACTGGGTTCCGAAGGTGCCACATCATTATCTCCTGTCTCACTGCTCTCTCTTCATTCTCTCTCCACCTCTCCCCCGCCTTTCCCTGAGCTCCCAAAGGCTCCTTCCTCATCCCTTTTTAGAGACTTGTGTGTGCCTCTGTGAAGGGTTTGGAGTTCCAGCAATAAGAGATGCATAAATAATTAGTGGGAGGGAACCAGGCATATGTGTCCCAGTGGCATGTTGCCTGTGTAGGTTGCAAATGGAGGCCTGGCAGCCTCATCCAGTGCCAAGAACTGCTCTGAGCATCAGTCACCAGCAGCCTTCCATTCAACTGCCTCCTTTTAGCCATGATCAACATTTCAAAAGGGAACGCACAAGGCCTACAGTAGGTTCCTATAATTCACCCAAGGGTTGAGCCTGCCGCTGGGAGACAAGCTGCATTCTTCTCTCTGAGTGAGCTATTTTTAAGAATGCTCCCCCCTCGTTTCCAGTTCCCATTTCAGCCCAAGCACTGAATTAGATTCTTTCTTCATTTTATAGGCTCCCCCTCTCTGTTATTATATAAAACCATTTCAGCCCTTAAGGAGTTGGCATCTGACATCCACAGCTTCTGAATCCCCAGAACAGAGAAGAGAAGGAATAAACAGAAGGGAGGGAAAGAAATGTTCTGTTTCCGCTTCAGCAGCATGAATTGTCAGAGAGTTAAATAGCAACAAAGTATTTGGTGTTAATCTTTAATATTCCCAGGAACTTGTCACCTCCTCCTTCAATCCCAGAGCTGCCGTTCTCCAAGTGATTCTGGTGCCTCTCACAAGATATCACACCTTCTATTATGCTCTTTAAAAAGTACCCACCAGAGGGGAGTTCTTAGTGATTAGACTGGAAAAAAAATGTGAAGCTGCTCCTTGTTATTTACAAGGAAATGACTGAAAAGGGGTGAGCCGTGGATTCCTTCTCCATCAGTCTTGCCTTTGTTAAGCAGACCCTGCCTGAGCTCAACTTCTGATGTGATCTTTCCCTTCCTCAGGCTCCAGAGTCAAGGGTGGTATTTGACACATATCAAGGGAAGAAGGCAGCCTGAGAAAGTGGAAATGGAGAGGGGTTGGGTGGCAGCCACCATAGCTGACTCTGCCTCCATTGACAGCAGCTCATTCCCACCTTAGGTGAGGTAAGCCAGTGGCTTACCTTGTCATGCAAATGGCAAGATGCTTCCTTAATGTACACCGTGCATATGTCATCTTAATGTGGGTTCCCACATAGGCAGATCCCGAAGCCAGCATTTCAGTGGGGGTAGTTTATTTGAGGAGATCCTAGGATCACCTGTAGAGGAGTCAGAAGTGAGACAGGAGGGAAGGAGCCAATAAGGGTGTGTTGTCAAGCAGTGCTGTGGGCAACTGGAGCTTAATCCCTCTGGCGAACTCTGGGAGTCAGTACAGAACACACCTCAGAGTTGTTACACAAGAAGGGCGAAAGAGCTGGAATTTTGTCTACCAACTCCTGCTAACCCATGGTGGAGGACTACTGGGAGGAAGGCATGAACTCTCTGGCTGTTTGGGCTTGTACACACCGTCTGTGGAGAATGCTTCCAGCAAACAGATGCAAGCTCTGGCTGTTGAAAGTACATTGCAATGGTAAGCTAGAGGGGATATGAACATGACACACACAGCAAACATCAATGACCTATATCATCTGTGTTTGGGGGTTATAGCTTCAAAATAATGGGCAGGAATCTAAATTTAGCATATAAACACTGTCCTCACTACACCAAACCTCTTATCCCTGAGTATCTCCTGAGTTTCCAGGTACCAAGCCACATAAGGTCTAGAAGTCTTTGCCGCAACACCATAGTGGTCAGGGACTTTACAGAGGAAGGGTTTCTCCTGTTTGTAGAAAGAGGTTCCTGGATCAAAGTTCCTGTCCTCACCACAGATTGCAGGACTTCATGAGGCTGAGCATTCCTTTCTCCCTTCTTCTGGAAGCTGTGGGCTTAGGGTGTGCGCAAGCAAAGCAAGGCAGGAAAGAGGAAGAAGATGAGTTACTCTGTCCCTGCCTGTTCACCTCTGCCATCAGTTTCTTCTCAAAAGATGGATCTTCTGTAGAAACCGTGATTATTATATAATGTGTCTACTGACACTCTCTCCCTCCTGGCTCCATGAGGACCAGGACTGGGTCTTTTCCAGAACTGGACCATCAGGTGGTAGATACTCAGTAAGTTCTTCTTAAATCAATGAGTGTCATCATCGCCCAACTTAGAACCTCCTTTGGCTCCCCATTACCTATAGGATCAAGTCCAAACATCTTGATATGACATTCAAGGCTTTTCCCAATTTTCTACCCATTATCTCCCACCCAAGTCTCATGCCCTGCCATTCCTGTACGTGAGGCTAGTGACCATTTGTCCAAAATGTCACCTTTTTCCATTCCTTTAAGTATTGCATGTGCTATTAGGTTGATGCAAAAGTAGTTGCGGTTTTTGCCATTACTCTCAAACGTAAAAACAGCAATTATTTTTGCACCAACCTAATCTTTCCTCTGCCCGGAATACTCTTCTCCCTTTCTTTTGTCTGAAAGGCTATGTACTCTTGAAGATCCACCTCAATTGGCCACTCCTCTGTGAAGTTACTGCCCCCGCACCAGCTCCTCCAAAAGGCTTAAGATGATCAACAGGCAGACCTAGCGTGTGTTTGGGGCACTAACAAACACAGACAACCAGCAATACTTTTTTAAAACTTTTGATATTAAGGCAACTAAGCAGCCAATATGGAGAATACTGAGAACTAGTTTGGCCTTCCTTATACATTTTACAATTTAGAGTATTTTTGTTTCATTTTAACTTACCAAGCTTAGAGAAAAAAGCATCATAAATCTTTTGGAGCTTAGAGCCTCTAGATTTTATTATTGCTCTACTTCCAGGGACTAGAATCATTTATTAATTCATTCATTCACTCATTCAGCACATTACACCAGGCATCATGCAAGAGCCAGGGCCTGGGAGATGCAGATATGCATATGCCCCGGGCCCTGCCCTTGAGGCCACACATTCTGGAGGAAGTGACCAGCACATTATAGATCATTAAGACACTGTGTGGTTTCTGACCATTTGAGAGGCCTGCTCTAGCAAAATAAATAATGATAGTAATGGATTATAGCCAAGTGTCCACACTGATATAAATAAATAATTTAATAAATCAATAAATAACGGAAAAGGAACAGCTCTTCCTTACAGAATTCTAATTAATAGGTGTATGAGGAATAATAGAAATAGAAAATCAACATTTGAGCTGGGCGCAGTGGCTCATTCCCATAATCCCAGCACTTTGGAAGGCTGAAGTGGGAGGATCACTTAAACCCAGGAGTTTGAGACTAGCCAGTCAACATGGTGAGATCCTCATCTCTACAGAAAAAAATTTTTTTTAATTAGTCAGGCATGGTGGCATACACCTGTGGTCTCAGCTACTGAGGAGGCTGAGGTGGGAGGATCGCCTTAGCCCAGGTGGTCAAGGCTGCAGTGAGCTATGACTGTACCGCTGCACTCCAGCCTGGGCAACAGAACAAAACCTTGTCTCCAAAACAAAAAAGAAAGAAAGAAAATCACCATTTGGCAATCACTACACTAAGCGTCGTAGGCAATAATGTGAAGCTAATGCTAAATTTAGTGGACAAATGCATGCTGAGAGCAGGATATTTACATAATCTTAAATTATCTCCCCACAGGACAGCTATGAATTACAAAGGGAATAATAGTAACTTTATAGTGAGGAGACCTGACAGACACCACCAAGCCATCAAAGTTAGGATTACTGGCAATAAAACATGCTGACATTACACCTTTCAAACCCATATTAAGAGACATTCTATAAAATGACAGGCTAACATTTTTTATTTTTTTATTTATTTTTATGATTTTGAGATGGGGTCTCACTCTGTCGCCCAGGCTGGAGTGCAGTGGTGCAATCTCAGCTCACTGCCACCTCTGCCTCCCAGGTTCAAGTGATTCCTGTGTCTCAGCTTTGTGAGTAACTGAGACTACAGGCCCGCACCACCACATCCAGCTAATTTTTGTATTTTTAGTAGAGATGAGGTTTCACCATGTTGGCCAGTCTGGTCTTGAACTCTGACCTCCCGAAGTGCTGGGATCACAGGCATGAGCCACTGCGCCCAGTCTGGCTAACATTTTTCAAAGGCACCATGGTGACAAAAGGCAAGGAAAGACTGAGGAACCTTCCCAGATTAAAGGAGACTCAGGAGACACAACAACTAAATGTAATGAGGAATCCTGAATTGAGTCCTGGACGACCAGAAAAAAAGAACATTAGTAGGACAATTGGCAAAATATGAATAAAGTCTGTAGATTGGCTAATAGGGTGATATCAGTGTTAATTTATTGGTTTTTATCATTGTACCATGGTTATACAAGATGTTACCATTAAGGGAAGTTGAGTGAATAGTACATAAGAATTCTGTGTATGGTTTCAGCAACTTTTTCGGAAATCTGAAATTATTTCAAAATAATAAGTCAAAAATATTGGTGGGGGGAATGCCTGCACCGTTTCCTCACCTTAATTATCAAAGCATCTGGGGGACTGTTTTGGAATGTTTGTTTCATTTCTTTCTGTTCCTTCCAGGCTGTAAGCCTCTCCACGGACAGCCTAGTTCACTTTGGGATCCCTGTGGTGCTGATGTACAGGAATTTTCATTTAATTTGCTCCCCCAACACCCACCCCTTGCATGATGAGGACCATCACTTGGAAGTGGAAAGGGAGCCTCTGGAGAAAATTCTGGACTTAGAGAATAGTGCTGCTTGAATATCACCATATCTTTTATAAAAAGAAAGGGCAGTACAGAGATAGCATGACAGACAGATTATTGATTATTTGCAAAACTGGGCACAATTCCCCCACCTTTTCCTAATCCATGTCCCTTTGCAATGTACCTTTCCAGATCCCTTTATCCCTTCCCCTGGAATCTGTGTTGGACTTGTACACACATTGACCAACAGGCAGAAGAAGTGATACTGAACCAGTTTTGAGTCTGCTCATTGTCTTTGAACCCTATCCACCCACCTAGTGCAAAAACCTGGGCTAGCTGCTAGAAGATAAGAGGTCACATGATGCAAAGACAAGCCAACAGCCAGCCAACCATGTGAAAGAAATGATCTTTGATGAATGAGCTTGCTAACTGACCACAGGCTCATGAGTGAGTCCAAACAAGACCAGAAGAACCACTTGGCTGAGCCCAGCCCAAACTTCTGACTCACAACATCACACGCTAAATAATTGGTTGTTGCTTTAAACCACAAAGGCTTGGCATTGTCTGTTACACAGCAATGGATGACTGACATAGGTAGCAAGACTCTTATAGCTCTATATCCTATATCTCCTGCAGTTCTAAGCTCAGAAACTAATGCTAATTACCCTCTTTTTGCCTCAAATAGACAAATGCAAAGACATAGATCCTTGTTTTTAAAAAAGGAAAGCTATAACCAAAATAATCCCAGGGCAGTCTCTCCTCCTAAAAGAGAGAATTTGGACCACTCCTCCCCAAAAGAAAGGAAACCCATGCAAAGGAGTCACCCTTGATAAGGAAACAAAACACAGGCAAGGCCAACTGGGCAACTCCTCAGTAAAAAGATATTTAATATCGGGGATCTCCTGGGCTAATGGAGGCAAAATGGAAGACTAGCGGGAGAAAGTGACTGAATAATCTCCCTGCACAAATCTTGTCCATACCTTCTCCCTGAGGGATAGCCTGCAGTCTCCTGAGGCTTGAGTTGCAGGGCAGAAGCTGCACTAGGCTGCAGAAAGCCCAGAGGAGTCAAGCAGGCTGGGCTGAGGTCAGCACACAAAAGTACATCCCAAAGGACTGCCAGAGAGAGAAAGACAGGCGGGGGACATGTGTGACCACAGTACTAGAAGGGTGAGACAGAAGGATATGTGAGGGCTACAGGAGACACCAGCCATAGGATCCCTTGCGCTTGAGCTAGAAGCCTCCCAGAGGCTTGTAACAAGACGGGCAAAACTCCCAGGAGATGAGATTACTAGCTAAAATTCCAGGTAAGCCCCCAGCAAGAGTTGCTGATTTGATTCTTGAGGGCTTCACAGTCCATTCCCATGTGCTTAGGGCCCTCATGGCAGAGCTCAAGGGCAAGGCTGAAGGAACTAGGTGAGCACACTACAGAGAGGGATTTAGATCTCTGAATGGTGTTGGGTGTCTGTCATCATAGAATTGGTGGCTATTGCATGCTTTATCTGTTTCCACAAAAGACAGGCTCAGTCACTGCTTCAAGGTGCATGCCCAACACCTGCTTGGATGCTATGAGAGACAAGCTCAATATTTATTCTGTTCTGTCTCCTTGGTCAGGATTCAGCACTGGTCATTGACTGGAATATCCTGTCTTTACTTGCCTGGGGACATAGGTACACTCCATAAGGTGATAGCTTGTTGTATTCTCACAAAGTACCTTCTTGCCCTGGTCACAAAGGAAATGGCCTCTTGTGCCCCTTCCCCACCTCTGACCCCTCAGCATGAGGACCCTGCTTTTTCCAGGAATTGGCTATCATCTGGCCACTGAGCTGAGAAACACACAACACAGCTACACAGATTGCAAGAAAACAATACTCATCAAATATCAGACTGTTCCAATATTTGAACTAATGGTATGTTCTGCACTGGGAGGAAGAAGCAGTAATAAAGGGAATAAGTTAGGAACAAAATAGTCCAAAGAAATATGGTAGTTGAGATTTCCTATTAGGTAGGCAGTCAACAGACCACACAGGGAGAGGCACTCATTGACACGGGTCATCTCATCAGACAGGAATCACCCAACCACATCCCTCACCTGGGACTCCCTCTTGCCCCCTCTCAGCCCTCCTTGGTGCCATCAGCCAAGCTCCCCAGAACACTGCATGCTACACTTGGCTGGAAGCTAAACTTGGGTTTATTCCAGCTCTGTTTAGCTCTTCCTCTGTTTTTCCCCCTCAAGATGTAAGACAACTATTAAAATAAACAGCAGGGCTCTCAGCCATACATGCTATTTGTTAATTCTTATGATTAACCCTGAAGGGGCCAATAAAGAATAACTTCATACTTAATTATTTAATGATGGTCTCTGCTCCCAAGCCTGAGCTGTCCTGCTCCTTGAGGCCACTGTGAAGGGTTTAATGTGAGCTGGAAAGTCAAGAGCCACAATCCCTGGGAGCTCCATCTGACTTCAGAGGCTTGCCAATGGAAAGATGGGCATAGGGGTGCCATGGTTGATACCTGACAGAAGGTGAAGATTTTCTGGGGTGAATCAAATTTGTGCCAAGCATCACCATCACTTGGCATATGGCCCTCTTTATATGGTCCAGGCTTCATATGTCCATGGAACAAGCGTCACCTGCACCTCCCCACATGAGGTCATGTCCTGGCTTTGATCAGAAATACCCATGCAGTACGCCCAAACCTGAAACTTGCTTGCTTCTACAGGGATGGAGCAGGCTTTTTCCACGGAGCTAGAGCTTCTTAAAAGCCACTATTTATAATGCAAATCCCCCCAGAGAAGCTTAGAAGCATCACCTAGTAATTTGGTCAGACATGGGTCCCCAAAAAGGAGACCTTGAGACAAGGATTCAAATGCAAGTCATTTATGTTGGAATAAAGAAGAGTGAGGAAGTTACACAAGAAAGGGGGAACAGTCAATAAAGGGTACATTGTTGACGCTTTACTACTATGAGTCACTGGAGTTTAACCCCTCAAGAAAATGAGAAGCCATGTAAAACATAGGCTTCATATTATTCTCAAATTAGCTAAGGTATTTTTATACCAACTCCCACAGTCTTTGGTTGAGGGTGAGCAGGGAAACGGGGGAAGAAAGGAGAAGTGTTAATTCCCTGGCATATCCAACCTCTCACTTGGATAGCTCAAATGGGCTTCAGTGGTCAGAGGAAGCCTTTGGGAAAAGTAATGCAGGCTGTGGCAGCTGGAAATCAGGCTAGCATGCTCTGGAGTGGTGAGGGCCAGGGGTACTATGGAGAAAGATTAAGTAACAAATAGACCTCCTAGGAATTAATAACCTGATAGCCAAAATTTTAAATTCAGTAAAAGGGTTGGAAGAAATTAAAACAAAAAGGCCAAGAAATAGATAACAGAAGAGTAAAGATTTTTTAAAAAATTAAGTAGTTTGTGGTGCCATATAAACTTTTTTTACCATGACTCGTGAAAATAAATGCATCTCCTATTGCATTGCAACCCACTACACATAAATACTCACACACAATTCTGACGCTTGTTATATGATATGCTGTATTCGTCAGTTTTCACTAGAAAAACAGAACCAATAGGATATATGTAGATACATGAGGGGATTTATTGTCAGAAATGGCTCACCCAACTATGGAGGCTGAGAAGTTCCATTATATCCCATGTACAAGTTGGAGAACCTAGAAAGCTGGTGGTATAATTCAGTCCAAGTCCAAAGACCTGAGAACAGAGGGAGCTAATGGTGTAACTTGCAGTCCAAAGCCAAAGATCTGACAACTAGAGGGGTAGCTGGGAGTCGGGGAAGAACACTGGTGTAAGTCCTGGAGTCCAAGGTCTGAGAAGCAGGAGCTCTGATGTCTGAGGGAAGGAAAAGATGGATGTGCCAGCTTAAGAAGAGCGAGAATTTTCCCTTCATTCACCTTTTTATTCTATCAGGGCCCTCAATAGATTGGATGATGCTTGCCCATATTGGTGAGGACAGACTGAGTCAAAGGTTAATCTCTTCCAGAAACACCCTCACAGACATACCCAAAAATAACATTTTACTATCTGGACATCCTTCAGCTCACTCAGGTTGACACACAAAATGAACCATCACAAATGCAGAAAATAAAATTTTCTATTTTATTCTATCTCATTTTTTAAAAGTGCTCATTACAACTCACTAAACTGATGTTTTGACTTTCAAATGAGGCACAACCTGACATGTGAACTCTGGTCTAAAGGGTGCAACATCTAACTATTTGGAGCTTCAGGAGGAAAAAAGAGAGGGAAAGAAATTAATAAAAAAAAAATACAACAAAATTTCTAAAACTTAGAGGACTCATGTCTCCTACTGAAAGATTCCACTGTAGACCTCAGAGAATAAATTGGAAAAGATTCACATTAAGTCACTTTATCATCAGATATCAGGACATCAGTGATAAAGAGAGCCGTAAACATTTTCGGAAAGAGGCGGTGGCTCACGCCTGTAATCCCAGCACTTTGGGAGGCCAAGGCAGGCAGATCACCTGAGGTCAGGAGTTCGAGACCAGCCTGGCCAACATGGTGAAACCCTATTTCTACTAAAAGTACAAAAATTAGCTAGGCATGGTGGCAGGCACCTGTAATCCCAGCTACTCAGGAGGCTGAGGCAGGAGAATCACTTGAACCCAGGAGGTGGAGGTTGCAGTGAGCCGAGATCGTGCCATTATACTCCAACCTGGGTGACAAAAGTGAGACTCCATCTCAAAAAGAAAAAAAAAAAAAAAAATCCAAGAAGAACAACAAAAAAGTCACATAAAAAGAATACAAAGATGCAAAGAATTACATCAGACATCTCAATAGCAATTATGAATGCTAGAAAGCAATGGAGCTACACCTTAATTCTGAGGCAAAATTAATTTCAAACTGACATTCTAAATCTAGACAAACTCTCAACTGAGTATGAGAACAGACTAAAGAGAGTTCACATACAATGACTCAAAAAATTTACCGCTTATGCATCCTTTTTCAGGAAGCTACTGGTGGATATGTTTTAGCAAATAAAAACATAAACTTAGAAACAGATGAGACAGTGATAAAAAATGTCGGGAAAATACATCTGTACAAGTCCTAGAAAGAAACTAGAGCAGATGAGGACAGGAAGAAGCCAACATCAATCTGAAGGTCTCTGGGCAGGGAGCTGATCGATTATTTAATATAGTTGAGAGAAATATTAATTTAAAATGGACTGGCTGGGTGCGGTGGCTCAAGCCTGTAATCCCAGCACTTTGGGAGGCCGAGACGGGCGGATCACGAGGTCAGGAGATCGAGACCATCCTGGCTAACATGGTGAAACCCTGTCTCTACTTAAAAAAATACAAAAAACTAGCTGGGCAAGGTGGCGGGCGCCTGTAGTCCCAGCTACTGGGAGGCTGAGGCAGGAGAATGGCATAAACCTGGGAGGCGGAGCTTGCAGTGAGCTGAGAACCGGCCACTGCACTCCAGCCTGGGTGACAGAGCGAGACTCTGTCTCAAAAAGAAAAAATAAATAAAAAATAAAATAAAATAAAATGGACAAATATATAGAAGTACTGGGCATGAGTTGGGGATGGAGAAAATGCCTTGGAAACAGAAAACTTAGCAATGGAAAAAATGGAATACTTTTTCAAGATTAGGACATAATTATACTGCACTACTTGTTTCAGCAATAAGCAATATTTTCAGTCTTAGAAATATAAACACAGATTTGATTAACCAAAACTTGTGATGTAACTATATTGAGATTGATGGGGCATCACAGCATCAGTGGTGTTAGGATGCTAATTTAAGAGAGGTTAATAAATTGCATACAAATTGACACATTAAGAAATAGTATAAAATAACAATAAATACGCATATGAAAAAGAAAAGCCGCAGAAAATATTTTTGCTGAATGTACATCTTTCATTATGTAAAACTTGTTAATCAATCTGTTTCTACCCTCCTGCCCCACACCTAGATAAACATTGAACAGATTCTTAAGACTACTCATCTAAAGGACTGATAAGACTCACTGATTATCACGTTCTGCTTTGGCCAATAAAGGCTAGTTTTGCCCAAAAAGAGATGGCTGGATTGTAAATAATGATTATAAAGAATTGCGGTTTATTATTGCAGGGAAACTAGACTTTTGTCCGTTCCCCAAATTGCTATCCCTAACCACCTCATCCCTGGTGCTCCTTGGACTGCCCTCACCTCCTTAGATGTTCCGTGGCAGTTCTGGACCCGGAGGCGTCTCAGGGAGCACCTCCACCACTGGGAGCATATCTCCAAAACCAGAGAGACACTGACACTTTTGTCAAAACTGACTAAAGGAAAAAAATCTCCCTTAAAGTTATTTAAAAGACAAACATGATATTCTTATCCCTGGGAAAATACAAATAATTTTTACAGGCAGACAGCAGTCTCTGTCTGAGATTTTATTACGTGATAAGACAAGAGGCTTTCCTGAATGAAATGAGACAAACTCTGTGTAAGCAAAGAGGCCCTTAAATTTGTGTCTTTCTTTCCCCAGGTATTCAGGTTTCCAACAGGACACCAGGGTAACAAAGGAATGCTGAGTCAGGCAAGCCCCCAGGGGCATGATTCAGCCTCCCCCAGCTCTGACCGGATGAGCAGAGAAGCCCTGGGGTCCATTCCACAGGCTTCCACAAGTTTCCGGGCAGAGTTAAGAGTATATGTATTGCTCTGAAACGTTTCATTCCTCAGGGTGAGAGCCAGAGAAGTTGTACCACAGGGTGGGCGCTCACAGCAGGAAAGGTTGATCAAAAGTAGCTTCGTAGCAACCTGAGTCAACAAAGGGCAATGTGCATTCAGAAAGGTATAAAGCTGAAATGAAATTCCCTCCCTCTCCCCAGTTTGGAAATATTACCTCTATCACCTGGTTTTTCCTTTCCTTTTGTTTGGCTGAATTTCAGAACTAAAGTAAAATGTGCCTGTGCCTCATCCAATTATTACTCTTAATCACGCTGCTGCTACAACGTGTAATAATACTTTGTATGATTATATTGCTGTACAAATCCCTCTCATGCACATGAATTCACTTGACCCTTAAAACTACCGAGTGAAGTCAGCAGGGCATTTTACAGAAAAATGAGGCACAGAAAAATGAAAGCCTCTCCTGAGAACACCCAGCCAATAATGATTAAAGGAGAGGCCATGTTATTTCTGCCCAGCCTTTTCCCACAAAGGGAATGAAGTTGATAATAGTAAATGTATATAACAAAATAGTGCAATGCACGGCAAAATAGGAAAAAGTAGACATTACGATAGTACATATGGGTTGTGGGAAAAAATTCTTCAGTGGCTTCCTCTGGCCACTAAAGCCCATTCTAGTATATATGGGCTGGAGGAAAAAATTCCCAAGAAAGTCCTGCACAATTGCTACAGTTGAAGATGTCCTGGAAGTCTAAGCAAAAATAGAAAACAAGGGCCAGGGTCAGTGGCTCACGCCTGTGATCCCAGCACTTTGGGAGGTTGAAGCGGGTGGATCAGTTGAGGCCAGCAGTTTGAGACCAACCTGGCCAATATGGAGAAACCCTGTCTCTACTAAAAATACAAAAATTAGCCAGGCATGGTGGTGCACGCCTGTGGTCCCAGCTACTCAGGAGGCTGAGGCACGAGAATCACTTGAACCCAGGAGGCAGGTGTTGCAGTGAGCCAAAATCACACCATTACATTCCAGCCTGGGCAACAGAGCAAGACTCTGTCTCTAAAAAAAAAAAAAAAAAAAGGAAACAAGATTGATAACATAGTTCTAGTTGTAAATGGTGAGCCTAAGCCAAAATCCAGCATTATAGAAAAAAACTACCATTGAAAAGACGGGTCCATTTCCTCATCCCAAGAAGCATTCTATTTAAATCGGCCTCATTATGAAACACCTGAGTCTACCAGCTACTAATTCATACTCGGAAACGCACAATCCTGTCACTGGTTTGACACAGGGTCTGGGAAAGATTTGAAGCCTCAAAAACAAGATTTCCTTGAGTCTCAAGAAAATAAGATGTATCTTCCAAATGGAGTAAGTGCTGCCTATTACCTCAACCTGCTAGACAATAAGTTCCAAAATCTTAGAGAAGAGTCTAAACCTTATGTTCTCTGGATTACAGTGCCGATCGAGAATTCATCTTCAAACCCTGATTGTGTCACTTTGATGTCTCAAAGACTCAGGCTCCCCAACTGCAGATACGAAATTATCTCTCCAACCAGTATTCCTAAAACAAGCCAAAAAGGAAACAGTTGTGCAGTTTTAGATGTATCTGGGAAGATCCTCACCGGATATAGTTGGTATCTACTGTTTATGTCTTTTCAGCATCCTTTCTTTTTCTTTGTTAATAGAACTGTTTTCCTTTTGGTGTCCTGATGGCTCAAAATACCCCACCACCCCATCTGCCCAAAACAACTGAGACCATTGAGATTCTTCTGGAAATTATAATTTTGAATGCGGAGACACAGAACTGAGACAACTGATGGAAGGATCCCAAAGAAGATAGCTCACAAGGTTTTAACTAAGATTCTCATGGCTTCCCTGATTTCCAAATCCTGGTTGGTCAACTTTTTTTTTTTATAATACTATCCATTATTCAACATCTTTCCAATAAATTCCTTTTTTAACTAAATTAACAAATGTCAGTTTCTGTTGCTTACTGTCAAAGAATGCTAACAGGTACCTACAGAAAGAGGGTAGATGAAGAGGCAAACCTTTTTTGACGTCTCTTATGGGCCAGTGTAGTAACCCAAAATCAACCCACAGGTGCTTATCAGAGGCACTGGGAGAGCTTCTAAACAATTCCTATAAGCATTTAGGAAAAGCTGCCCTGGCAATGCCAGTGCCCATATATGATTAAGAATCCTTCCTCCAGTGGATGAGACACTAACAAACCTGAGCTGTAACCCTTGACATACCCCCATGTGACACACCCATAAAGTGAATGTGGTGGCAGAAGATGGTTTCTAATTTTCCTTAAAGAGACAAAAAGAAAGCGGAGGTGATTCTAGAGAACTCCCCACTTAAAGTGAGAAACCACTCTTCATCCTAGTAAATTGTGGCCATGAGGAAAAGAAAGCCTGAACTTGCCAGCCTTTCCAGCTTTCCAAGAGAAGTCAGAATCTTTCAGCTTTCCAAGAGAAGTTCAATTTGCCATAAACAGAAGGTGATCACAAAAAAAATACTTACAAGTAAAACAAAATAGGGTTATTAAATTCCTTCTGGAAATGTTGCCTGCTTCAGACCTCGAGCCTGAGGCCTGCCACCTCTTTACTGCAAGAAGAGATGAGAAAGAGGGAGTAAAGCACATCATTGTCAGACCAAGACTCTTCTTTGTTACAAGCAGTGAGAGCATTGAAAAAGAAATAACTTTATCATGATGTGATTCTGCCTTATTCTATGCTGGATCTGTGGACCTCATGTGCAACTGTCCACCACCTTGGGCACTCTGGGGCCTTTAAACCTCCCTTCATGCCCAAGCTGGATTCCTCACTCACTGGTGAGATTTCTCTGCCTGCTTATCACACAGCCAACCAGGAGGACCTTTGTATGCCATCCAGCCTGGAAAATCACCCTGAGCCGGCATTTTCTGCATCATCTCTCACTCTCTACATCCTTATTTTTTCTGTTTTCTTCCTTCCCTTCTGGATCCTTCTACACACCCCACACAAGGTCTGCTTTGCATAAAAGGAGATAGGAGAGAAACAAAATTCCCAGCCAGGACTTCAGGGCCCAGGGTGCCATCACCTCCTCATAGAACATATGTGCTATTCAAGGGACTGAGGTCACAAAGCACACGATCAGCCGAGCCCATGTGCATGAACTCATTCATTCATTCATTTGATATACATCGAGTACCTCAATTATATCCTCAAGATTAGAGACAGAGCAGTGAAAAAACCCTGCCCTCCATAAACAGAAAAAAAAAGAGTGTGAGATATTGTCTGGCAGTGAGAAGTGCTATGATATAACACCAAGCAGGTCTGGAAATGGTGAGTGCCAGGGGTAGTATCTTGGACAGGGTGGTGAGAAAGGCCTCTCTGAGGAGGTAATATTTGAGCACAGACTGGAATAAAGTGTGCCATGTGGATATCTAGTGGAAAGAATATTCCACATAGAAGGTAAGGAACTCCAAGGAAGGAGGACACTTGGTGTATTTGAAAAGCAGCAAGAAGGCTGGTATGGCTGGAGCAGAATGACTGAGGGGATGAGGCTTTGGAGATGAAGACGGGGAGGTAGTAAGGAATGAGATCATAAAAGCCAGATCGCAGGCAATCAAAAACTAAGAAACTGTTGAGCAGCAAAGTGGCATGATCAGGACTTTGAGAAAAATCAGAAACCATTTTCTGTGCCCTTGCTTAGTGCTATTTATAGAAGTCCCTACTGACTCCTTTTCCACCATGGCCACTGAGAATAGCAGCTCAGGTTGTGCACTGCTCAACACCAGCTCATGAAGACTGTGGTATGAATACTGCCCCTCGAGTTGTAAAATGTGATGGCTACATTACATCTCCTCCCTGGAGGTTCATTTAGGCCCTAATCTCATCATGGTGTCTATGAAGAAAACCAAGGACTTCTGATTCAAATCCTCCAAAGGACATAGCCTCATACCCGTCACCGGGTTGATGACAAAGTTAACCCAGGGACTGAGCTGCACTTTAATGAAGAAACTGAGGTGGTGAAGAGGCTCATTCTGATCTACAAATAACCTTATCCAGCATGTTTCCAAAGACCTGGATTTCAGAAGCCAGAGGAGAAGGACATGAGCCAGTGCCACACCTACCAATGACAAATCTGCAACAAGGTTGGCAGTAACTTTGGACCAGGCACAGCAGCAATGAGACCCCATCCTTCCTCCCATCATATCCAGGCCTCCTGTATGTGTCTTGCTATTAACAGGTAGGGAAGGGTAAAGAGGGACTCCTTATGGTCCAAACCATTTCCTTTCCTTACATGTTACCGTCTTGGTTAAACACATGCACACACGCACAAACTGGGGATTAGTCTGGGTCAACTGAGGCACATATCAGCCCAGGATTGATCTTCCTTGTGTCCCAAAAACCTCATGGTGGACCACTCTCATACCCATTTCTTCCATCCCATGTGCCTGCCTTTTCTAATCTCATCTTTTTAACATAGATTTAGGGAGTACAGTACAGTTTTGTTACATGGATATATTGTGTACTGGTGAAGTCTAGGCTTTTAGTATAACCTTCACCTGAATAGTGTAATCTTTCAAACAGCAGTTCAACATTTATCTCCTTTTGCATCACCCTAGTATAGAGAGGTGGCAGCTTGAGCAGGTGGTTTGTCTGGATTGATTGCCTGGCACAGCAAGCAACACCTGGTTTTGTGGGGAGGGGATTATTTGTTGCCACATCACTGGGATTGGGGTCTGAGATTGTTATAAAGTAGGTAGCATCTCACACAGAAAGCTAATAAAGCTCTTGAATGGGGAAGTGTCATTTTCACAAACCCATATTTAGAAGGCAAGCAGCCAATCAGACAAACTAGCTAATTAGCTGAGCTGTGGAAGGAGCAACATAAAAACATCTTACTGAGAAAGTGAGCAGAGAAAAATCATGCGAGGAGAACAACCCTCACTCCCCAGTTCTTTCTGCATGGGGAACACAGTAGACCAAGAGCCATCCTATCTGCAAGTCACCATAGCTGGCAACTTTTCCACTACCCTTCACTTATGCAGAGTTGTTCTCAGAATATTCTTAGTACAGCTGGGCAGGTGTGCACATCTCGGTTCAATCTTATGCCTTCTGAGAGAGAAGTCTTCAGGCCAGATCCTGTTTTAGGTATTTATTACTATGAAACAAACTACTATGGTCTGAATGTTTGTATTGCCTCGAAATTCATATGTTGAAATCGTAAGCCTTAAGGTGATGGTGTTAGGAAGTGGGGCCTTTGGGGAGGTGATCAGGTCATAAGGATGGCATCCTCATGAATGGGGTTAGTGTCCTTCTAAAATAGGCCCAGGGGAGCTCATTCTATCCTTCCACCATGTAAGAACAGTGAGAAGACACTTTCTGTGAACAGAAGAAAACTCTCACCAGAATCAAATCTGCTGGCATCTTGATCTTGAACTTCCCAGGCTCCAGAACTGTGAGACATCAATTTCTGTTGCCAGAAGCCTATGGTGTTTTTTTGTTTTTTTGTTTCTTTTTTTTGCACCCCAAACAGACTAAGACATAAACCACCCCAAAACTTAGTGGCTTAAAGCAATTTATTGCGGTCTTTTATGATTCTGTGAGTTACTAGGCTCTGATGGATAGATCTCAGTGGCATCTATCATGTGGTTATAGTCAGATGGAAACTGGGGCTGAAGTCATTTGAAGGCTCCACCGGGCTGGACGTCTCTCTCAGTTCAGGCTGTTGAATGAAGATTGGGTGCTTAAATAATAGAAATGTATTTCTCACAGTTCTGGAGGCTGGGAAGTCCAAGATCAAGGTGCCAAATGATTCAGTTTACGATGAGGTTTGCAGACAGCCATCTTCTGATTGTATCCTCATGGTGGGGAGAGAGAGGAAGCAAGCTTTCTCCAGCATCTCCTGAGGGCACTAATCTCATCATAAGGGCTCCACTCTTAAGACCTAAATCCCTCCAAAAAGCCTCATCTCTAAATACTTTCATATTGAGGATTAGAATTTCAAAATATTGATATTGAAAGGACACAAATATTGAGTTCATAACAACATCCAAGATGTTTCACTCACATGGCTGGCAGTAAATGGTGGCTGCAGGCTGGGAGCACAGCTGGGGCTCTTGATGAGGGAGCTACAAGTATCCTCTCCATGTGCCTTGGGATTTTCACCACCTGGAGGCCGAGTTCCAAAAAACAGCATCCTGTGAACCCCAGGTAGAAGCTCCTGGGTGTTTATAATCTGGCCTTAGAATATCTCAGAACATCACTCTGCTGTATTCTACTAGTTAAGCAAGTCACTAAGCCCAGCCCAGGTTCAAGGGAGGGAAATTAGAATCCTCCTCTTAACGTGAGGAACAACATACATGTACAGGGAAGGAAGAAATCAATGGAGGCCACTTTGAGAGACCACACACTTCCCCAGAATCAGGCCTGGAGATGATGATTCACATGCAGGTGATTTATGTAGAAAGCACTCCCAGGAGAAATTGGGTAAGAAAATAGGGGAAGCAGGTCAATAAATAGGAAGAAGTCAAGCAAGGGAGCGAGTCCAGACAAAGTTCCAGTCTCAACCTGAATCCAGAGATGAGCTCTGGCATGTAAACTATGCCTTAGTGTTTGGCCCAACTTGAGGCAAGGGAACTGAGACTTCATTCCAACACCTGTCTGTGATTGACATGTGGCCATAAGGAGAGACTTGGAATGTGTAAACACCCACGCACTTCCCAATCTCCACATGTGGGCAAAGTGACTCCAGTAGCCAAGGGCAGTCCTCTGAAATGCGTCACCTGTGCTGCTCTGAAAAGTAAAGGACACAGGCTGGGCGCAGTGCCTCGTCTGCGATCCCAGCACTTTGGGAGGGTGAGGCGGCCTCCCAAAAGGTCAAGAGATCAAGACCATTCTGGCTAACATGGTGAAACCCTGTCTCTACTAAAAATACAAAAAAAATTAGACAGGCGTGGTGGTGGGAGCCTGTAATCGCAGCTACTCGGGAGGCTGAGGCAGGAGAATGGTGTGAACCCAGGAGGCAGAGTTTGCAGTGAGCCGAGATCACACTATTGCACTCCAGCCTGGGCGACAGAGCAAGACTCTGTCTCAAAAAAAAAAAAAAAAAAAGAAAGAAAGAAAAGAAAAGGAAAGGACACACAGTTGGGAAAGGGGGTGCATGGAAATGTAGAAGGGACCCAAAGGGATCTGCACAGAAAAGCAACTATGTCTACTACAGCTGGTTTTGATGGTTTGGGGAACAGATGGGGAAGTGAGGATTTGTCAATAGCATATTCTCCTGCATTATTTCATTTTCACCTCTCAGGCACTCCACAAGGTGGGTCCTGGAAACCCACACTAGGAAACATTATGTAGCTTACCCACAGAGAAGGATCTGAGCTCAGAACCGTATGGTTCTGAAGTCCACACTCCTTCCTTAAACTACAGTACAGTCACAGAAGACTAGGAAACTCCAGCTAAATACTGCCTCTCACCACAAATCGTGCTTGGGAGGGCCTTTGGGCATGAAAGACTGGGTTTTCCTCCAATATCTCACAAAACCACACCATTTACAGAATGCTCTGCACTGTTGTGGAAGACGTGGCAAAGTTCTCTACCATTTAAGTCATGTTAGTCTCAGGAGAGATGCTGAGAACTTTGTTCTCCATTCAAAGTAGTGGTTCTTAGTGTGGGTGTTGGGTGAGGTTGCCTTCCCAGGGGATATTTAGAAAAGTGTGGAGACATTTTTGGTTGTCACAAGGGGCAGGGGAGTGTCGCTACCGGCATCTAGTGAATGAAGCCCAGGAATGCTGCTAAACATTCTATGAGGCACAGGACGGATCTCAAAGCAGAGAATTCTACCACCCAAAATGTCAGTAGTGCTGAGCTTGAGAAACCTAGACTTAAAGGAATGAGTCTCTGGCCAAGTTACACATTCAAGGGAGTGGAGGGGAAAGGAGCAGCAGCTCTACCTACTTTCATGTGACCCAAAGTCTAATTAATTTTGGAAAGTTGGTTTTTATCCCCAGAAAGTACAACTAGCCTTTTCTTTCTATTTTTGCAGCATGTAGTGGTTGGAGTAGCTGAGTTGTTGTACATTCTAGAATTCCTACAACCCACTGACTTACGACATTCGTACGCCAGAGAAGATATCCAGCCACCTTCTCAAGGGGAGAGTACAGCAATACTAGGTGACACTTAGCAGCTTTAAAATGAGAAAATGGGTAGCAAGCTGTGCTCCCATAATGCTCTGTGTTCTCCATATTCTAGTCTGTGACTCCTTAAACATCGAAGCTGCTTAACATAAGAGGATGACAGTAATGTGTCTCAGCACTCAGAAATGTGTATGTTCACCTGTGGGTGAATTATGGCCATAATTGCACATGACCAATCATATTAAACCTACTTAAATATCCAAACAAGGGTGTTCTTTCAAAGTAGTCATCTTGGAAGGCTACACACTTGTTTATAACAAATCTTCCATGGCTCACAATATATTCATACTTCATCCTTTGGAATTTCCTTCCAGTTCGGCTTAGAACAACAAAAGAAAAAAAACCCCTCAGCATCATATACTTACTTAAGATCCAAAACAGTATTTCTCACTTTGAAAAACTACTCAAATTTGCCAGACTTATCTCTGAACAAATCTGGGTCATTTCTAGACATCAAATACACTCTCAAAGAACCAAAGTTTACAGATACTTATCTTCAGAACCCAGCTTTATAATGGATTTAGGTTACAGTTTAGAATAAGATTATGGCCAAGGTTAAAGTAAGAATTGAAATATTCAGTGTTGAATTCCATCTTAAGCTATGTTCACATGAGTGACATTAGCCATGCTTTGGTTAACCTTGGTGTTACATGGATATTTTCATTTTGATACCACTTCTGTTTCTGGTATTGAGTTCTAAGTGTAGCATGCCCTGCGCTGGGCAATGGAGATATAAACATAAATAAAACAGGCTGGGCGCAGTGGCTCACGCCTGTAATCCCAGCACTTTGGGAGGCCGAGGCGGGCAGATTGCCTGAGGGAAGGAGTTCAAGACCAGCCTGGCCAGCATGGTGAAACCCCATCTCTACTAAAAATACAAAAAAATTAGCCAGGCATGGTGGCGGGCACCTGTAACCCCAGCTACTTAAGAGACTGAGGCAGGAGAATTGCTTGAACTGGGTAGGCAGAGGTTGTAGTGAGCAGAAATTACGACATTGCACTCCAGCCTGGGCAACAAGAGTGAAACTCTGTCTCAAAAAAATAAAAAAATAGATAAATAAAGAAACAAATAAATAAAACAGTCCTTGCCTGAAGGCACATTGATCTGGTGAAAGAGGCATATATATGGGCAGATGATTACAATCAGAGGTGATATGCAAAATATTTCACCATCGATAGAGCACATGCCCAGCTGGCCAGCCAGTCAGACAGACTTGGAGCTAAAGACCTGCTTGGCCAGAAATTAACCCTTTAGTTGCTGGATTATGGGACTATCCAGAGGTCCCCGGGAGAGGCTGAGGGCTGGCATGGGAGTAGAGGGTGGGATTCTTAGTTCTGTGTTTGAGCAACTGGGGCACATGAGCTGAATGCCAACACTGGTACAAAGCAGGGTGGAAAGTGTCTGGCAGAGGTTTGTCTCATTGAAGGGGTTATTAATTGTGCAGATGCTTGGACACCATCACATCCCACCTGCAATTTCAGCCGCAGCCAGGGTGGACATTTCCACAAGCTTGGACACCCTCCAGCTCACGGTGTCCTCCCTCAAGCTCTATAGTCTCTCCACTTTCTGCCCTAGAGCTACCAACCCAGCGCAGCCCAGCCCAAAAGTGACGGTGCTAATACTTCTGGGGCAACCCTCTGCCAGTGGGAGCAGGGGCGGGGGTAAGGAGGAGAGGTGCTAGAAAGACACTCTGGCCTCCTCTCTCAGTGGTCAATCCAGGGAGGCCTTCTGGCCTTCTCCGCAGTCCCAGGAGACACAAGTTCCTGTCACCACAGCCACGATCTCTACAAAGCACCCATACACCAGCTTTTCCCCTTCTCTATCCTACTCTCTCTGCCCCTCACTCCTGTTTCCAGAAATCACTTCCTGATTCTTTATCTAAAGCTTGGGTCTCAGAGGAAACCAAATCAAGACAGAAGGAATCAGTGAAGGCACCACTGGGAGACAAGGTACAAGCTGCATCATTACCAAAAACCAAAAGAATCCCAGTTTCTTTTGAATTGGCCTGGTCAGTCATTAAGGCTTTCGAAAACATAAGGCCCAGCTCCTCTCCAACACTTCCCCCATTTGGACTAACTAGTATTGATTTCCCTGAACTCATGTCAGCCTCCAGGGAGCCATGCATCATGCCCAAGGGAAAGAAGAGGCAAGCAAGCGGAGTTTGCAAATCTGATCTACAAAAGTGTTTTTTATCTGTTTTTATGTTTTCTTAAATTCCTATGTTCTTCTAACCATATTCCCTTATTACATCTTCTCTTTCTTTGTTATCATTATCATTCATTTGTTCAGTTATCCCTTTGACCCGTTTCTGACTTTTTTACTTGCTCATGCTTCTGAGGATGGCTTGTTAGTGCCAGTCCAATGTCCTGCCAGTTCTCACCCCTATTGTCTCTCACATCCAGGTGTCTCTTCCTCCCCGACTGCCATGTCCTCAGTTCAGACCCTTAGCAACACGTGCCTTGGTGATCGCTCTCAGTCTTCCACTTCTTGCTGCCACAACCTGCCCCCAGCTCAGTACCAGGAGTATCTTCTGCCAAAAGCAATGGTGGGATTTGAATGACATCTGGATAGGGAACCTTAAAATACAATTCTACCTTCCTCCCAACTAGTTTGCTGAGATCCATTTGCCATTGTACACAAGGAGCAAGTGGGAAACAAAGTACTGCTTTGTTATTTGCAGAACTTTCTGGCAAAGGAACTGAGGAGTACGTCTGAGTGCCAAAAATGAGGAAGATGTCTCTTTCCCTCTGAGCTCAAGACAAAACTCTCCACGGCCCAGCCGCCTGGGCTAAAGAGGCCAGAGAATCCAGGTGCGCATGACCGAAGAATGGAGGAACACATGCACTCACTCTTTCAGCTGCCTAGAAACCAGAGGAAGAAAGAAGCAGAGCCTTGGGGTAGAAAAAAGCAAGTGGGCCTCTTCCTAAACAGGAGGTAGGAGAGTATAATGATGAGGAGGAAAATGACCATAAAATGCATCTGTATGCTCAGGTTAAAAAGGTGTTTGTAAAGCAAGTAGAGAACAGTCAGGCAAAATAAATTGGCACCAAAAAAAAAAAAAAAAAATACAAGAATAGTGAAAAAACATGTAGTGCAGTTTAACATTAGTGGCGTCTAAAAGAAAAAATGAAAGGACTAAGTCTAGTCCATACATCTCTGATCATAGAATTTTGATGTTGTTTGTACACACCTTGAAAAAATATCAGCAATCATCAGGTTGTCACCAAGAAAAGACTTCACACACACCAAACAAGGTACTTGGGAAGTCAAATTCCTCCTTGTTTATAATGACATGATAATTCCAAGCATAGAATGCATAGGTCGTATTTGAACATGGAAGTGGGACCATCCAAGGGTGGCACAGATGGCCTCAAAGATGACACTTGATGGAGTCAAGAGAGGGAGCAAGGAAATCTGTGTGCATTGATTCATACTGCTTTGTCCTCAACCAATCGATGGATCTCTGTGAGAGCTGGCTTAGAGCCTGCATGACTGTGTGGTCAGCTTCCTTAACTCTGCTTCAAGTTGATTTGGGATGGAAGTGATTGTAACAGCCTGCTAATGGAATCAAGTTGCCCCACTGTTCCTTTTGGCCTCTCAAAATCAAGAATAGAAAGGAAGTTGTCAACAAACAAAAGGGGTCTGCCTCCATTTCCCAGTTCTGCACCAAACAAGGGAAAGGGTATGACCTGTCCTCAAGTAAACATGGCCTGATCAGCATTCTGAAGTGTGACCAATTGGATTAGTGCAATGCTGGGAAAGCTCCACCAGGAAGGCATGTAAGTAGGTGAGAAACTATACCATGAGCACCTTTCTCACCTTAGACATCTACATTCCCCTGCTATTTTGCTTTCATTAGCCATCAGGCTCCATAGCCAGGTCTATTGTCAGTCAAACCTAGATTGTCTGTCTCTGGGTAGAAAATCCACAGATTATCAGGGACACCTCTTTCTCCATTCTTGTGGTTCCCATTCAGATACTTTTACCCTAAAAGCAATGCTTCTTTTTTTTATAACTCCTAGAAATATCTGAAACAGGTCAAGAAAGGCCACTCATTTAACTTCAAAGTTCACTACCTGACAATTTGTCCCCATTCGGTATCCCAACTACATCATCCATCATCGCTCATCAGAGAAGGTTATACAAGGAACTCAGCCCAAATCCAGAAAAACAAAAATAAAATTAAGACTCCCCCACCATTATAAAGTTTCCACATAAAAATTACAGTTCTTAGAGAATATAAAAGTTCCAGCCATGCAATCAGTCTTTCATTGTTGCCACAGAGAAAGTAAAATCCTGAAAGCAAATCTCTCCCACTTTGCTACTTAAAGAAATCGATGTTGCAAAATGTCCTTTCCACATTTTTTTCATTCTGCACAACCGAAAAAAATGTGGAAAGGACATTTTGCAACATCGATTTCAATCTGAAGATGGCTCTTAGGAATCTGGGGGGAATCTTGGTTTCTTCTTCAATAGTTACAACATGGACTGGCTTGTTGAGACTGGAATGGCTCTTCTGATGTCTTTCAGAATGCTAAATGCAATGCTCCCGTGGGTGCCACTGCCTGAAGTTTTAAATTAACAGGCCACGTAAGAGTATCTCAGTTTCAGTCACACACCATGAAACAACCTCTGTCACTCCAGTCACTCCAAAGGCTTATCATGTAAACACTGCTTTCTTTATTCCCAGAAGTGAGGGAGGAAAAAAAAAGCACAGCTTTAATCATATTACTTCTACTCAAAACCTGCAATGGCTCTCCATTGCTTAAAGAATAAAATATTATTAAACCTTTCTCCTAGCATTCAAGGATTTCCAGGATCTGGCCAACACTTAATTCTCCACCTCTGCATGCTATTCATACCATTCTGCTTATCTCCCATGCCCTCTCTTTCCTTCCCATTGCCTCTCTAGACTCAATTCACTGAAGTTCAGTTCAGGTGCCACCTTTTCCAGGAGGCTTCCCTGGCCATCTACACACAGTGGTTTCTCCCCTTATGCCACCCCACCCATCCCTGAACTCAGGTTCCACAGCCTGTGCTGCTCACATGCCAATGACCACATAAACAGTCTTGTCTCTGGGCTCCCTAGCAGCACAAAGCAAAATTATATCCTATGTGGCCTTAGCAAGAGCCCTGCACAAAAAAGTATGCTCCTACCTTGGGAGTGAATTGATTTTGGCAGTTGGAAAGTCTCCCTCTACAAGGATTCAAACTTATGTTAGCCAAGGTTTGGTTGTAAAGAACAAAATCTATTCTAGCCAGGCTAGGCAAGAACAAATTATTACAGGGTATTTAGAACTTATAGGATCACGGGAAGCACTCAACAAACAAGCTGAGCTTTTTAAAATGACTTCCAAAGCCACAGGAATAACTGAGCCACCAAAAGAGCTGCTGCCTCTCCCACAGTCAGGGGGCCACTGTGGAGACAGAACCACAACCAGAACACCATCATATCCACATCATTGAAAGCATGCACCAGCTACTTTCAGCCTCTAACATCCTCAGAGATAGTGGCTGGACCCTGGGACAAATACAACTGGCTCCACAAGAGTGTCTGGCAACAGAAAGAGCAGATGGTAGGCATCTGCTCACTTCAGCTTCCCCACACTCACATATGTGCTCCTGAAAGGCCAAATCTAAATTCTCTCCAGAACTCAACCTGCAAGGGAGTCTGGAAAATGTATTTCTTGGCTTTCTAGTCTCTGCAAGAAGGGAAGACACTAGAAGAATGGAATGGCTGTTGAGAGTCAGCCCATCATATCTACCACAAACCTGCGGGTGTGTTAACCTTACCTGTTATCTTCACCTCAAACTAACATATATTTGAATTGTCTGTGTTGCCTGATATTTTAGAATTTATTCTGGTGACCACCATTCACCACAGCTCTATGAATGCTTCAGTATACACTAATGACAAAATTCTTACAGACTCCCAGTGTTTGTCAAGATTGTTTTTATTACAATGTTATTTAAAAATGTAGAAACATAAAAATAACTATAAAAATCTCATGGTTACAAAATCTTTTTTAAAATACTATAAAAATTAATTTGCAAATTAAACACACGCAAAACTCTAAAAAGGATGAAAGTCAAACTAACAACTTGCTTTAGGATGATTAATGATGTTGTTTTGCTCACAGTAAATCACCAATGTTGGACGTAAAAGCAGGAAAATTTATTTGCACGTTTTACATTTCACATGTTAATGGCTGGATTTTTAAAATTTTGAGTAAGATGGCCCATTGTTTTAGTCACTGTCAGTATCATTATCATTTTTTTTTTCTTTTTCACAATGAACTCATTTTTTAGCCACTGATTTTAATGGGCTAATCAATTTAATGGTGCACTCCAAAATAGAGTGCTGAAAATTTTAAAGTACCATGTAATTAAAACTTCTTCAGTGCACAATTACTAATACCTTTATTGTTAATGAAGTGTGGAAGTTTGGTTTGCACAAACTAGTGGTTCGTGCAGCATAGCACTGCTGCGATGGGGGTTCTAACTGCCACAGTGCAGGCTTGGTAGAGTTCCATATGACTATCCTACCATGTACAGAGTGATGACTCAGTCCTCTCACCTCCTTTCTCCACACGAACTACTGGAAATCATTTGTTCCTATGAGTTCTTTTGCGCTTTACCTGGCACCAACATGCTCATAAACATAAACACAAATAGGAATAATACATGATTAGAATAGTTCCTATGATAAAAGAAACTTCCCCCCACCCCGAAATTGACAAGAACATGTCAGTAAATGCAATAGGAGGAAAAATGTGCAAAGAATATGAACAGGCAATTCAAAGAAGTGGAGGTAGAATCAAGCATGAGAATTGATGCTCTCACTGGCACAATTAAGTCAATCACTAATTAAAGTAATTATAAGATATCATTTTATGGGCATAAAATTGGCAAATTAAAAAGTCACATAGAACCATATCTTGATTATAATGAGCAAGTGTTTGGGGAAAAAGGAACCTTTGTGCCCCAGTGGTGAGAGAGAAGGCTAGGTGCAGCACTACCAGTAGAAACCTACCATCACTTAGTGAAATGAAGTATGCCTATACCCTATGGCCCAGAAATCCCACTCTGGATATACATCCAAGAAGAGCTCACACTCACATCCATGAAGAAACATATGTGAGGATGTTTTGGCAACTCTTTTTGTTTGTTTGTTTTTGGAAGCAGGGATTTTGTGGTAACTGAGGCATCCAGCATTAGGAGAATGGATAAAAAAAATGTGGTGCTGACCCACTAAGGAACACACGAAGCAAATGGAAGTAATGAATTAGAGGTTCATAGAGCAACACAAATACATAATATTTTAAAGTACTAAGTAGATTACAAAAGTTAGAATGGGATCTCTATTACAATACCATATTAAAAATGAAAATACTTGCATATGCAAATATCGTGCATTTTTCGAAGATATATACCTATTACAAGACACGTACCAAACACATCAAAACGTACTTGTAGAGACAGGGGATATGGGAATACGCATAAAGAATAAGACAAGAAAACATAAAACATAAAAAGGAAATGAAACAAAATAAAACAAAAAGTGTCCCTGCCTGAACTTACAGCAATAACAGGAATATGATGGATCTCTAGAGATCCAAAAAAGAAAAAACAGGAAGATTCAGTCTATGGACATGTAATGTTATCTTGAAAGTAGAATCAATGGGATGTCGTAATTTGATTGGATGTGGAGATAAGATAAAGAGAGGCATTAAAAAAATAAACTCTAGCATTCTAGTAATAAAGTGATTTGCTAAGATTAATTTTATGGAAAAAGAGAATGTTGGAGAAGAGTTATATTAGAAGAGGGAGGAAATGAAAATTAAGAGTTCAGCTTTATTGAAGGCCTAAGAGTCATCCTAGTAGAACTGTGGAGTTGAATTTGGATAGGATCTCAGAAGAGAGGTCCGGGCTGGTTTCTCACTTAATTAACAGGCTAAGTTGCACTAGTGTAACAAAGAAGCTCCAAATACAGATGCTTAATAAAGTAGAATTTTACTGTGGTATGACTCTGCTTTGTGAGATAATTCAGGGGCCCAGGCTCATGCCATCATTTTCCTCCACCATCCTCAGAGTGTGTCCTCATCGGAAATGGCAAAGTTAAGTTACTGCCTTGTCTGTGTCCCAGCCTGTGGGGAAGAAAGAGAGAAAAGTCCAAGGCAAGTGGTTTGTTTTTAAGCTGGAGATCAGCCAAAAGTTGCACCCACCGCTTCTGCTAACATCCCATTGGCTCAAACTTGGCGAACCCTCAAAGCTGGTCACACCTAGACACAAGGGAGGTGGGAAATGTAGGTCTAGCTGGAAAGCCCAGGTTCTGGACACAAGTCTATTGAGAAGGAAGAAGAGGAGAACAGATCTGAGGAGATAACTAGCAGTCTGCCTAAACCGGCAATTAGAGTCATGAACATGCAAGTGAAGCTAAAAACCAAGGATGCAGATAAAACAGTGTAAGATGATGGCATAGATAATTAAGAAAACAGGGATGACACCAAGCCCTAAGGCACTCCTGTATTTAATGATGAGTGAGCAGAGCCCAAAAAGTAGACTGAAAACTAATTAAGATGTGTAAGGAAAACCAGCAAAGTGTTGTGTTGCCATCAAAAAATGCCCCCAAGAAGCAACCGTTCCCCAGTGAGAAACAGGAAAGCATCAATAAATACCCCAAGTTCCTCCCCACACTCAGGGACAATCTCTCAAGAATCAGCAGTGGGCCTAGCATGGTGGCTCACGCTTGTAATCCCAACACTTTGAGAGGCTGAGGCAGGAGGGTTGCTTGAGGCCGGGAGTTTGAGAATAGCCTGAGCAACATAGCAAGACCCCATCTCTAAAAAATAAAAAATAAAGTCTTTAAATTACCTGGGCATGGTGGCGCACATCTGTAGTCCTAGCTACTCAGGGGGCAGAGGAGGGAGGATTGATTGCTTGAACCTAGGAGTTCATGAGGCTTCAGTGAGCTATGAATGAGCCACTGCACTCCGGCCTGGGCAACAGAGTGAGACCTTGACTCAAAAAAAAAAGAAGAAGAAGAATCTCCAGTGAATGGAGCCCCAGTTGCCCACAGAGGTGACCTGCTTGTTAATTCACCCTGGACCGGCTTCCTTCCTTCCCCTGTCTTACTTCCCTAAATCCCCATGTGCTTCCTGAGATCTGCTTTAGGGGAACCCCAAACTAAAAGAAGGCCTCAAAATGCACTCTGCAAGTGTTATTGTGACTGTGTTCGTATGACTCCACACTTTTGTTCAGAGCAGGCTAAGGCTGGAGCCTTCCCTCAGGGCCCCAGTCACAGACCAAGGGATTTATTACAAAACTCAGAAGACTATATCTCCAGGTCACATCATCCCACAATCCTGCCGGCTCTGGCTATGACAGATCAGACTGCACTCTAAATTTAATGCTCCATTGAGCTACAACAACAACAACCAAAAGCAAAAAAAAAAAAAAAAAAAAAAAAAAAAAGACCTCACCAGACACTCTACTCCCGAGAAAATAAATAAAATCTGTGTCTCTGATGGTGAGGTTGGGAGATGTTTTATTTTCACACATTTGCACTGCACCTTCACAGGCTGAGCCCATGAATCCTCCGTCTTTATCTAGACACTATATTAAATGGGAATTAAACTGAGTGATAGTAATAGCTTCTCGCAAGAAGCTCAGAGGGAGAAAGCAGTTGGCAGTGCTTAGCAGAACAGCCCAAAAGGGAAGAAGGCAGCTCTCCCAGGAACCCTGGGGATAGCACTTCTGGTTCTTGATGCAAATCCTGCTCAGCACCTACTTGCCTTTATGGTTCCTTAGGAAAAGCCAGCCACACAAGGAATGTGACCTTTGACTCATCCCTCCCTCCAGCGTGTGAAGGAAGCGCTGAAACAACACGATTTCGAGAAAAAAATGCTGCTTTGCAGTTGAACTTTAGTGCTTTAATATTGCTGCATTTCTAGAAGTGTAAAAGTGTGGCTTAACATTTGAAGTCTGTATCCATGTTCTAGGACATGTTTTCCCCCACATATGGGCTCACACAACTAGGGCATAGAATGGGAAGGGACGAGGGGTGGAAAACAAAACAGGGAGACATTAGTGGCCAGATAAGGAAGTCCTTGTGAGTTATGTTAATACCTTTAAGAGGATGATGAAGTCATTGAAGGGATTTAAAATAGCGAGTGACATGTCAGGTTTATATTGTAGAAAGATCATTTGGTTGCAACGTGGAAAATGTTGGAAAGGGTGGAGAGGAAAAATAGCGGTAGGAAGAACAGGTAGAAAACTATTCCAAGCAAGAGATAACTAAGGGTGTAGTAGTGGGAATGGAAAGATAAGGGTGGGTTCGAGAGAGATGTAGGCAACATTAATGATCAATGACTGACTGGGTAGGGCATGGTGAGGGGGAAAAAGAAGCATCAAGGTTGAGACCCAGGTCTTGCTTGGTCAACTGAATAGAAGATGGGTAAGTCACTAAGATATGCAAAACAGATGGAGAAAAGCAAGTTTGGCTGGGGACAAGGGTGCTGCTTTGTGCCTACTGGCAGTCAGAAACTTGTAAAATTAATTAGTAAAATGTTTATAAAGGAGTTAGCCTTTCTAACCATAAAACCACGACCCTCAGGCCTGGGAGAGACTTCAGGGAGAATCCAGGCCAATATCTTCATGTCATCTGTGCAAGGCCTTGGGAGGAGCGCACATTTCTACCCATAGAGAGGAGCCAGGTTGTGGAAGGAATCATCTGAACCAGGGTTCTAGAAAGTTTATCCTAACAGTGGTGTGCTGGATGGACTCAGGAAAAATGCTGAAGAAAGGGACCTGAGGAAAAAGGGAATTTGAGGCTGCAACAAGAATGATGTTTTCTTTTAAGCTTTGAGAGGCAGACAAACCAGAGACCCAATCCCTAACTGTGTGGCCTTCAGCTGGTCAAATTAACACCTATAGAGAGACCTGAATATCTATAGAGAGACCTGAACACCTATAGAGAGACCTGAACATCTATCCCGGGGCTGAGACTGCATCTCAGTGCCTTATGCACAGTGGGTATTTCATAAACATTTGTTTCTTTGCGTCTTCCTCAGACTCTGCCTTCCAATGACCCTCTTACTGCAACTGCAACATCAACTTCATTTTCCCAACTCTTTTTTTTTTTTTGGGGGGGGGGGGCGGAGTCTTGATCCGTTGCCAGGCTAGAGTGCTGTGGTGCGATCTTGGCTCACTATAACCTCCAACTCCCTGGTTCAAGCAATTCTCCTGCCTCGGCCTCCCAAGTAGCTGGGATTACAGGCACCCACCACCACGCCCGGCTAATTTTTGTATTTTTAGTAGAGATGGGGTTTCACCATGTTGGTCAGGATGGTCTTGAACTCCTGACCTCATGATCCACCTACCTTGGCCTCCCAAAGTGCTGGGATTATAGGTGTGAGCCACCGCACCAGGCCTTTTTTTCTTTTTAGACAGAGTCTCACTCTGTTGCGCAGGCTGGAGTGCAGTGGTGCAATCTTAGCTCACTGCAACCTCTGCCTCCCGGGTTTAAGCGATTCTCCCACTTCAGCCTCCTGGGTAGCTGGGAGTACAGGTGCACACCACCATGCCCAGCTAATTTACGTATTTTTTTTAGTAGAGCAGGCACACACCACCATGCCCAGCTAATTTATGTACTTTTTTAGTAGAGACGGGGTTTCACCATATTGGCCAGGCTGGTCTCGAACTCCTGACCACCTGCCTCGGCCTCCCAAACTGCTGGGATTACAGGCGTGAGCCACCGTGCCCGGCCCCATTTCCCCAACTCTTTAAACCCACCCAGTTCAATTCCCAGTTCAGCTACTCAGAACTCTTCCTAACTCCTTTACTTTCCTTCATGGGGCTGGGTCCATCCACAAAGTATATCAATATAAGTGGCTGAGGATGGGGACTTGATTGTCTCACTGGACGTTTTGGCCCGACGTGTAGAAGCCTGTAAGGTTCTGCTTCCCATCCCATTTTTAAGAGAATACGCTTGCTCAGATCTGTTAGAAAGACTCCTCTCATGTATTAATTATGCCCCCACTAATTACACAGAAGGGTTCTAGCAGCATTATTGAAAGGGATGGGCACAGAGCAACCAAGGAAAGGAGTGATGAGCCCCACTGTTGTCTCACGCTTGAGTCCTGTCTGCATTTCAGAAAAGACTTTGACAGCTTTTTTCTTCATGCTGTACACACAAAGCGTGGAATTTTACAGCCCCTGATCTGATGGTGGGCTAGCTGGAGCTGCATGTGTGATGGGGCTGGAGGTGAAGTGGAATAAAAGAGGAACCTTTATACTCCCTAATCCTAGAACTCCCTCAGTGACACGATGCACCATCTATTTAATAACAGGCTTCAAAAAGAGCAAGGGAAATGAACACTCCCATACTCAATGCCCACTTCCCATTTCAGAAACATTAAAATGCAGAACAGGAAGGTATATGCGAAAATTGAGGAAATGTGGTATCTGTTTTGCAAGCACAAAAGGAACAGGAAAGCTAGAGGGTATGGAGGCCCAGAGACTGGGCCCAAACCAAGCTTCCACTCTGCCTGCCTCCCTCTCTTAGGAGTCCCCTCCGTCTGGACTCAGCAGTCCCTTGCACCTCAGAGACCCAGAGCCATCCAGGGACAATCCACCCGCCCCACCTCATGGTTTTGGCAACTGCTGCTCCTTCCCTCAGGCAGAGGCAACGGTTCCCATCTGCAGCCCTGGATGAGATACTCCTTGGGAAGAGTAAATCTGTAAAAACTATATGTGGCCTGAAAATATGTGGTATTTATTTACATGGTGGTGCTGGTGAACAGCTCATTTATCCTGAGAAAAGCATGGGCCAACTGAGTGGCTTCAGGGTTTTAGAAACAACCTAGTGGAATATTTTAATATGATTACTATTTTTAATAATCTAAATAGCGCATGTTGATTATAGAAAAGTCAGAAAAATCAAAATTAAAAACTCTTATACATAAATCTGTGCTTGTCACAAAGGCACCTGTACAACAATGTTCATTGCAATATTCTTTGAGATAGCAAATAAACATAAATTACTTAAAAGCCCAACAATGTGGAAAGGGTTAAGTAAATTAAAGTATACTCTTGCGGCAAGAAAAGAGTTAACGATAAAGTATCATGACGCCGGGCGCGGTGGCTCATGCCTGTCTGTAATCCCAGCACTTTGGGAGGCCGAGGTGGGCGGCTCACGAGATCAGGGAATCGAGACTATCCTGGCTAACACTGTGAAACCCCGTCTCTACTAAAAATGCAAAAAATTAGCCGGGTGTGGCGGAGGGCGCCTGTAGTCCCAGCTACTTGGGAGACTGAGGTAGGAGAATGACGTGAACCCGGGAGGCGGAGCTTGCAGTGAGCCAAGATGGCGCCACTGCACTCCAGACAGGGCGACTGAGCGAGATTCCGTCTCAAAAAAAAAAAAAAAAGAAAAAAGGTATCGTGAAAAACACAAACACAGGAACAGACATGGTATGATTCCATGAATAAAAAATTACTTTCTTTTTTTTTTTTTTTTTTTGAGATGGAGTCTCCCTCTGTTGCCCAGGCTGGAGTGCAGTGGCACAATCTCGGCTCACTGCAACCTCCGCCTCCCAGGCTCAAGCCATTCCCCTGCCTCAGCCTCCCGAGTAGCTGGGATTACAGGCACCCGCCACCACGCCTGGCTAATTTTTGTACTTTTAGTAGAGATGAGGTTTCACCATGTTGGCCAGGCTGGTCTCAAACTCCTAACCTCAGGTGATCCACCTGCCTCAGCCTCCCAAAGTGTTAGGATTACAGGTGTGAGCCACCTCACCCAGCCAAAAACTTACTTTTAAAGTTTGCATTTACAAACATAGAAAAGGGTCTGCAAAGAAATATACTAAATTGCTGTGTGTTGCCTCCAAGGAGGGAGTTGAGAGAGTGAAGTGGGGTAGCATCCTTTGTTTTAGCTTATATAGATCTGAATTCTTTGAAATTTTTGACGAGTATTACTTTTCAAACTTAGTATAAGGAAAATGCAGAAATCCACATTAGCATTAAATAAATAAAAGCCACTTATAAGACTAATTCCTGAAAATAAGCCTAGTTGAAGTGTACCCTTCCAGGTTTCATTATGCAAATACGATTGTATTCATAGCTTACATTTGTTTCTAAATAACATATCGTGCACATTTTTCCAAGTCAATAAGCAAACATTATGTTTTCAAGGACTACTTCCAGTTTTATTGTATGGATGCACTATATTTATTTAAAGAATCCCCTACTGGTAGACATTTAGATTGTTTTTGGTTTTGTTTTTGTTTTCAAACAAAAATGATGCTGTGGTGAACATTCTTATTGCTAGATTTTTGCATGTAAAGATTTTCAGTGAAAGGGTACATGCATTATAAGATTCTTAATAAATATTGTCAAATTGCTCTCTAGAGAGTTTGACTATCCCTTATCTACAGAACTCTGAAAACTAAAAATGCTTTCCTAAGTTTAGTATCTAAACTCACCTGATAGCAAACCCTGACCTGAATAAACACGAGGCTATTTACAGTCTTTGTTTGTCCCACTTAATTTGAATATTTGTACATTTCACTGCAGACATATAAATGTATTTGATCATGAGGTATTGCCCTCGTTTCTGCAGGGAGTGTTATATAAAATGCAACTTACACATCACATTGCTTTTCTAAAATCTGAAAAATTCTAAATTCCAAGGGGCAAAACCTGTCAACAGGAGCATGACACTGATGCCTAGACCCATGGCCTGTAAGCTGCCCCAGGTATCCTGAGTTTGATGGCTATGTCTGTCTCATAGAGGCAGCCTTTAAAGCAGAGGCCAGCCTCTGGCTGCTATGTGTAGATCTCCCTCTTCAGCCCAGCCCCTGAGCATGTCACTGATTCTCCCACCGGCTGGGCCAAAGCATTAAGAACACAATCGTGGGGGCTGCAATCAGAGATGCTTCTCAGTGAGTGTGGCTTCGGCCTATGGGAGAGATATCTGAATCCTGATAAAGCCTCTCTCTCAGACCCTAGAAGAACAATTGCAGCCACTTGTGGATAACAGCAGCCAAAAAAAGAGTCTTGATGCAGAGTCTTCAGGAGGGTATCTGAGATCACCCATGT
Organism: Piliocolobus tephrosceles; assembly: GCF_002776525.5. NCBI lineage: Eukaryota > Metazoa > Chordata > Mammalia > Primates > Cercopithecidae > Piliocolobus > Piliocolobus tephrosceles. The sequence continues at coordinate 95,525,036 of NC_045435.1, read as the reverse complement.
CCTCAAACACACAGTGCCTCAGTTGAGGTATCTAATGCCCAAGATCAATTAAGCAGGGAAGTGGGTCAAAGAGATTCACAGCTAATATTTCTACACATAGTACATCTCAGTGGCTCCTAATGTGAGTTACTGTTTGGTTTTGAATATCAATAAATTATTTAAATTATTATTAAATTATTATTTCGAGACAGAGTCTTGCTTTGTCACCCAGGCTGGACTGCAGTGGCGCCATCTCAGCTCACTGCAACCTCTGCCTCCCAGGTTCAAGCTACTTTCCTGCCTCAGCCTCCCAAATAGCTGGGACTACAGGCATGTGCCACCACGCCGGGCTAATTTTTGTATGTTTAGTAGGGATAGGTTTTTGCCACGTTAGCCAGACTGGTCTGAACTCCTGACCTCAGGTGATCCGGCCGCCTCAGCCTCCCAAAGTGCTGGGATTACAGGCATGAGCCACGATGCCCGGCCTGAATTTTCTGTACCTAACTTTTCTCATCTGTAGAGCAGGAATCATTATTAAGGTCAAAAGTGATCATACATGTAAAATAAATCACATAAAATAATGCTTGGTATCTGGTAAGTACTTAATAAATGTATGCTATTATTGTTGTTTTTGTTTTATTATTATTTGGGGTGGTTACTTATATCAGATGAAAAATAGGTCTTTAATCATGAGCCTGGATAGTTTATTATAGAAAATAGTAGGGAAAAGAACAATAAAGAATTGTCATTGTCAAGGCTCAGGCTCTAATTGCTAGACCAAAGGGAAACTGTAATTTTTTTCTGGTTAAAAAATGTAAGAAGATATAATGTAAGAATGTAAGAAGATATAAAAGAAGAGGTGAAGTCTCAAGACAACAAAAAAAGGAACACACAACAACTAGGGGGACTGCAGGGAAACTCTCTAGAATACGGGTGGCTGGGCAGGTGAGCCCTTGACCTGCAGAGGCAGCCCTGCCTGCAGCTCTCAGGGTGTGCGGGGAAAAGGGGAACTGGCAGTATAAAACAAGCCATTAGAGGGCAAGCTGCTGAGAAAAGGGGGTCCAGGTCAGGCAAGGCAGGTCCATCCTTTTGTTTGTCACTGCCATTGGTGAGATGAGCAGATTAAAAAAAAAAAAGTCTGAAAAAAGAATTCCTCTCCAGAATTGTAAACATTAAAGGCATTTTTTAAGAACTCCAAAATCTGAAAAGGATTAAAAGAAGGCAGGGATTTAAGACATCTCTATTTTGAGCTAGAATAGTGTCCAGTACATGAAGTGTGTTTCCAAGAGAATATGTAGGCGGTGTGTTTTGTGGGGGGGGGGGGGTCAGGAGGGGGGGGGGGGGGGGGGCGGCGGGGAGTTAGAATAGATTCAGTGCCCAGGGCATTGATGAAGTATCACTAGTCACCATAATTTTTGTCTCTCCATGGCCAACCCTGAGCTCCACCCAGAATTTGCCTATGTTGGGAAGACCAGGCAGAAAGGCAGAGGTGTCCCCCACTTCAGAGAGAAGCAGTCAGACTGGAATAGCAAGGTGGGGAAGGGAAGAGAGGGTAGTAGTGAGTATGGACCAGGAGGGATGCGAGGGCTGTCCGATCAACAAGCACCCACTTGATCAGTTTCAGCTGTTCACTCTCCACTCCCAGTAGCTGGTCTGGGCACCGTGCAGACATCCTTGCCATCCGTTCACGTTCCACAAAGTGGGCAGAGAAGACCCGTTGGAGGCCCACTTATCATTTTTAAGAGCTGCAGGACTTGACTTCTTGCTTGACAAATGCCGGTTCTGCCTACTCTGGGTAAAATAGGTTAAAAAACATAATACTACAAGGAGGGGGCACAAATTCTGAAGAGTACCAAAAGTGACTTCAAGTCACCAATTTTAGGGAATAAAAGACCTCTTGGAGTTAATAGCATATCATCAGAGTTGTCAAGAACTATTTCAGGATAAAAATCCCTTCAGGAACTTTCTTAGGGATAAGTCCAAGCTGAAATTTAAAAATAATATGATAAAAGGAAAGGAGACACAAAACATGACTACTTATTTTCTGTGAGTACATGTGTACGTACGTGTACATGTATACATAAATATCAAAGAGGTAGGGGGAGCAGAGTGAGTATTTGCTCACTTTGCTGTGAGCAAATGTGAGCTCACACTCCATTACTGGAGTAATTTATACAACACAAAGAGATTTGATTTATACAACACAAAGAGAAAAAGAACTGGGACCAACTATACCGAAAATATCAATAATGGAATTTTGTGCATGGTGCAACTGTAAGGAATCATTTTCTCTTTTGAACGATTCTCTAGTTTTGAAATTTTCAGGGCTTATGGTTTTGGTTTTTAGAGAATATGTTAGGTCTCAATGTCCTGCCTCTTAGGAGGCTTCTTGACTCTCCCTGTGCCCACTTTGTCCCTAGCCACCTCACATGAGGGTACATATGAGGAGACACAACAGTTAATCCCTAAAAAAGTCCTGCTTTACCTTTCTCCCACTCTGCTCACAAGACAAAACCGAATTTTTCCATGGTAACCTGCAGCCTCCTCTGGTAGACACAGCAGCTTAACAGAAACAGCTCCCAAACAGCAGCTTCTAAGTGGCAGCTTCACGGCCTTCTCCTCTTCATATATAAGACTTGAGGAAAAAAGGCTGAGAAGAGCACACCAAATTGTTAGCTATGGTCATCTGAGTGGTGACAGCAAACGTGGTTGTTCTCATTTTTCTTTATACTCTTGTTATAATCTGAATTTTAAAAATAATAATATTTGCTAGTTATATAGCTATATAAAAATAAACTAGTGGCTTTTTTTGTTTTTTGTTTTTTTTTTTTAGGGAGAAAAAAGTTAAACTTCATTGCCTCTCCATTCCCTCAGGTTAGCATTCAATTTCTGAATGGCTCACAAGGCTTCCCAAGATCTTGTGTCTATTTAGTGACGTTTTAAATATTTGGTTGAAATATATGCACCTGCTGTTTTTCTTAGTTAAAATGGTCAGTTATTGGCAAGTTTATATGGCTGAGCCTACCAAGGCTTTCATCCTCACCCATGTGCTGCTCCTTTGACCTGGAAAACATTTTCTCACCACCCCAGCTTTTCTCTACCTCCCACCCATTCCTTCCTTCTTCACTTCTTCCCTTCCTTTAAGTCATCCAGTCTCTGTGCCATGTCTTCCAAGCAGCCTTAACTGACCCCTCAATACTGGATTAGAGACCCCTCCTATGGGCTTTCCAAACATTCTACCCATTCACTCATTCACTCACTCAACAAATAATTATTAAACAAGAAACGCATGCCAGCATAAATCTAGACAATAGAGACACAGTAATGAAAAGGGCAAAGTCATCTAACCTCTAGGTATAACATAATTTGTTTGGGGTTTTATTTCTATTTATTTATTTATTTATTTATTTATTTAATTTTTTGTTTTAGAGCCAGGATCTTGCCATGTTGCCCAGGCTAGTCTTGAACTCCTAGCCTCAAGTAATCCTCCCACCTCCCTCTCCCAAAGTGCTGGGATTATAGGTGTGAGCCACCATGCCTGGCCTGGGTTCTTATTTCTAATTTCCTCTGCTAAACTGTGAATTCTTATAGGTTAAGCTCCATGTCTCACACAGCGTTAAACAGTCACAACTCAACGTACCCAGCACACACTATTCACATGCTCATTGAATAAAAAATAAATGGGCCGGGCACGGTGGCTCACACCTGTAATCCCAACACTTTGGGAGTCCGAGGCAGGCGGATCACCTGAGGTCAGAAGTTCGAGACCAGCCTGACCAACATGGAGAAATCCCATCTCTACTAAAAATACAAAATTAGTCAGGCCTGGTGGTGCATGGCTGTAATTCCAGCTACTCGGGAGGCTGAGGCAGGAGAATCACTTGAACCTGGGAGGTGGAGTTTGCAGTGAGCTGAGATCGTGCCATTGCACTCCAGCCTGGGCAACAAGAGCGAAACTCCATCTCAGATAAATAAGTAAGTAAGTAAATAAATAAATAAATAAATAAATGCCTCCATTTCATCAAAGTATTATCTAACTTATTTTTCTTCTGTTACTTTTTTTTTTTTTAAGGTTATTGCTCACAATTTATCTTCTAACAGAAGGGAACAGCTGATAAAAGAAGCCCTCCTTTGTTCTACATTTCCTGCCCAGGTCGCTCAAGTTCTGTTTGCTTTGACTGCCTCTGGAGTGCTTGCTGGGTGAGGTCAGGGAAGGGAAGGAGAAAACCCGCCCGCCTGTAGCTGGAGTCACAGGAAACCAACCGCAAGGTTCCCGCTGTGCAAGGGGGGTTGGGGGGATGGGCAGAGCAGCAGGATGAGTGATCAGCCTGGACAAACCTCAATCTGAGAAGAAATGTATATTTAAAGCCTGTACTCAGCCTCAGGACCTGCCCAGAAAAAGCAGCGTACATATATATATAGTCAGGTCACACAATTCTACCACTGGACAGAGGAGAAAACCAAGAAACCAAGCAGTCAGCACTTGCCAAGATAAAAGAGCCAAGTAACAGCATAACTGAACCTCAAACCCTAGCTTGCTACCCCAGAGTCCTTGCTTTTTCCTAGAGAGGCAGAGCTGGGAGAGTCTACAACCCATGACTGTTGGCTTCCACTCAACTTTGGGTGATTAATCCGCCCACATTATTTACTGAGCACCTATTATGTTCTAGCACCTGTCTAGGTAGGCGGTAGTGGGGAAGGCAAATTCCCACACTTGAAAAATCCCCAGAATGAGAGTGATGTGATTTGTGGCATCCATAAAGTTGTGCAACTCACCTGAGTGAATCAGAGTCTAAAGCACTGGAAGCCTCTGTGGGAGGAAGTGGCCTCTTCAGCCTGCCCCGCCCAGAGGCACAGGCTCTGCTCCTGAAGTCCTGCCTCTTGAGATGGAAGCTTTTACTTGTCCTAAGCAGGCAGGAGTCCTGAGAACCAGGCCATTACAAGAAGGAAAGGAAGTTCTCCTTGACTGAACACCTATGATGAGCTAGGCCCTGTACTAAAATCTATACACTACGTGCTTTGATCCTCAAAACCATTTTCTACAGATTAAGAAACTGAGGCTTCAAAGAGAGGATTGTGAGAACTGATTTCTAGGGCATCTGCTGCAAAGCGCCCTCAACCCTGTATTGCTTACTTATATTCAGGGATCCGAAACCACACTTTCCACAGCAACTGGTCAATGAACACTTATAGTTTGTCCATATTGGACAGCACAGATTTTACAGAACATTTCCATCATCACAGACAGGTTCTATTAAACAACACTGAACGAAACCATGAGAGTTCGTAGCTCATAAAAGCACTTTCCACCACCCTGTATTTTTAATCCACCTGCCACTCTCACTTTCTCCAAAAGTGGCCATGCAGTAGGGGATGTTGTAGGTGCTCAATAAATATTTCCTGAATGGATAAGGAAAATGTGGCCCAAAGATAAGAAGGAGGTGGAAGGAAGCAGAGTTGGAAGTGGGCCTGATTTATTCAAGAAATGTTCAGTAGCTGATTGAGAGCTTGGGCAGACCAAGAGGTCCTTTCTCTGATGTCACCGAACCCCACCCATGAAAACACAGAAATGAATGGTGACGTAATTTATGGGAGCAATAAAAGTCATGCCTACCCATTACCTCTTCAAATGACTCATGTCTGTATGTGTTCACAGTGAACGTTTCAAACAGACCAGAACAGTGGTTAGTGCCCATGAGGACAAGTGTCTTTTTAAAATAAAATTTTTTGGCCTACTCAAGTCAGAACTTGAGAACTCGGATTCTGGAGTTCCTGTAACCCAGTTCCTTTATGGTTCAAGTGGGAAAACTGAGGCCCCTTCCCAGTGACTGGCCCACGGTCACACAGCCAGTTGGAAGCAGTATTGTTCTCCAGCCCACTTGCCACCTAGAATACAGACTAGAATGAGAGCAGATGATCTTTGTCAGAGTGGATGGACCAAGAAATGGGAAGCTTGGGTGCCCAGAGAACCAAGGGTGAGATCCAGATAATGAGGAAACCAGGAACAAAATAAAACAATAGGTTGGAAACAACCCCAAAGCAATAGAGTCAACCAGGGGTACATTAAGAAGGGGGAAGATACTGTGGTCTGAATGTTTGTGTCCTTCCAATATTTATATGTTGAAACCTAATGACCAAGGTAATGGTATTAGGAAGTGGGGCCTTTGGGAGGTGGTTAGTTCACAAGGACAGAGCCTTCAGGAATGAGATCAGTGCCTTTATGAAAGAGGCCCCAGAAAGCTAGCTAGCTTCTTCCACCATGTGAGAACACAACAAAAAGCCACCATCTATGAACCAGCAAGCAGGCCCTCATTAGACACCAAATTTGCCAGCACCTTGTTCTTGGGCTTCCCAGGCTCCAGAACTGTGAAGAATAGCTTTTTGTTGTTTGTAAGTCACCTGGTTTATGGTATTTTGTTATAGCAGCCCAAATACACTCAGACAAAAGACAATTAGAAAAAAAAGTCTAGTCTGGCAGCAAGAGTTGGCAAGGATGATGGAAATGAGCACTCTTGTACACTACTGGTGGGACTGCGCATTGGTAGGACCCTGAGACGGCAATTTAGCTGGTAGAATTCAAAATGTGCATCCCTATGACCCAGCAATCCCATTACTTCTTAGGAGAAATGCTTGCACACTTGTACACAGAGACGTGTACAGGGCTATTCATTGCAGCTTTGCCTGTGATCACGAGAAACTAAAAACAACTCAAGGGTCCAGTCATGGGGATGGATACATAAAATACACTATACCCACAAAATGGAATACTATGATGTAATGCAACAGAGTGTAAAGGATCCATCCAGGGCCACCACAGTACATATCTTTCTATTAATTAAAATAAGATGATCCCCTCTGGGTGAACCAATTCCAGAAAGGCATCCCTTCCTCCAGGCTAATCTAGTGGAGATGGGCAGAGTTCCAGCCTTCCTCATACCCTCCTGGCTGTGCAACCAGACCAGTGCCTCTGAGTCCAGTCCCACCAACCTGAATGACCACGTCAAATGGAAAAACAAGTTGTGGAATAGTATGTAAAACAGGATGTCTTTAATACATTTAAGCACATATTCTTTATGTTTTCTCTAAGGATAGCAATTCATAACATGCATGTTAAGGAGTAGGAAAAGAACTGGAGGAATACACATCTTCCCTGCAATAGGTGTTACCTCTGGGGATGCCAGTGGGTAAGAACTGTTGGTCAAAGAGGCCTTTAACTTGATCAGATGTGTTTTGATTTAACTTCTCACAAGAATGTACTTTCCTATGATTTGTATGATTAAATTTTAAACTAAAAACTAAAGAATGGAAAGGTGGGCTTTGGGGACAGAAGGAGAAATTTATGCCATCCTAGGTGACACCCACCATCACTGCCACCACTGCCAGCACCAGATTTAAAGGCACACTGCTACATGGGCCAAAATCCCACACAAGTCCATTCTGACCTCAACTTTGGGATGAGGTGGAGTAGAAAGTGACAGGGACCTCAGATTAGATGAACAAACCTTTTAGAAATCAGAGAGAAGAAGGCTTGCTGAGACCATATCTCTTCTAGGCACATCTGCTGACAACCTTGATGACTTTAGCCCCAAGAATCCCAGCTGTGTCCCCAAGGCTGGAAAACAGCAGAGAAAATAGGAAGAAGGGGATGGAGCCTCCCCATGTCCATTTACTCCTAGAAAGCACTTGCAAGGAGCACCTCTATGCCCAACAGAAAGTGCTAAAAAAGTCAACACACCAACTGAAGCAAGATCAAAGGAAGCACCCAGTGACTTTTGGGGGCTTTACCACAGTGAATAGAGGGTGAGGGAAGTTGACTAATCTTGAAATTGTCTTTTAATGGTTTGATTTCACGGTCCTCTTGTTACTTAAGTACCATTCATCTTCCTCCAAATCTCCACCAGGAGTTTCATATGGCTTGGCAGCTCAATTTCCTCTCAGCCTACTGGATGAGACAAAAGGTCCACCGGTCACTTATCTAGGGAAAGCACATTGTGAGCCATTAGGGTCTCAGCATCCCTCTCTTTGCAAGATATACAGCCCCCACGAGAATGGATTTATATCTCAAAACACTTGCTACTCTTGTCATCTTCATTCAGAAGCAACCCTTGTATTGATTGTTCATGCTTTGGATACTGTTTAATTATCTGTCAGAACAATTGGCCACTTAGTCAAGAAGATTTCACTGAATGACAATGATGTTTGACTTGAATGTGTAACTCCAAAGGAACAATAGTCCTATATCTGTTTCCCCATTTCCTGCACATATCTTCCTTCCTTTTGTTTAGACCACCCACTGTCATGCCCACCCACCACAGCCATAATGTGCTGCCAGGGGGCATTTCTCTGTTGTACACTCTCTCCCAGGGTTCTCAGTAGCACGTCCCAAGGCCTACTCCACATGGAGAGAGGTTGGCTCCCATGGCAGGGGTGCTATTTCTCTTCCAATGACTCAAAGAGAATAAAACTGGAATAAAAGGGCAGCATACAGAATGTTTAAAAAAAAAAAAAAAAACTAAACTAAAAGATTAAATCAGCATCTAGAAACTACACCTGTGGAAGGAAGAAACTCTGGCTCCAGACTGATCCTCCATATGGCCATCAGCATAATCTTGCTATTATTAAACACCATGTATAGACATACCTCACAATGGACTGCAGGCTGGCCAATAGTTTTAGCTCTTGATTAGGTCTCTCCATCTCCCCTCACTTGCCTGGTACAGCCAAGCCCTCTGTCTTTATTCATGTTGCTGCTGTTTTTTGGACCATGACTGTCTTAGATGCTTCTCCCCGAAGTAGACATGAGTCAAGGATTCCAGATGCAATTGTTTGGGAGGTGATCTCAGGAAACACTGCTAGGGAAGTGGGGGGGGCGGGGGGGTAAGATGCGGAAAGGAAGGGAAAAGGAGGAAGTCAGTAAAGAATGTGTTATCAAGCATGTAATGACTATGGGAGAGCAAAGCCCAAGCTCCTTGGAGACCTCAGAATTCACCTCTAAGTTGTTCCACTTGAGCGGCAAAGAAATTAGGGCATTTATCCTCCAACTCCTACCCACCATTGACTGAGGGCTCCTCCCAGGACTTTACCTCTTCAGCCCTTGCTGCCTGCCCAGCTCACTTTAGAAAGCAAACCTCAGGCTGACAGTCATATGTGCATGCAGTAGGCAGCTGCAAAATGTCCTGAATGGTGAGCCCAACAGATATGGGCAGTAACTCCACAGTAACTGCTGCAACTCTTCATTTCCTTTTTGCTTTGACAAACTCTTGTTTATCTTTTAAGATCCATGTGAAATTCAACCTCCTCTGAGATGTCACCTCCTTCCACACTCCCTCCCCACAAGGAAGAATTAATCGCTTCCTCCTCCAAGCTCTGTTAACACTATGCTCACACTTCAATTAAACCAGCAGCTATGTTTTGTTCCACTTTGTTTGACTGTTCTTCTTCCCAAACAAACTGCACAATGAGTATGGAGATCAAGTCTAAGCCATCTAGGTATTTTAGCACATTCACCCAGTCTTCTAATTTGTATTAATGGAACATCTACTCTTTGACAAACATTGTTCCAGGTACTGAGGATACAGAAGTAAAAAATATATATACACACTAAGTCCCTGCTTTTTTTATTTTAACAGTTGTGTGTGTATGTCTGTGTGTGTGTAGATAACAAATAAAAACAAATTAGTGTAAGTTGTGAGTGGTAAAAAATACAATGAAGAAAAATAGAGCCCGGTATGGAATAGTAACTAAGTACGAGTGGTTTAATCTTTTACGTGAGATGCCAGGGGAAGACCTCTCTGATGAAACTGCATTAGAATGTAGATGTTGGATAAAATGAAGGGGTGATCCATAAGAATATTTAAGGAAAGAGAAATCTGGGCAAAAAGAATCATATGTGCAAAGGCCCTGTGTTAAAAGCATGAGGGTGTGTTCTGAAAATGGCAGGAAACACATAGCCCATGCCAAGCTCATGGCTGATTTAATCATGCATTTACTGTAAGATTCACCCACAAGTCCCTTATTTGGCTAAGCTGTCTCTCATCCTATGCACTTCTCTATCATTGCACTTACATATGATACTATAATTAAATGTGCAAAGATATAGAGACTGTGTCTTCTGATCCTTTTTGTGTCCCTGGTGCCAAACTCAGTACCCGTTCTATTGTAGGTGCTCAAAAATTGTTCCTTAAACTTAAGCCCTTATTATTCCCCACATAAAACTTGGCAAAATAGCGATCAAGTCACAGAAAGGGTCCATTTGAAGTGCACACACACGCTACAGAGCACCTCTGCTTGCAGATTAAGATGAACACGGATGCTGGAAAATAGCTTCAGAATTCTTAAAGGCAGTGGCCATTCTTGGCTGAAACTAGGACTCTTTTGAGAGTTACAGCCCTAAAACGTGTATCCCTTTCTTTCAGGGGCATTGAATTGTCTCTGGTGGTTGAGCACATTTTACAGTCTGATCAGAGTGGATTTTGTGTGCTAAAAACAAGGATGTATTACAACTTTCATGAATGAACACAGCCTGCAGTCCTCCAGAAACCCCCAATGTTCAGTCTCTTCCTAGAGCAGAGGGAGCAGCTGCTCAGAACTGACTCAGAGGTGGGCCTGAGTGATTGTGTTTCAAGGTGGTAACAGATGACAGCCTGTTCCAGAAAAAGTGTCATGAGCCTTCACATTAGTAAGGACGTTTAGGGTTGCAAGGACAATAGTGTTTTGTCTATCCAGCACGCTCTGCCCTTCCTTTAGGAAATTATATCTTCCTACTCCAAACATATGATTGGAGGGAGGGAAGAGCTGGCAAGCACAGTTCCCTTGGTTACAGCATCAGTGGTCCCATGAGGTAAGTAGTCTTACTATCCCCATTTTATGAGGGAATAACCTGAGGTTCAGCAAGATGAAGTTACTGCCCAAATTCACTAAGCTAGAAAGCAATAGGGCCAGTGGTCAAACCCAGTTCTTTGTGATTCCAGGGTTCTTGCACTTCATTGGAAATGACAGGAAATAGGGCAGCAATAGGGCAGAGGGGACACAGACAGGAACTGGAAGCTGACATCAAGGTAACATGGTGCTAGTAAGCTCAGGCCCCAGAGCTCAGGCCAGAGTCAAGGTAAAGGATCTGAGCATGTCCATACTGAAACTAGATTTAGTAACCAGCTAAAGAACAGGATTCAGAAATCCAAGTGGACTTTCAATGGTTAAAATTTCTCATAAAGACACTACCTTGGGGTCGGAGGTTAAGGTGTAATTCTATAAAGGCAAAGAGCAGTTCCAGCAAGGTCGGGAACATTTGGAGAAAGATGGGAATGCATTCTCCTTTCCCAAGAAACCAGGAGTCAGAGCAAGACCATGCCCCAAGTCTGCAGAGACTTGCTTTGCATCTGGGAGGTGACTGGGGGCAATCCCCGGGGCCCCATTTAAACAGAATCTTCATATGCCAATTCTAATAGGCTTACCCTGGAAGTACTACCAATTTAAAGTCACCCTTGACCTGTGATTTTAATAGCTTCAGAGAGCAGCCAAACCAGGGGGTATTGCCAAGCCTATCAGTGATGGCCCTGTATCAACATAGGATCTCAAGGGGCAGAAGGCAGAGTGGGGCCTCTCAGAGGCAGGGCCCTGTATTGGTCAGGGCTCATCCAGTTGTAAGTGACAGACTCAGTTCAAGCTAGCTTAGGCAAAAGAGGCAAAGCTTACCATACAAGAACCACATCACAGGCAGGCAAGGTCACCTAGAACGAGGGAGTCAACAGCAGCTCATTATCCCTTCTCTTCTCGTGTCGTTGCTTTCTGCTAAGAGGCCTCATTTCCTTTCTTGAAGCTGAAATCATGTTTCCCAGAAGCTCTGGACACGTATTCTCTCAACTTCGTCATCCGAGAAAGAAAGCTCCAATTAGATATATCTCAGAAAAGGCCCTGATTTGCCCATTTCAAGACCGGTCACTGTTGCCAGGGAGGGAGGCACTATGATTGGCCCCATCAGGTCAAGGATGTGGGGCATCAGAAATGGTAGCCTTTACTGGAACTTCATAGAGCTGTAGGTGTCAGGTGGAGGGTGGGCAGTTCCCCAAAGAGAGTGAGAGGATAGCAAGGACATGACTCCACAGGAACTGCTGAGACCTGGTCAGCTACACCAGTAGTATCTACTTCAGCTCCAGGACCTTTTGCCCTCCTCAGTCCAACTCCCATTCCTCCCTGGTGAGAACAAAGGGAGGGAAGGGAGTCCTCAGCCTATTCATTTCAAGAAATAAAGCAGTTAGAGAGTCTGGGCTCTTTCCTAGGTGAATGGGAAAAGGGAGATGGTCTTTGCCATGGAGAAAAGGAACAGAAACAAGACTAATACTTAGTGTTTATTGGGCTCTCATTCTGAAACTCTACATGGAGCAGCTCTAATCCACACAGCAATGTCAATAGTAGTGTCCCATCTTGCAGAGGAGGAAAAAGAGGTTGAGTTCACAAAAGTGATTGTCATGGATCACACAGGGAATAAATGGGGAAAGCTGGTGAATTGAGCCTGTGTTTTCACATTGATGGCACTTCACAGGTGAGGGTACTTCTTCCAGCCTACAGAGTCTCTCTCCAATAACATTTGCACACCAGCCTGAAGTAAGATATGTGCCCTGAGGGTGAAGGTCTTATTTGGCATTTTTCAGACTTCTCCTCCTACCATGTAGACTGCCATAGTCTGTCTGACACCCAAACCCATCAGGAAAAATGACCCGAGCCATTGACTAATGAACTCTTCCTTCATGCCTTTTGGTATAGAGGTGGCAAAACACTTTACAAATCATTGTAACAGGATGTTGACCAGGCCTTACATGAAGATGAAGTAGTGCTAATAATCCCCATATTCTAAAAAAGATGACAGGGCTTATTAAGAGGCAGCAGAAATGACCACTCTATAATCGATGACCAGCCCCAACCCTGGACAATACTTAAAGGAAAGCACTGGGAGAAAAAAGGAAGTGGAAATCAGTGGACAGAGCTACGTGGCTTTACAAGGAGTACAGGGTCCCTGGAGAAAATAAATCTCTTGCCTCCCCACAAAGGATGGAGAGAGAGGGGTGCTTTCTTCTCTTCACTCCAATGGGGAACAGGGTCAGGAAAGTAACATGTGAAGGTTGGGGATGTCAACAAGAAGACTTCATCGCTCTCCTAGGCTCTCTGATGCTGGCAACAGGTGGAGAGAAACATGTTTAGAGAATGCTTGGGAGAATGTGTAAATGTCTCCTGAAAGTGAGGAGCACATGTGAACAGCCTCATCTTGCCTGGGGTAGGAGGCTTAGAAGAGACTCAGATGAAGAGTGCCTAGTGAAAAGAAGAAGGGGCACCTCCACCCCAGAAGAAGGAGTGTGAAGGTTAGGAGAGGGAGCAGGAACCACCATTCCCTAAACCAACAGAGGAGATGCTCCGTCAGAAAGGACAGCAGGGACCTGAATTTCTGGTCTGGTTGATAAGAGAAGGGCCACCCCTGAAGAGTCTTCAGCAATGGAGATGGAATGAAACTGAGCACTAGCCCCAAGGAAAACACATCCACTGTCTACACAGAGACAGCCACATCAGAAAAGACCTCAAGCTTCAGATAGCACCAGGTTAAACCAGAGAGAAATCAAGGCCACTGAACCACATGAGAGTCATGTAAGTTGACCCCTGCTTCTCATCTCTTTCTACTTCCCCAGTGTAGGCAAACTAGAGATAGAAGAGGGAGGAAGAAGAAGGGAAAGGGAAACGCAGGCTCTCCCTTCATCCAGTCCTTTGAGCCACAAGTCTAGACAGCAATAGCAAAGAATAAGCCATGACATTACTTAGAGGATTAGTGTTTTTACCAGGACCTGCCTGTGTTTAATCATCGGAAGTGGCCAGAAAGTTATAGAATCTGTCAAGATAATGTAAAGGTTGAGAAAGGCAGACACCTCAGCGCACAGCAATGAGTGGGGGAAAAAAAAGTCTCATGTTGGTATCTCTATTGCACTGAGTATTTTCAATGAGTCACTTACCATTTGGATTCTCTCAATTGACCTATTTTCCCTAATCCTCTTGAGCCATTCAGAGTTCATTTTCATGTGTCCTTTTACGGATGAGAAACAAGACCAGAGCCTTCCTTCTCTTTGCTTTGCCTGTATCTTCTTGACTCATTATTTTGCAAAGCAGACAGGCTTTCTCTTGGTGGCTGAAAACAAGGCCACCACCCTGTCCAACTTCAAATTCTTCCTGATCCATCCCCCAGGTGCAGGGCCCGTCTCCAACTCCAGCTGAAAAAAAAATCTCTCAGGGAAGGATTTGACTGGCCTTGCTTGAGTCACATTCCCCCACCAAGGGGTCAGTCTCATGACTGGCACACAGCCCCTTAGCATGTGTTTGGAGTTAGGACAAAAGAGGTGCAATGCCCCCAGAACAATGGTGGACAGTGCTACAACAGATAAAATACTACAGATGGCCCACACGATACTAACATGCATTTTAAGCACAGTTTTCATTCTGCTGACATCTTGGAATTCTTGTTTATCTACATAGTTTTAAAAGACAGTTTAAATCATGTGGGTCTTATAAAAGCTTCTTTTAACAGAATCAAGTGATGATGAAAGAGAATAAAAGTGAGTGATTACAGTTTCCATATTTTAGGTTTCTCTTCCCTAAAAGATATAAAGGCCCTTTTATAAACAAGAACCTCTCTTTGGCCATCCTTTTTTTCCCCTTGGACAACAAAAAGATTAAAAAGTCATGTGGCTAGTGTCTACTGTTTGGACAGCACAGATTATAGAGCATTTCTCTCATTCCAGAAATTTCTGTTGGACGGCACCGATGTGGATGCTTAATAGAGGCCAAAAGCACAAGCAGAATGAGCCAAGAACACATCGGTGATCAGACGGCGATCAGAGCAATGCATGTACAGAACAAGGAAGGAGCAGACGCCAGAGGGCAAGGTGAGTCAGCAGAGACCAGGGTTCCCAGGGGAACAGCTGGGGGACAAATGTGGTTTCAGGGTTGGGGGTGACACCTTAGTTCTCACTGTGCTGGCTCCTTCTCTTCATGCAGGAACCAAAGCCCTTACTGCTAGTTACTAGAAGAGCCCAAGCCAGTGTCAAAACTAGCACTTGTGGACTGGGCACAGTAGCTCATCCCTATAATTCCAGCACTTTGGGTGGCCAAGGCGGGAGGATTGCTTGAGGACAGGCATTCAAGACCAGCTTGGGCAACAAAGGGAGACATTGTCTCCCCATGTCTCCTGCTTACTAGAAGGAAGGTCAGTGGAAGGAGGTAAGCAGGTACAGCTGCCTGGAGTGTGGCACATAGCATAAGGGCAAGAATAGATTTGTTCTGCACAAGAATAGATTCCTTGCCCAGGGAGAGACCTGACATTTTGGGGTCCAGACTTGTCAGGAATGAAGCAGAAATAAAGAAAACAAAGTAACTTAAGCTATCCTTTCTGGAAAGTCTTAACCTCTTTTTCTCTCTAATCTTTCTGATCAAAATGAAGCCAAGAAAATAAAGGTCTAGAAGGAGTTGGGCGGAACATCCAGCCCAGAATATTCCTTTTTATAGATGTACCAGAATTCAAACATTCCCCCATGTGAGGCACTTTTAGGATGTCCTAGTTATCTTTGCTTACCTAGTCCCTGACAGTGTCTGGCACAGAGTTGGTGTTCAGAAAATGTTGTTGAATAAATTAATTAATCCCCTTTCAGTTACATAAGGAAACAGTAGTTGCCTAGGAAAACATTCATCTATTAAATGTGGGTATGAAGGGAATAATGGATATTAAGGTATATCGTTTAGGGCAGTGGCTGCTGCAGCACATCACAAGTGCTGGTTTGCTTTTACTTTTAGAGACAGTCTCTCTCTCTGTCAGCCAGGCTGGAAAGCAGTGACATGATCATAATTCACTGTACCTTGTACTCCTGGGCTCAAGTGATACTCCCTCAACCTCCTGAGTAGTTAAAACTAGAGGGGCACACCACCATGCTTGGCTCATTTTTTTTTTTTTTTTTTTTTTTTTTTTTTTTAGAGAGACAATGTGTCCCTATATTGCCCAGGCTGGTCTTGAACTCCTGGGCTTGAGCAATCTCCCCTGTCTTAGCCTCCCAAAGCGCTGAAATTACAGGGATGAGCTGCTGTGCCCAGCCCACAAGTACTGGTTCTGACACTGGCTTGGGCTCTTCCAGTAACTAGCTGTATTCCTTGTGCCTCAGTTTCCTTATCTGTGAAATGGGGGTATTGCATTTGATGTGCTGCATGGCCCTGTCCAGCTCTCAAATTCTCTGAAGAGTGACACCTGACCATTCCTTCTTTGACCTAGAACACAGGCTTCCCCCCACCCCCACCAAAAGTGTATTAAAGAGATTTCTGCTGTCTTTTTGGTGGGGATAAAGGAGTTTATTAAGGGGTGCAGGTATTAACCCTTCCCCCATCAAATGTGAGTTTGGGAGTGTCCCCAGTCCGTCTGGCGCCATCTTACCTGCGCTTTAAATTGTAAAACTATTCATGATTATGTACCTGTCTGTCTGAGACCACAGGGCTGGGGAGAAGTCCTCCCTAACCTTAGAAAGCTGGAAACCAGCTTGTGTGATTGATTTCTGAAAGCAGAGAGAAGAATGTGCAGCTCTGAGAAAGGGTTAATGTAGGAGATCATAAAATTGCAGACAAGAAATTTAAATTTAAAAAAAATAAAAAGGCCAAGGAAACAGGCACCTTCAGGCAGGTAAGCCAAAAAAAAAAAAAAAAAAAAAAAAAAGACAGGAAATAACATGTGAAACTACCTACAGACTCTGTACTTTATGCATTTCTAACTACTTGTGTGCCTCTGGTTTGGGAAAAACAAAGCTAGTGAGTTCAATATCATTATCTTTACTTTACAGAGAGAAAACTGGCCAGGAGTTCTCTGATTAATTTGCGTTACTGAGAGCCTATTAAGTACCAGGCATAAGTTATACAACGGTGTATGTGATGGACATGAAACTTACAGCTTACTGAGAGCTGTCAGATATTGAAAAACTGATTAGCCAAATAACTATTTAATCATAATGCTGTGATATATAAAAGGAAAAGTCTAGGGTACTCACTGGGATGCAGACTAGTAACAGGTGCAACTATGTAACTTGTTGGAGGGGTCAGAGAAGGGCTCTGAGGAAGTAAGCAGGAATCTGAAGGATGGGTGGGAGGTCCCCAGGTGAGGGTAGAGACAGAGTGTGCACACTGTGCATCAGGCAATGTGCTAAAAATCCCTGTGCTAACTGGAGGTCAAGTTGTTGCCATTATCTATTTCTCCCTTTTCTCCTGTAGTTCGAGGCCCAGAAAGCACGGCTAGTTACTGGCAGAGCTCAAACCAGTATCAGCACCAGCGCTTGTGATGTGGCGCTGCAGCAGCCGCTGCCTGAAATGATATATCTTAATGTTCGTCATCCCCTTCGTGCCCACTTTTAATAGCTAAATGTTCTCCTGGGCAACTACTGTTTCCTTAAGTAACTGAAAGGGGATTAATTAATTTATTCAACAACATTTTCTGAATACTAACTCTATGCCAGACACTGTCAGGGACTAGGTAAGCAAAGATAACTAGGACATCCTAAAAGTGCTTCACATGGGGGAATGTTTGAATTCTGGTACATCTATAAAAAGGAATATTCTGGGCTGGATGTTCCACCCAACTCCTTCCAGACCTTTATTTTCTTGGCTTCATCCTGATCAAAAAATTTATAAAGAGAGAGAGGAAAAGAAAAAAAAAACAACCACCAGTATTGGTCCCAGCCAAATGGAGATCCACAGTCAATGGCCTCAGGAAAATCCCCCACCCGCAGCCCCGACTGTGCTGGGGCCACTGTTACTGCCCTTGTAGAATCTGGGTTTTCTTCCTAGCCCTTAGTTGATTTGCAATTATACATTTATTTTTGTGATTGTTAGATTAATGCCTGTCTTCTGCATTAAGCACAAGGTACAGGAGAGAAGAGACCAGTCCTGCTTTTGGTCTCCACTGTATCCTCAGCACCTAGTCCAGGACTAGGATAGAGAATAGGCCCAATAAACCATTTGTTGAGTGAGTATATGAATAAAGGTGACAAGTGAGAGAAATCTCATAACTGAAGAAAAACAGACAAATAGTAAATAACAAGAACAACTTGACCTCCAGTTAGTACAGGGATTTTTAGTTTATCGCCTGACACACAGTGTGTGCGCTCTTAAGTGGCAGTTATTATTTAAGATAATTTTAAATAACCTGAAACTAGAAAAATAGCTGAAGCTTTCCTTCTAACCCTGTGATGATTGTCCCTGTTTTGGAGTGACAGAAATGATGCAACTTGCCTATAGCCACAGCACTGGAACGTTCAGCCTGATGCATGTCCTAATAACCGTTATACCTTGACAAGAGTCACACAGTCAAAGAAGAACTTGCCTTCTTCCTCCCTTTCTCCACAGCATCGCACTTATCCTGAGCTCTTATCACCCAGCTTTGAAAATCTCTGTAATACCTTCTCAGTTTTTTGTCTGTACCACCTAGACAATTACTTGCTTAAAATTTTTCTTTAAACCAACCCAATGGGTTACTTTGAAAAGTTCAATAGAAAAAACACTCTCGCTTTTTCTTAAATATTGGAGAACTGCAATAAACACGATGAAAACAAAAACACCTTGACTAAATTCAGATATTAATATATGAGAAAGGATCTTGGCCTGAGGGCTGCTCTCTGCGTTAAATCAGAAGACATACTAAAGGAACTTCTTTACACAGAAGGAAAGGCTCTCAGATGGAAGGAAGGAAGTGCAGGAGGAAAAGCAGCACATCTAAAAGGGCAAATATAAAAATTGTTCCCTGTTGATAGCAAAGAATAACAATAATGTGTGTGTGTGTGTGTGTGTGTGTGTGTGTGTGTGTGTGTGTGTATAAAATAGATGACCACAGGACCAAAAGGGCAGGAGCAGAATAAATACATTTCAATTGTAAGGGTCTTGCATTGTTCAGGTTGTAATAAAAGTACTAATTGGAAGTAGACTGCAATAAGTTAAGGATGTATTTTATAATTTCTAGGGTACCCAACTACTAGAATGATAGCATAATGTACAACAGAAATGCTAACGCAAGAGATAAAGTGGGCAGGGAAAAAAGAAATTAGCAAAGATGTGTTAATAAGGTCAAAAAAAAAAAGATGCCAGTGCAAACCCAAGACTTCAGTAGGTCTGAATGAAGCTCGGAAAGAAAATAAACTTCGTGCTTTTGATTCAACATTTTCTAATGCTGCACCCATGACCCATCTGAAATTCACCTCCTCTTACTCTCAGAAACTGGATATAGGCTTTGAAGCCTGGTTCACCCAATGGGTATGACGAGGAGGCCATTCATTATTAGGACTGGTGCTTGGAATCAAATGTTCATATCCTCCTCACTTTTCTCATGGGACAAATGTCAGAGCAGAATTGGACTCTGCATAAGGAACCAGATACCACTTCTAACTACAGGCCTTCCTTCAAACCAGTGGTCATCACTGGGGATGATTTTGTCCACCTACGGGCATTTGACAATGTCTGGAGACGTTTTTGGTTGTCATAATTTGGGGGAGGGGGTCCACTACTGGCGTCTAGATGTCAGGGATACTGCTTAACATCCTACAATATGCAGGACAGCCCCAAACAACAAAGAAGTATGTGGCCCCAAATGCCAATAGTGCCAAGGATGAGAAACTCTGCTTCAGGGCATAACTAATCACAACACCAAACTGAAGTCTTGATTGGAAGCTAAGGGAAAGAGAGTTGGCAACATGAATGCACCTGTCCTGAATTCTCTACTGGTAGAAAAATGTTCAGCCCCACTTCCCTGCACTGGAATCAGATGCTTCATTAACACTGAGACTCTTCTTAGAGAGTTTGGTGACATTCTAGAACACAGAAAAAGCCCTGGTTTCACAAAGCTAAGATCCTGGAAATTAGGTAAAGGCCTCTTCTGACATCAAACTCCAGAGAGAGAACATTGTGGGAAGAGAGTAATGCAATGGAGAGATGCTGTTTTGACACGACGTACACAAGGCTTATGTTGAGTAAATGAGCAGCCTCCTTAAATATAGAAGAGCCCATGGTCAATCTTGTGCCTCAAGCCATTTCTCAGGGACGCCTGAGTCACTTTGCCCATCTTGCTTTACTTGGTTGTACAAAACACAGCCTGGTGTATTTCTCTCTTTTCTTAGCATCTATGTATCTCACCAGGCGCAGCTGTCACCCTTGCCTCCTCCTTTGCCACAGTGGAGGCTCCTGGAGCCAATGTGCTTTCTCCATGGTAGCGCCAAGCCTCAGGGAATGTTGCCCTCTTGTCTCCTGCTGACAACTGGGGCTCTGCAGAGACTCAGAGGCAAGAAAGCAATGCACCCTGGAGGCCTCCTGCTCCCTTGAAGGAATCCCCAGGGATTCAGGACAGGCAAAGATTTCTCTCAAGGGCAAAGACTTTACTGCACTCCAGGCTTTCCTCCCACATGATGGTGCCATGTGCAGGGGAGGGGAAGAAGGAGAGAGTGGGGCAGCCATATACAAGGCCTGGGAAGCAAGAAGGGAGGGCTAACACTCCCCTGAGAACACTAGTCTCCCCAGCTTCTGGCACTGCACAGAATCTCCCTATGGATTCTTCTTGAAGTTCTCCAAAAGCATCAGCTCTTGGAGGTGCAGCCTAGACCCCCAAGAATCTCCAGGATGAGTAGCACACATCCATGCTGGGATCTGATTTGTCACTCAGACGAGTTAATGTCAAAGCTGTTTCTGTGTTCATGGTAAGTTTTCTTTCCCTGGGTGGCCCATCTACAGCTGGTGCTAACCACCATGGTGCAGACCTCATCTACATCCAACTGTTCACCAAACTCAGTCAATTCTATTCAAATTTCACTTATTTCCCTTCTCATCATTTCTCCCTCTTCATCTCTGTTGCCCTGTCTTGGTCTAGGAGGGTCATCTCTTACACAAATGACTAATAAGTCTCTCGCACCTTCTGCCTTCTGTCTCTATGGCCCTCTATAGACACCAGTAGAGGAGTATATACCCTCTTCCCTTGTGATTTTTCAGAAATATAATTCTAATCATCCTCCTGCTTAAAACCTTTGGAATACTTACCCTGACTTCCAGAAACTTCAAATTCCTTAGGGTTGGGCAGAAGTTCCTACTGGAATCCAGCCCTTCCTTTTCTCTTGAGCTCATCTCTGGCCAGTCAAACCCCCAGGGAAAGTGGTGGTAATTATATGAGTCAATCATAGAGAGAAAGCAAAACCTTCTGGCCCTATGGCTTTGTTCATTTTAAAGGTCATCCAGGCTGAGGCAGCCATTCACACCAGGGAGGCCAGTCAGAGTTGAAAGCATGGCTCCTGACTCTGAGGGACAATGTCATCTGCTGCTGGCCCCAAACCCTAGTTTATACCCTCTGCATTCCTCAAGAGTCCATCTTTCAGGATTCTAGCCCCCTATCAGGCTTATTTCTCTCTCCTCCAGCCACATCTGAGTAATGGGGTAATGTTTGACATTCCCTGAGCTCCTACTGCACATTCCAGACACTGTGCTAAGCCCTTCACCTGTCCTGTCTTGTTTAACCTTCACGGAAACCATACAAGGCAGTATAATTATTGTGCCCATTTTGCAGATGACCAAACTGAGACCCAGAGGTCAAGTAACTTGAAGATCACACAGCCAGGAAACGGCAGAGTTGGGATTTCTAATCACAGGCATGTCCTAATGTGTTGGTCATACATTTCCCAGGTTGAGATGGGGGTACTAAAGCTGCTTCAAAGTTTGGAATGGGGAGGGCACTTTACAGCACGTTACTTATTCTTCTGTGTATATTTTCAGCATATGTTAGCAGCTACCAGTTTGCCATCTCTTTTGAAAAGATACTTTTGCCTTCTTTGAGGACTTACTCATGCTGTTTAATAGAAAGGATTCAGAAGTGTCTTAGTGGTCAATTGCAACTTGCCCTACCATTCCTGTAAGAGTCCTGGAAAGCTTAGCCGGATTTGGGGAGAAAGAAGAAAACTCTACTTGGTCACCCTAATCTCAGAGGATGCAGGCAGGGACTCTCAGTTCAGAAAGTAACCTCCCAAAGGCCCAGAAAGGACTGAGTTGCATTGTGAGTTTAAAACGATTGCTAGGGCTCCCCTGGAGAGTAGAGGGGGAGTTCTAGCATCTCAGAGACAGTAGCTTAGTTATGTGTGCTCTGTTTCCCTTCCAATGTGAAGAAAGCTTCAACACCTCCTACAGAAGAGGGACCGTGAGACCACAGCCCAAAGGTGCCTGAACAGGGAGGGTCTCAGCCGGGGTTGCATAAGAGGAGTGGCATTACACTTAAAGACCTCACTTGGGAACACAGAGGAGCTTTCCCAGAGGCAGCTGAATGCTTAAAAAGCAAATCTCTCAAGCTGCCCTGCTTGTCTCTGCAGCTGTTCTTCATCTATTTTGTTTGGGTTTAAAGGTCAGTGAAAATGCACAGCACAGGGTTATTTAGGACCTTCCTCAGAGGACACGGATGCCTTTTTCAGTGGCCACACGGAATTCAACATGTGTTACTCTCCCCTCCTTTTGCAATATGGGAACTGGCGCTGTCTGAGGACTGGCGCTGTCAGGAGGTGAACCTGGCTGGTGGGGGACTGAACTGCATTCCTGGCATTCAGGAGAATACCTCTCCCTCAAGATTTATGGGCTTCGTTTTATGTTTAAATGGTTTCTGTCAAAATTCCAAGAGGCTTTAGTGACTAATGGGAAGCAAGGAAAGGGGAAGAATACTCCAGGTAGTAGAAACAGCACCGACAAAGGCTGTTGATAAGTGAACACACATTTGTACAGCGAACGTTTACTGAACATCTACCACACATCTTTGACTGATTGCCAGATAAAAGGGTTTGGGGCCACAGAACTCTGACAGACTCTCTTAAGGCTATTGCAATCCCTGGCCTCTCGGGGAGTGAAGGCCTTCTGTCATTTCCAACTGGGGTTGGAGAGCAGCATCTTAGAGGAGCCCAGTTCATACCAACCCCTTCCCAACTAGCAGAGGAGCTTCAGAAAATGGAGCTCAGAAGCTGATCCAAGATGGAAATACAGAGACAAGGAACTGCTCTTTGCTCTTTTTAAATTCTAAATCTGGCATATGCCCTCGAGTCCCTGGCAGAGTCACACCCCATCTAGACATGATTTGGGCCGTGCTGGTGTCTGCACAAACTCACCCCTCTGAGACCAAGACATGCTCCCCACAGGCCACCTAGAGTCTCTTGCGAAACACCAGGAGGCCCATCTTGTCCGCCACAGCCTCTTAGTCCATTTTTACCATCTACACTCCAGCCTCTCCTTTGAAATAAATGTATTCAATGCGAAGGTACAAAATGGATGAAACTGTTGCTTTTAAATGCTGATTTCATGCCCCTCCCAAAGGCACTCTTTTGTTCTGTTTAATTTTTACATCAGATTGGTGATAAACTCTAGGGTGGATTCATCAAAGGAAACTGATCATTACCAACTAGTACATTTTATTTTATTCATTATTTTGTTAACATCTGATTCTGAAAAATACTCTTTATAAATGGGCTGGAAGTTGGCATAAAAATTATTAGCAATAACAAGATGTTTTTGCATAGAAATGGGTTTCTTACGGGCCAGCTGCAGTTAAGTATGTGGGACTTGCTTTGTGGTAACCAACAATATCCAGCAAGCTCCATTCCACCTGCCTCCAGGTTAAAAAAAAAAAAAAAGAAAAAAAAGTTGCGTTAGAACCCAAGAGTGGGGCTGTATTTTCCTCTGCAGAAAGGTACCCATCTTGTTCCAGCTGGGATTCCTGGTGGGTGGAAAATAGATTACCAGGAAAGTGGAGTCAGAGAGTGAGCCTAGAATAGCACTAAAAAGGGCATCAAGGGGTCGGTGTCCTAAGGATTGGTTGGAGTGAAACACTGGGAGATCTCATAATTGCTAAGAATAGCAGAAAGTATGTGCCCCGGTTGATTAACTCCACATTCATGAACGTGTACAGTCCTCAGTAGAATTCAGTGTGTATAAGCAGTAGGTATTGGTTATTTCTGATGCCACCCAACATCTTCCCATCTTTGGGGAAGTTCCATGGTTTATGATGCATCCCCATGGTAGAAGCTGGAATCGCTCCTGCCCATCCACTCTTGCTGCTAAGTTATAGGCAGGGGACTTAGGATCTACTGATCTGATATACTCACTTGAGGCTTTGACTGGGAAACTAATACCATGAAGTTGGTGCCACAGGGAATTCATTCTGCTGAACATAGCAGCAGATTATTCTAAGAAGCATCCAAGCCCTAGACTCAGGGGAATAAACACAGTATTTGTGCCCAGGGGTGTATTCCTGGAAGCAGATCTGTGATGAAATCTGGCCACTGTTCTTGGTCACTATGCTTTCATGTGTGTACCTCTGGTCTTCTCAGAGATTTTGTGAATTATCTAATATTCTTGGACAAATTCCTTTTCCACTTTAACTGCTTAGAATGAGTTCCTGAGGTTTGCAACTGGGAACCCAGACTGTGATCATAGCTTGATGTAAGCTGCAAGTGATAGAAGCCCAAAGGAAATTTGGTGAGTTTTGCAAGCAAAAAAATCCAGTAGGAGTATTCGTGGTTTCAGGTATGGTCAAATCCAGGGGCCAGGATTGGCTACATAATTTGCAGGCCCCAATACAAAATGTAAGTGTTGGGTACCTTTTCAAAAATCATTAAGAATTTCAAGATAGCAACATAAAAGCATTAAACCAAGCACAGGGCCCTTCTAAGCTCAGACCCCTGTGTGACTGCACATGCTGCATGCCCATAAATCTAGCCCTGCTGGGGGCTCAAGCAAAGTCACCAAGACTTCAATGTCTTTCTCTCCCTACCTCTTGGCTCTGCTTTTTTCCTGTGTTGACTTCATTCCCAATCAAGTTTTCTCTATATGGTGTCCCCAAGCAGCTCCAAGCTTTAAGTGCAACAGAAAGAGTGGGGGCCCCTTTCCTATAATTTCCAAAAAATAATCCCAGAAGTTGGTCTTATTGGTCAAGCCTGGACCACATACCTATTACAGAAGGTAGAGTCATCCCCACTGGAGCCATGTGACTTTAAAGTAGAGGAGGGGTAATGCAGTGAACGGTACTAGCAAAAAGAAGAATAGATGGTGGGCAGGCAAAAGCAACAGAGGTGACCACTGTACAAGGTACATCTGCTCTTAAGATGCTTATAAATTAATAGGAAATATGATCTCATAAGAAAATGTAACAGAGAGAGTTAATGTTTATTACATGTGCTCCACTCATTTCCAGTCTCCCTTCAATTAGGTTAGGACCTGCGCAAGTTCTGGATTGCAAATCAGCATAGTTAAGAACTAGTGCCTCTCCTCCATCTTTCTCCTTCTTGTAGGCTACATGTTCCAGAAGCATAGTTAAAGATGGGGGAAGGTGCTCAATAGGCATTGCATTATATGTAAACAAGAAATAAATCCTTTTGTAATAAACCATTGATATTTCTGACTTTGCTTATTATGGCAGCAAAGCATAATTTATTTTAATATAGTACGTTTGAGAAGACAGAAAGTAAGACTTTCTTGACTCTTTGTGCCCTCTAACTCTATGTGCTTCGAGCCTAAAGCAGAACTATGGGTTGTTATGTTCAGAAAATGTCTTATGGTAGAGGACACTGAACCAAGGTCCTGAAATATAGGTAGTATTTGAATAAACAGGGAATAGGGTCATCCTAAGTAGAGATTTGCATGAATAAGTGGTACTCCATGAGCCCCAACCCTTATGATATTACCCTAAGTTTGATTCTTTCATTGATTTAACATGTTGTAAACTGCAGGTTTATACGTGTCTCCACTGGGATGTCCAGGGGCAGGAAAATGTGTGCAGATAACCTCTCTATGCTATTAACCATCTAGTACATTACTCCAAAGAGTATAGCCCTCAGCTGGACTGGGAAAAAGTAAGATATAGCCAAAAGTGCACTTCCATCTCAGGTCTATGAGGCAGCATTCCCCAAAGGCCAGTCCCAGACGTTGACTGTCATAAAGGGTTTGGAAATCAATTCAGCTCTTTCTTCCGCATATTGGCGTATAAAGGGCTTTGAGAATCTCACAGCTAAGTAACCTAGTTAACTTGGTCCATGTGTTTTCCATTTGACCATAGTACCTATTTTCCCTATAACATCGTCAAGGGATGGTCATAGACACTGCTGCACTGTTGCTACGCCATTTTATACACCTGACCTATCTGTTACACAAAGTGTGTGTTGTAAATTTTATAATGAACGTTATAAAATGGCTACGAGTGATAAGTTCCTGGAGTTCAGACCTATTAGTCACTACAAAGCCAGAAAGACCGTTATAGTTAATACTCAGCTAATCTCCTGTTCATAGTGAGCTCAGTCTCAAAGAAGAGAGATATAGTTTTGTTGTAGTCAAAACTCAGCCAATTTCCTGGTCATAGTGAACTCAATCTCAAAGAAAGAGAAGGAAAGAGGAGAGGAGGAGATCTGTGTGTCCATTTGGAATGCTCTTTGCTGCAAGTAGCAGGAACAACAAGAAAAAGACTAACTTATCTTAAACAAATAAAAAACATTTCTTCTCCCATAATAAATCTCAGGGGCAGTGCTTCTGACTTTCCCTTGATCTCCCCCTTGTTGCTATAATACAGCTGCCCAGGTTCCAGACCTCACGTTTGTGTTCAAGGCAGGAGAAAGGGGCAAAGGCATGATACCGACTTTCTCGGTCCCTTTAATCAAGAAAGTAAAAGCTTTTTCGGCTGTCCCCAGAAAATAGTTTCTTCCATCTCACTGGTCCCTGTCACAGCTGAAGGGCAGCTGGAAAAGTGAGTTTGGCCCATCTCAGAGTAGGTGAGGAAGGCAGGAAGGAATCCATCTGAGGTTAGTCAGCAGTGTCTGCCTCATTCTGCTTCCAACTGTAACCAGAAAGACTCAAACTCTGCACCTTGATATTTTCTTATTTCCATATGTTAAAATGTAGCTGATACTGCCTTTGTTTTATCTTATTGAAGTAAAACAAACAGGGAGAAAAGTACATATATTATAATGTATAGCTTGCTGAATTTTCACAAGGTAAACACACCCATGAAACAGCACCCAGTTTAAAAAACAAGACATTCCAAGCTCCAAACTTCCCCAGAAGGCCCCTCACATCCTCCTCTAGGAGGTAGCCACCTTTATTACTTCCATAGCATAGATCAGTTTCATCTTTTGTTCACTCTGCAGTTTTGAGTAATAGAGGTTTGGCAACTTCTATTGTGTTTTAGGTGTGTTTTGTATCAGTATGGCAATTTTAGATGGTAGCTGTTAAAAGGACATGTATGAAATGTGAGAAATATTGTGGGCTAGATCCTAAAACACCCAATGATCTGCCTGGTCAGTACCATTGTAAGTGAGAAATAATTCATCTGCACATTCACATTTATACTAACCATGTGCCCCCAGGTGTTGGGGAAAACCATTAACTATTGTTAAAGAAATAAGTCCCTGATGCCACTCATCCTGGAGAGCATTACACAGTTGCCCATGCAAGAAGCAGCTCAACTGCAAATCAACTTCTACCTGTACCTCCATGAGGGGCTCGAAGTAGGAACTGTCATTTATTTTCCGCATCCTGAAATCTTTCTGCATCGGTAATATCTCAGACCTCTCATTGTTTCTGTTTTTCCTGCTCTAGAAAGTAATTGTCCCTCTGTATAAAGTGCCCTCAGAATCCCCAAAGTGAATTTTATTCAAGCTATGTATACTATGTTTTATTTCAGAGAGAACATATGTTCTAAATTTGGTAAATCAATGAAACTTCAACCAGTTGAAAACTGATGATCATATAAATCACTGACAATCGTGTACGTTTTTTTAAGTAGAAGAAAACTATAGTAACTATGTACTTATTGGGTGCTTTTTATGTGTTAGATGCTGGATTAAGTGTATTACATTTATTATTTCATTTAATTCTCACAACTACTCAATGAGGTAGAGGCTTTCCTCATCTTACAGATGAGGAAAGAGAGGTTCAGAGAGGTTTGTGAATTGCCCAAGTTCTCACAGCCAAGGAGTGTTGAAGGGCAAACCAGAACCTAAGCTGTCTGACTTAGGAAGGCACACTGACATGCTCGGCTGGTAAGAAACCTTACACTGGCCCTCACCATGCAAAGGCCATGAAGTACAAGAGGATATTTTCTGAAGCCAAAACAGTTAGGGTCTCCTAGGGCAGTGGCAGACTCAGGTGAAAAGAGTGAGAGGCCAGGAGGATGCTCAGGGGCCTCACCTGGGGCCCAGGTTAGAGTCCAAGTAAGAGTAAATCTTCCTTGAAACCCACACTTTCACACCCGTGCATAGAGCAGCCTGAATTGGGGAGGGACAGGGGCAGTCACTTTCCTTGGGCTGGTAGGACTCAGCCGGAGTCTCCTACCCCTACTCTGGTCAAAGCTGCCCTGGAACCACAAGCCCAGCCTGAGGAGCTGGGTTTCATAAAGGCCTTTGAGGAAACACAGGAAAAATGACAAATCCTAGCTGGCCCCTTACCTGCCCAAGCATTCCAGTGCTCCAGAGAGAAAGGCCTGTCCAGATCCCCACAGCCAGTTGAGATGCACAGACCAGTTCTACCTATAGCATGTCCAGGCAGGAATCCTGATCACACTCAACACACTGATCCGCCAGATATGTTGAGTGTGGTCTTAGGTCGAGTTCTCTAAAAGCAGACTCTGAGATAAAGATTGGTGTTCAGCTGATTTATAGAGGAAGTGCTGCCAGGAAGATCTGTAAGGAAACAGGGGAGGCAAGACAGGAAAGGAGAAGAAGCCAAGCAAGGCTGTGGTCAGAGTCTCTTGCCGGGTGACTTCAGCCTGATCCTACAGGGAACTCTGGAGTGTGAGTTACGCCTCAGCGTTGTCTGGACCTGAGACAAGGGAGATGGCATTTCATCTCTCCCCATTTGCACCCCTTGGTCATTGACTAAGGACCACTCTACATGTGGGTGGGCACATAATTTCCAGGCACTGCTAGCTCTTCGTGCATGTGGACAAAGTGGGTTCCAGTAGACCAAGGATAATCTTCTAAAAAAGAACTGAGGACCAGGCACGATGGTGCACATCTCTAGTTCCTCTAGTCTAGTCCCAGGCTGAGGCAGGAACATTACTTGAGTCTAGGAGTTTGAGGTCATGGAATGCATTCATTTCAAAACAGGGAATCTAATTTTTAGATGTGCAACAGATAGGCTAACACTAATTTTTTAAAGTTAGGTAAATAGAACCTCAGAAATAACTGTTATTGAGTAGCCACCGTATTCCAGCCTGGACAATAGAGCGAGATTTCATCTCTAATAATTAATTAATTAAAAGAGACTGAAATAAAAGAATGCACATGCTGGCTTATGGAGGTGAACACCAAAGTGGGGAAGGGGTCACAGAATGGTACAGGTGATCTAAGATGTAGGCAGGACACACCCTGCATTCAGCTCTCACCTGCAGCATCCCTCAGAAAATGCTGAAGTATGATGTTCCACTGGGAATGTTCACATGTGATCACTCTAGCCAGTAAATCAGGAAGCACCTGGTGATGGGGAGATAGTGATGATAAGATAATATGTATTTCTGAGGTTCTATTTACCTAACTTTTAAAAATTAGTGTTAGCCTATCTGTTGCACATCTGAAAATTAGATTCCCTGTTTTGAAATGAATGCATTACATAATAGTGTTTATAAGAACTGTACGAGCTTCTGAGTCTGTCAAAGGAACAAACTTTGCACAAATTCTGCTCATACCTTTTGACACTTGCACTTAGTCACAAGTGGCCATGTACTGCTCTTGGGAGATGCATATCCCTCAGATTCATTAAGGATTGGATCCTAGAAAAATAGGATTAATTGTTAACAATAAAATATATTAATAAATTTCATAACAGCTTTATTGATGTATAATTCACATACCATATAATTTCCCCATTTAAAGTGTACAATTCAATGGTTTTTAATATATTCACAAAGTTTTGCAACGATTCCCACAATCAATTTTACAATATTTCCATCACTCCAAAAAGAAACCTCATACCCACTGACAGTCATTCCTCATTTTCCCCTAAATCCTCAGCCCAAAGCAAAAAGTAGATAGGTCTGGGAGACAATCCCTCTTGCTCCTCATTTCAGGAAACATCCAGAAAGCCTTATGGAAAAGAACAGCTCTGGAAAGTCCCCCATTCTCCACATTTGCTTGACAGAGTCACAACTTTGGAGTGCCTTTGTGACTGCCAGGCTCAGTGACTGGCAAATCAAGAGAAAGAAAGAAAGGGAAAGCCTGTGTCAATTCAATACAGCCGAGCTAATGAATCTGGTCCCTTGTCCCAGACTAAGAGAAATGTGAGCATTTGCATGCCCTGCTATGCGGAGAGCAGCCGCCGCCTCTGGCACATGAGGCAGGGGTATGGCCTGGTTTCTTCCTGAACACCAAGGGGATGATATCAGGCCACTCCCTCCAGAGGGCTTGATCCCCAAATTCAGACTTGGGGGAAACAGGGCACTCCTTACACAGGAAGCTGGCAGTGCTGGGCGGTACTGGTTGAACCAAGTTACAAATTTCCATAAAAGCCTCCTTACCTTTTGGGAGAAGAAAAAGGAAAGGAGCACCCAAGCCTATTAGAAAATCCTCTGGAAACATAAATTGACGATACTACTAAGGGGTTTATATGTGACCAAACATTTTTCATCTTTCCAACTGAGGAAAGAAGTCCAGAAAAGGTTACCCATGAGACTCAAGGTTATTAAGTCAATGAAATGTAATAACCTATGTATAATTTTGCTGTATAAATATCTTGGCTAGAGTGTAGCACCACTGGGTTGGATGCATTAAGTAAATACTTACTTGAAGACCTTTTCCACTGAAATATAAGAATAAGGCAGTGAAAAGAATACGTATTCTGAACATCACATCGGCCCCATTAGGAGGGCTCTGTGATCACATTATTATGTGCTTTGTCTTCAAACAGAGACTTCCCCGTCTTTTTCACCCATAAGCAGAAAAAGTCCTCTCCATGCTCATTATCAGGCTTACGGAGTCCATTCTCTCTGATGTGCCTCCCTCCCTCACTTTGGAGCTCCACTTCCTTGAGATCTGTCATTGTCACCTTTATTATAATGGTCCTTACAATCCCACAGCTAGTGACACCCAGGGGAGGAGTATTCTGATGAGGAGGGTGGGGGTGCCCGAGAGATGTCTGTGATGGAAGTTTCCACAGAGGCTACACTGAAAACTTGCAGAGAGAATGGAGAACTGACAGGGTTATGGGCATTAGGCCACCCAGTTTTACTCCTCTGGTCTCCTGCAAGAAAAAGGCCTTTGAAAGTATTTGGAAAAGTCGAACTTACAGTTTATTCCATTTGCAAAAGGCAGGAATATTTTCTTCCCAGGTAACTGCACACAGAGGCAGTTGAGTAAACAGGTAGAGGTAGCAAGCTTTCTTTCTTTTCTTTCTTTCTTTTTTTTTTTTTTTTTTTTTTTTTTTTTTGAGACAGAGTTTTGCTCTTCTTGCACAGGCCGGAGTGCAATGGTGCGATCTAGGCTCACTGCAACCTCCGCCTCCCTGCTTCAAGCAATTCTCCTGCCTCAGCCCGCAGAGTAGCTGGGATTACAGGCATGTACCACCATGCCTGCCTAATTTTGTATTTTTAGTAGAGACAGGGTTTCACCATGTTGGTCAGGCTGTTCTTGAACTCCTGACCTCAGGTGATCAACCCGTCTCGGCCTCCCAAAGTGCTGGGATTACAGGTGTAAGCATGCTTTCTTTCTATCACATGTGGGCAAAAGGAGCTTAAAACACCCATGAAAGGAAGGAATTATGGCTGGTTTATTTGCCTCATGCTCAGTAGGGCCTCTGAGTCAATGATAAGACAGTATCAAGCAGGACAATAGAATATGATGGGCTTCTTTCCTTCTTTCTAAGAAGAAACTATGTGTCTGTGAATGCTACTCAACTAGAAAAAAAGTCAAAGATCAGTGAGTATGATTCACCCATATTTGGGAGTAGAGTCCGCCCGAGATAGCATTAAAAGGTATCAGAGGCACAAAAACAGTATTTTTAAAAACCACATCTAAGGGATGGCCAAACAGGCAGCAATAAATCAAAAAAGGTTCAATCCTTTCAGTTTGTCTGCTTTGGCCAAAGCAACTGAATTTAATCAAGTTCATGCGCACATGTGATTTGTGCAACAGTTTATGATACTCTAGAGATGAATAAAAGTCATGGTTATCTGTCTATCATCTATTTGTATTTTCTATCATCTGTCTAAATATCTATTGGTATTTTTTCTCACTAAGAATAAACAACTATCAATTTAAACTGTACATAGCAGTGTGATAAGTTGCAAAAGTCAGATTTTAAAAATCATTAGGGCCCTCTCAATCTTTTTCATTGGTTTTTGGGCTTGCAATTAAAAACATGCTGGCTGGACATGGTGGCTCATGCCTGAAATTCCAGCATTTTGGGAGGCCAGGGCAAAATAATTGCTTAAGCCTAGGAGTTCGAGACCAGCCTGGGCAACATGGCAAGACCCTGCCTCTACAAAAAATAAAATAAATAAATAAATAGGCGTGGTGGCATGCTCCTGTGGTCCCAGCTGCTTGGGAGATTGAGGCAGGAGGATTGCTTGAGCCCAGGAGGTCAAGCTATGTTTGTGCCACTGCACTCCAGCCTGGGCAACAGAGCAACACTCTGTCTCAGAAAAAAAAAAGAAGCAACAGCAGCTGCAACCGCAATTTCAGGAGAGATTGGATCCAATACTGTATGAAAATGGCACACAAATTGCCCTGCCATTTTGTGCAGAATGAAAGAAAAATTGAAGAGCTATGGGAAAGGAAGAAAACGTACACTTTCAGGAAAGATAAGATAAAGGCTCACAAAATAAAAAGATACCGAAGAGGCTATTCCAGATAGAGAGATGCTATAGCAGGAAACCCTTCTAAGAAGGGTAGTAAAGGCCAGGTCAAGAGGAAAGCCAAGAGACTCATAATCATTTACAAGACAAAATAGATTCGGGCAGTGAAATACAACATCTTGCTCAAAGTATTCCAAGGGCAGTCTTCACAGTCGTGGGTGATTCTGGGAGAGATTATAGAGCAAAAAAAAAAAAAAAAAAAAAAAGAAAAGAAAATCACAATGAAGGTAAAAGTTGGTGACCATCTTCTAAGATAAGTTCCAAATAAATTAAAGATATAAATGTAAAAATAAAAATTAAGTGTTATTAGAAAATATGGAATTATTCTTCTGAAACTTGGAATAAGAAAAGCATTTCTAACTATAACTCAAAATACAGAAGACACAAAAGAAAAGATTGATCAATTTGCCTAGGTAAAAATAAAATCTCCTGAAAAGCAAAAAGAAAAAAAGGAGAAAAAGGATGAGGAAGAGGAAAAGAAGAAAGAAGAGGAGGAAGAGGAGACCAAAAAATCCCCATAAAAACGCCATAAACAAAGACAACAAACTGAAAAAATATTTGCATCACAAAGACTGAATCTTCCTACTATAGAGATTTTGTAGAAATTGAAGAGATCAATAGGCAAAATATATACCCATCAGTTTACAGAAATAGAAAGAAAAATATTCAGATGCATGAAAATATGCTCAACCTCATCCAAAAGAGAAATGAACAAATTACACTGAGATGTCATTTATAAAATTCCAAAAGTCTGATGACAAACTAATTAGACTGGGTTCTCCCAAGTATTTTAATCTAAATAGTTAATTTGGGAGATGATTTTAGGAAACCCCAGCAGGGAAGTGAGGAGGGGAGAGAGAGAGAAGTCCAGAAGGATGTGTTATCAAGATGTGTTTCATTTAACACTACGGAGACCTGGAGCTCAGATGGGGAACTGTGGGATACAGTGCAGAACACACTTTAGTGTTACCCTCTCTAGGAATGAGAAAGCAGGGGTCTTTATCCATCTACTCCCCTATCATTGCTTGATGGCTGCTTGTGGAAAATTAACTCTCAGGCACTTCTGCCCTATCCCCACACTCACATACAGGTCAAACCTGCTTCCTAAAGCCACAAAAATAAACAAAATGCCCTGGGACAGAGGGTTGCAGCTGTAATACAGAGATGACTTGTCTAGAGGGTGTGGGTGGGGCATAGCCATATCTTCCACACACCCTCCATTGATGAAACTGCCAGAGAATAGGCATTCTCATACGTTGCTGGTGAGAATGGAAACTGTTACAAAACTGATGATCATTGGGAGTGCCTATTAGATACTGGCAATTTGACAATGTCATACTGATTCTTCCCTCCTGGTGCATGTATTTTTTGACTCAGCAGTCCCACTTCTGGGAATTGATCCTACAGCTAAGATTTGCACATGTAGCAAATGACACATGTGCAAAATCATTATGCAGCATTGTTTGTAATGACAAATGCTTAGAAACAATCTAATGTCCATCAATGGGGAGAGGTTAAATAAATTAAGGTACCAAGGAATGCTATGCAGTTGTAAAAACAAATGAGGCAGCACTCTGAGTACTGATGTGGCAAGATTTCCAAGATATGGTAAGTGACGAAAATGAAGTGCAAGAAAATTGTACTATCTTTCGTATTTTAAAAAGAGAGGGAAAGTAATACAGATTCATATTTTCATAGAGAAGTGGACAGGATACAGAAGAAATTAATAATTAATAGCATTAATGTAAGAGTGGTGGTGGTGGTGGGAAGTGCTGGACAGGGTGAAATTATATATAGAAATATATATTTCTGAATAAATACCTGGAGGATTTTCCAAAGCAAGGACCAGGTTGCCACTTCATGGAGCTGGTGCCTTATGGCCTTCCCACAAACCCATATCTGAGTGTAAAAACAGAATGTTGAGCACATACAGTGGTTTAGAAATTATTTTAATAATAAAATGGATGTTCTATAGGAACGTGATATTCAGTTCTCCTGAAGACCATGGAAATTTTTATTTCTAGTGGCTGGAGATGGATATTATAGCTAAATAAAATAATTTTACTACAAAACATATATGTTACAAAAAGAAAGAAAGGGGACGGCTATATAACCCAATCAAGCTGAGCTAATGAATCTGGCCTGGTATACCAGTCCAAGAGAGATACACACACAGACACACACACAGACATACACACACATGAATGCATTATTTAATTTGAAAATTAAATTAGGAAATACTGATGGATATCTGGTGGCATGGAATTATGGGCACTTTTTCACTCTAGCGCATACATTTTTATTTATTGGAATGCTTTACATGATGCATGTATCATTTTGAAATCTGGAAAAATAGTAGAGGTATAATGACTAAATACAAACTAGGGAGACAGACAATAGTAGAAAATAATCAAAACAGAAGGTTTATTAAACCAGGTGTTGAGTTGCAAGGAATAGAAATGACTCTGACTGATTAAAGCAGAAAAGAAATTGATTGGAAGGATATTGGATAGTTCACAGAATCACCAGAAAGGGTAGAAGCAATGGGCTTGAAATGCAAGCAGCAACCCAATGGGGCTAGGGAGCAATAACTACAGAACCATCTTATGAGTTACCATTGTACCCACTTGCCCTGGTTCCCTCTGAATCCTTTAGGGGAACAGGATGTCAGACCAGAAGTGTCAACTGAGGCACCAAAATACAACGGTTTTAGATGTCAAAACGAAATGTAAGGTAGATTACCAGGCAGAAACGTCAAAGCAAATGACCCAGAACTGGGAACAGTGAGCATATTAAAGGCATGAGAGACTAAGATTGGGGAACAATCCTTGAAGAGAAACTTAGAAGGGCTTAGTGGAGTCCCACCATGCTCAAGGGAGAGGGAGTCAGAAGGGTTTGTAGGGGAGCTGCTGATGACCCATAAAAATGCACACCTTTAGATACTGGCTGGACCCAAAGAGCAAAAGCCAGTTTATGACCATAACCAGTCTGTTTACAAATGTTGCATTCCTCTTACCTTTCCACATGGCCCCAACCCCAAAGGGAATCAAAATTGCTGCTAGCCGGTGGGGAGGAGGTGATGGTGAGAGGAAGAAGACAGCTCACCCTCTTCAGAGCCCTAGCTGGCAGAGGGAGAATTTTTACCGTTGACTAAAGGTAAAAGTGTGGATTAATATACTGGGACTGTGTTTTGCAACTCAGTAACCATAGAACTTATTTGTGACAAAATAAGGGAAAGTCACTCAGAAACACTCTCATGAAGGAGGCTTAAGGGAGTGGACAAAAATAAAGTTGCTTTCAAGATTACCCATCACAATTTCAGTAAAGTGACAGCCACATAGAAACCCAATATTACTGATGCAGTCACTGAAATAATTAAAGCTGCCTCAGCTTCTTTATGTCATCTGTACCAAAGTCCCAAACAGAACCACCTGATTGGGAGACGGGGGACTTCATGCTCCAGTTGCATGGCTCATGTGGCCCACAATACTCTACCTGGGGAACTCCCCAAGCTTAGGAAAAGGGTTCAGGTGAGCAGGCAAAAACTGACCCACGTGCACTATAACGCAAGGCTTCGCATTCACTTCTGATGGGTACTGTACTCTGCTAAATGCAGGGCACAGGGGTGTATGGGAGACAGAAGAGAGGACTTCAAGAAGGGTAACACAGACCCTGCTCTCAATGAAGCAGCATTTCCCTACACTCCAACATAAAAGTATTTCACTTTTATCTAGAACCGTAGAGCTCAAACAACTCTTTCATGTCTATTTCATTTGCTCTTGAACACAATGCAGTGAGGTAACTCTCCAGTGTCCCATGGGGTGACAAGCACATAGTTGGTATGCAGTAAATATTTGTTGAATGAACGAACAAGTAAAGGAATGAATGGGTGAGGAAGAATTAAATCCAGTGAAGTACATGCTTTACAGTTGGTCAGCAGAGTTCAGTACTGTCCAGCGGAACTTACAGTGATAAGATATTATTTGCCTGTGCTGTGCAACATAGTAGCTGCATATGGCTACTGAGTGCTCAAAATGTGGAGTTCAATTTAATTTAATTTACATTTTAATAGCTACATGTGGCTAATGGCTATTGAACTGAACAGCACAGGTCCAGAGTTCAAATCCCAGCTCTGTGTTTATTTAGCTTATAACTTGAGCAAACTTTGTAATTTCTCTAAGTCTCAATTTCCAAAATGTAAAACGGGGAAAAGAATGTTTCCCTACATCACTAGTTATGATGGTTAAAAGAGGCCTTATATATGAAGAGTGAAGTTCACTGGGTCATGAAGGGCAAAGCTCTTACCTGGTGGTAGGTCACTAAATGGAAGCCACCAATGGGATTATTGTGACTCACCAGCACTGCTGTTACTACTACTACAGCAGTGACGCCAAGATGCAGAGAGAAAGAAGCTAAAGAGCCTGTTCAGATCACACGGCTAATGCACATCAGAACGGGATTTGCATCTTCTCTATTCATTATAGCAGTGGGTTTCTAACTATCAAGTTAAACAAGGCTCTAAGACCCTATTACAAGCCCTAAGCAGTGTTCATGCACTGAAAAATGAGTCTTCCACATTTGTTTGCAAATAGTACTCAAATTCAGATGCCACTGAAATTAATAAAACATATATTTGTTTAAAATCAACACTGAATTTGTAGCTTTTTGTCATTACATAGATTCTCAACAGCCAGCTGTTAAAAGTACAACCATTATTGAGGTCCTCAGAATCCTCTGACATTGAAAAGGCATACTTTCCTCTTTGTTACTTACTCCTTGTTAAAATAGTGTGTGTGTATGTGTATATCAAGAGAAAATGGTGATGCAAGAAACTCCACGAACCTGTATATATTTTAGGAACACTTGCTAGAAAACTGAATGGCAGTTTTTACCAAAGGGAGTTTATTGAAAGTTAATAGGAAAGATCAAGGTGTAATTCCCTAAAGGATTCTTCAATAATCAGTAACTATAATAAATCAAGCTCTGGGTTTAGTTTTTTAAAAATGAATTGCACAAATTTGGAATAGGTAAAATAATGCTTTAAAGCTAATTATGGGAAAGATTTGAGAGTTTTAGAACAGTGGTCCTGAATGGTGTGACTATAACCCAGAAGGCACATGAGAATCCACTGGAATGAGGAAATAATGACTACAACCACTATATTTATTTTTTATTTTAAAAAAAGAAATCAAGCTTCACTGATATTTAATATATGTAATTGGCATCTGTACATATATATAATTTTAGTAAATATGTGTCTGGGGCTGCACATACAAAATTATTTTACTAAGAAGACTGTACAATTAAAAATCTTTAGAAATGTTTGTGTCAGAAGATAAGCAGCTCATAACCTGCACTATGATGTGATTATTTAAAACAAGACAAAATTTGAATTATCTCTGTTCTATTAGTTAGCTTTCCTACGTAACAAACCACCCCAAAACAAATTGGCTTACAACAACTACCCTTTTTTAAATTGTTCAGAATCGGCACAATGTCACTTGTACTGACAATCTACAAATAAGGGTTCTGAAAGGTAAGTCATATGAGGAAGGGTTGAAAGAACTGGGATAGGTTTGCTATGAAAAGAGAACATTAATAAGAAAAAGGAATATGTGTGTTAGACATGTACTATCTTTATTTCTTACAGCTTAGTTTCTAATACAATTTATAGTGGACAGAAAAATATCTTGAATGGACAATCCCTTGAAGCAACAGAAATTAAAGTACATTTTTCTTTTCCCAAAATGATTTTATAATTAAAGAACTATATGATTTCAGCAAGTTCCATTTGGTAGAATGACACTGTCAGCTGACATGAAAATTACTAGAAATTCCCAGTGGAGATGTATATATTTCATACTTGTCCACTTTCCTCATTTTTATCAAGGAATTGGCTATTTCTGCCTCTTCTTTTTAAAAGAAAATCAATATGACCTTTGCTTCTTTTTCTTTTTCCCCCAACTCAAATTCTACAATTGTCAATTCAAAACATGAACAGATTTGAAAACAGATTATGAAGAAAAAGCTTTAGTACAAACAAAAGAAAGATGGAGTAAAATGCATGTCCATCGCTGCATGAGAAATGGTGTGACAAACGTGCGGTACCTCTCCACGGAGAATGGTAGTGACTAAGAGCTTTGCCTGTCCACCTAAAAAGAGGATGTGAAATAAAATATATTTTAAAGAAAATCCACGTAAATGCAGTGTCCCTTCTGGGTACAGCTGGAACAGTGTTCTGTTTGAATACTTTTATACCTTAGCTTAGAACTAAAATTCCTGCAAGGTTATACCAAAATGCTGTTAAAATATATGCATTGTATAAGCAACAACTGTATTATAAGATTTAGCATTACATTTTAAGATCATCCAACATAATAAAATTTAACAACCAATAACTTTTAAAATTTGGCCATGATAAAATTTATTTCTTTTGCTTTTTAACAAACAAAAAATTAAGACTGCAATACAAACGAAAATGTCATTTCTTTGGGCAGCATTATTAGGAGAAAAATCAGAAATCACTACATCCTTACCCTAAGAATTTTTTAGACAAGTAGTTAAAAAAAAAAAAAAATTCAATCTGTACGTTCTTCTACTTTTCTAGGTCCAAAGTTATTTTTTGCTGAATGGTACAAAATAGAAAACGGACATTTGCTTCTGGCACTGTGACATTCTCTAGGCCCTGCCCATGTTACTCTGATACAACATATTTCTGGCACACACTTGTGATATAACCAGCAACCACTCTCCTTAAACACTCAACTTGACAGCAGGTGAAAGGGGAGAGAAAATTTTCTTTTGCATCAGTAAAGAGTGCTACATTATAAACACACTTTCTTCTTTGATAAGATATATGATTTTTTAAAATTATTAATTCAGTTAGGTAATTGCTCAACACTTATTTTTTTCCAGCTATACACATGGAAACATGTAATTTTTGTTCTGAAACCAACTAAGCTCATAAATATTATAAACTACTTATAATTTTTAAAATGAAATCTACAGCTTATCCATATGTTTTCCAACTAAGACACAGTATAAAACCTCTATGTTTTAAAATGCCATAGTCTCCATATATACCCACACATACATATACACATTGATGCAACTCCACACTTACCCATTGATGACTTAACCTTTTAGCATGGATTGGTGAGGGGCAGGGGGAAAAGAACTGGGGAGAATTTTTTTTCAATAGGTATATTTACTAAACAGGACATTTTACTCAGTATTTTGTTTTAGTGTGTGGGGGAAATCATAATTGTATTTAGACTTTATATGGCAAGGGTTACTCAGTTCACAGCAGAAGCACCTGCAGCAAATTAATTTGTTGTAGCACATTAATTATCTCATAGCGTCTATTTAGGCTGCAGCTGTTGCTATTATGTTAATAATATTTTTTATTACCACTGTATACAACAGGTTATGGCAATAATAGAAATATCTTCCTCTCTCTTTTTTTGGCTTCTCCCCCCTCCCGTTGTTTCCATTTTTCTATGTCAGAAGGGGAGAATGAAAGAAATTTAGGCAAATTAAGCCCCAAAGCGCACTATAATTTTCTATTTCTGAACTGATTTGTAAGAGAATG
Source organism: Piliocolobus tephrosceles (assembly GCF_002776525.5). Taxonomy (NCBI): domain Eukaryota; kingdom Metazoa; phylum Chordata; class Mammalia; order Primates; family Cercopithecidae; genus Piliocolobus; species Piliocolobus tephrosceles. The sequence continues at coordinate 95,484,573 of NC_045435.1, read as the reverse complement.
GGTAACTGAAATTAGCAAAGAATCACCCCACACAAAGATGGCGCGTGCAGAATTTGTGAAAGCGAAAAAGAAGACGAAGGAGAAGCAAAGAGGGACGGAATACTGCAGTGCTAGGGTGGTGAGTGTTTGGATGGGGGCGGGGAAAATGCTGCAGTTTTCATGAAATAATAAGGTAGGGGAAAAAAAGGCATACAAAGAGTAGGTTTTTCATTGTTTGTAAAATATAAACACAGATGAATTCTGTCTTTGGTTTGTTCATGCTTTTCACTCTGCACAGCAGGGATGTTCTTAAGAAGTTGCCCTCTGCGAAATTTCACTAAATGGGAACCGTGGACCCTGCATGATGGGATTATAATCACACCAGCCACTCCTTTTACATAATTTTTTGTTTAAGATCCAGTAAGACTCCCTGTTTTTAATACATATAAAGCAATAGACATGTATATGTCGATAAACTGAGGGTATGCGTCCCTATTGCCTAGTGCAAGCTAAAACAAAAAACCGGTGATATCACATCTACAAATCTCAATGGATTCAAAAACAATATGAAAATTTTTAGCTGACAAGAACATGTCTGCTGCCTGCAGTCCCTGCAATAGCTCACCATGTTGCCTACTAACCAAAAGATCAAAAATTATCGATTTCATGGCGCTGCGAGGTCTGGAAAGAAAAGCTACTTTAAAATTTGCATTGTTTAAGAAATGACTTAAAAGAAAAGAATCATTTTTTTCTGAACACGTTGGAAGGTGAAAATGGCTTGTTTTAATCTTATCCATGATTTACTATAATTCTATTATTTTTAGCAGCTGGAGTCCAGAAATGATTTTTTTCGATGAATTTAGGATTTTGCCGCAGTATACATCTGCAGTCCCAGAATCCTCCGGTAAGTTAATCCTTCTTGCGATGGGAAACGCCTTTAACCTTCTTGTGAATGAAATATCTGCAACCATTTTGAAATTTTTAATAGTGGGGTGTGTGTGTGTGTGCACGTGCGTGTGTTGCGGGTGTGTGTCTCCAAAGCATGATTTCTTAGAAATGCAGCGGTACTTGTGTGAGTTCTTAGAAACACTGAGAGACATATATACCTTTATGTTCTTTGAATATCATGGATGATGACTCCATTGCTTCTCCTTCATACTTTGTATGGTAGCCATTAAAATGTACTTCCTTAGTATGGCAAACCAATGAAGGCCTCGAGAAAACATAACTTCAAGCATGTAGGGTGTTCCTGACATAACTGAAGTGACCAGGCCATAGCAACCACCATGGCCATTGCCTCCCACCACCTTCACCGCCCCTCCCTCGCTCTGCAGTATACATCAGCTGCAAGCTTTCCACAGTGGCTTTCCGCCGAACTTGCCCAGTGGGTTCCTAGATTACTTCTGTGTGTGAAAATAGCCAACCATGTAGCCTGACAAGAGGTATTTACAACTACTTAGCCTGTTCAGCTGGAAAGAAATCAAAAGATAACACGGAACCCCGAGATGATGTATTACAAAAGTCCCAATCCATAAATAGCCCACTTGATGAACTGCTAAATGAAAAGCTGATCCTGATTGTTGTCCAGTGTTTTTACATTGTCCTAAGAAATATTTTTAACAGGCCTTCTTGGAGAGTTGGGATTGTTTTTAAACGCATGGAATATTATTCTTACCTTTCTGCTGGGAGGGGAGCCTTCCGAGGGGATTCGGATGTAGAGTCCAAGGGAGACCACACCCTAGTTTCACAGCGTGTTTTCTACCGTTTCTGCTTCTTTTTAAATAGGGTTAACAGATACAATTTTACATTAATTTAAGAGCTTTAATCACATGGAGCCAGTCATCCATTTCCCTCTCTCTAAGGGAAGCTCATTGTCTTAGGTGCTCAATAAATGTTTAATTAATGGATTTGATAGAGTTAATTATCCAAAAAGCGAACGAACCTTCTTTACAATGCTGGCATATTTCTGTGATTCATATTTCTGTCTGAAGTGTGAAATAATCTAGGCTTTTTTTTTTTTTTCTCTTAAAGGTAATCAAAAGCCTCTGTTTTAGGGAAAGGATGCCTTACATTCAGGTTCGGTCTACCACTGCTTTATATGCCAGTGGGCTGATAGAGTGAAAAGAAATATCTTCTCTTTTAAACTAGCTGGAGACACTTTTGATTTCTAAGAACACAGCCTAAAAATTAGAACAACTTATCTATCGCCATTTTATAAAATTAATTTATGTCAAACCCAGGGTGACTGGCTCTAGAAGGAAAAGGCATAAAACAGATAACCAACTGTTTTTATGAAATGTATTGTCCAAAGTCAATTTAAAAAAATTATTTTACAAAATTACTTATTTTACCAAACTCAGGTATTTTGATAATGTATTTTTCTTTGATTTAATGATAGTGTTTGTCTTCATTCCATAGAAATTATTCATCTCATATTTTTGGTGAGACAACTAGAACAATTTCTGCTTTATGAAACATGCAAATAAAAATTAGGAGCAATGTTAAATTTAACTTGCTTTAATGCTAGTCAACCAGTAATTCTTCAGTACACTTAATATGATGGGAAAAACAGCAAGCTGCACTGTTGCAAATTTTACATTTTCTTTAATAATATGTATTTGTTTACGGTGCCAATTGGGATTAAAAATCATAATTCTAAATTTAAAGTATTTAAATTATAGAAAAATGATTCCATTATTTTGATAATGGAAAAGAGAAATACAAATACAGAAATGTTTTTATCCCTTAGATATTCTAATGGTGCAGATATTTCTTAACCAATTTCAAGAGTGCCTTATTCAACAAAAAGCACATAGAAAAAGCAAACATGTTTTACAAAAAAAGAAAAAAAAAAGGCCCTGTAAAAGTGGTTAATTTGTCGTCTGATTTTTACTATATGACTTTAATCAATTGCATATTCCTTAATTCTGCAAATGACAATTAAAATTAGGAATCAGTACCTGAAAACGCCATTTATACTTTTGAGTTTGTATTAGAAACATGGCTTTGATGAAATGCCTTTTTCGGTTCATTTTTTTTTTAATTGTGACCACAACCAATAGCTATACTTAATTCTACAGAATTAGTAGGAAAGATACAAATGAGAAGGTCTTTCTAGACAATGGATCTCATTGAACATCATCTTAGTGTGTAGACTTTTTCCACTGCAGTGGCCCACATGTGCTATGGTGACAGACGGCAGTTGGCATTACCACTTACACAGTAAAATATCTTTAAGACAAAAATAAGTTAAAGAATATGCTGGCCCTGAAACATGAGCTAAGCTTAAACTACACATCCCACCTCCATGAGTGAATGAATAAATGGGTTTTCTGCCTGCATCTATGTATTAAGACCTATTGTTTGCTTGTATTAATTGTAGTCCTGGGATAAAAGCATAGAGGTAACTTTCACTGTTGCTTTTTGTACTCTCTCCAATGTTTTGGAGGAAAAATAAGCACAAACAATAGGCTAGAGAAAGTGAATCGATCATAATTGTTGTAGCTTTGACAAGCGTCAATTTTGCTGGATTACAATGGGAAACATTTTTCAGTCTATTGAAATGAATTACAAAACGTTTTTAAATAGAAAATTAGTTTACAAAATTAGAGGCTGCCTAATCGATAGCTTTCTCTATAAACATACTTGGATTTCTCAAATAAGTAATACCGTAAAAATCTTTTTCTCCAAAGAAAAAATCCCCACAAATAAATCTATTGATACCTAGTGACAAGTGGAACCAGATAAAAATGGAATCTATAAGAATTAACCTAATTGACAGCGCTCTGGAGCTAATCCATTTCCATTAGTTATTTGTTCACAGTAGGTACTCATAAGGACTTGTTGAATTGCGGGCTTGGCGCCCATTCTACGAAGAGTTTACAGCCTTCGTGAGTGGGGATAGAAGGCGGCCCGGCCCGGTGGGTGATTCAGGTTGAAATTCAAGCTGAACAGCCTGCTGAGACGTGGGATCCACCATCCGGACAGTGGGGGGCTTTGGGGGTGCTGTGACACTGGGCTGCGACCCAGGTCCAGTAGCGAGTGTGCGGCACAGACCGCAAGGTCGGCGAGGCCCCCTAACCCGCGCCCGGACGGAGAGCCCGCAGACCGGCGACCGGGCAGCGGCGGCATCCGGGAGCGCCCCAAGCCGGGAGGGCGCTGACCCCGAGCCCCTGCCGCCGCCCTGGCCCCGAACTTCCGCCCTCCCAGGACCTGTCCCGTCCACCCCGCGCGGTCCCCGAAGATCAGGGCCGAGGTGCCACCTTCCGCAGGTCGCGGGAAAGGCGCGCCGAGTCCTGCAGCTGCTCTCCCGGTTCGGGAAACGCGGGGGGCGGGCGTGTAGGGCTTGGGACAGGGGAGGATATCGGGGCCACGTTCCCCAACCCAGGCCGCGGGGGCCCGGCCTCCCCGATGCAGACCACGGCGCCCTCAAGGGTTGCCCTCAGGTCCCGCGCGGCGGGCAACCGCCAGCCGTTACCCCGGGGAGCGTCGGTGGCGTGCCCAGGCACCCCGCCCCGGCCCGGGGCGCTCAGACGGCGGCTGACTGCTGGGCGGCGCGGGGACTACTTTCCACCGCCCTCTCGCGCCCCGCCCCTTGTCCTCGCGCGGCGGAACGCTCCGCGCTCCGCCGGCGGCGGCAGGATACAGCAGCTTTTGCGCGACTTATAAGAGCTCCTTGTGCGGCGCCATTTTAAGCTTCTTGGTCTGTGGCAGCCGTGTTGGCCCGGCCCCGGGAGCGGAGAGCGAGGGGAGGCGGAGACGGAGGAAGGTCCGAGGAGCAGCTTCGGTCCTCGCCAAGCCGCCACCGCAGGTCGAGGACGGTCGGACTCCCGCGACGGGAGGAGCCTGTTCCCCTGAGGTGCTTGGGCGCTCCTTTCCTTATCCTTCCGGGGCTGCTCCAGCTTCCTCTCGGAGCCAAACTTCGTCGCAGGCGCGCGGTCCGGGCGGCGGGCTGGGAGCCGGGCTGGGCGCAGCCGGGAGGCCTGGGGTTGGGAGCGGGGGGCTCAGGTAGGGGACGGTGGGGGCGGGCCGCGCCCGGGGCGCGGAGGGCGGCGGCCGGGCCCGGGTTCCGGTCGTGCTGCCTCTCGGGGGCCCGGGGACATCGCTTGCGGGGAGGGGGTGCCGCGGGGGCGCGTCCGGGAGCCCGGATGGCCGGCGGGGTGGGGGTGGGGGTCTGTGGTTTCCGTCCGGGGCTCTGGCCTTGGCCGAGTTTGGGGGAGGGACCCTGTGCCTTGGGATGCGCCGGGGCCGGGGTGGGGGGCGGGGTGGGGACGGGGGGCTCCGCCTTCTCAGCTCCTGCGGCGAGTTGGGGTTCGGGTGCTGAGGCAGGGACACCACCCTAGGTCCCATCAGTCCTGGGGATCGGACCAGTGGACTTACTCTTAAGATTTCTTCTTTCGTTCTTAAGAATAGAAGTGTTATTATTTTTTTTAATACCCTGGCTATGTGAGTTTGAATCGAAGCAACTTTAAACGTTAGAGTAACTAAACTCTTAGTGCAGCCGGTGCGATGCGTCAGTAGGGTGTGCACATGAAAAATCCATGTCTTGCACGTATATTTTAGTGTACTGTGCAGGTGAGTAAAAGCAGTGGATAATGTACTGAGAGTCTTATGGATTTATGGTAGTGGGCATGAGACCCTGGTGAAATAAGAGGGTGGAGGAAGGCGAAGGTGATGGCTTACTGTTTTTTACCAAGTGAACTGCAGGATTCAGCCTCTGACTCAGAACGCTTCGAGAATTTTGTTCGTAGAAATAATTTAAATTTATTCAAATAGTTTGATGGCAGCCAAAATTGGGTTTGAGAGGATGTTGTTTTTTCAGCGGAGTGAATTTTCCCTTCGCTCCAAAACTGGCCAAATGGAATTCAAGCACTGCAACTTCTTTGAGTGTTTTGTCTGAAGAGAGGACTTTGAACCGAGACTTTTCGAAGTTAAGTTCCTATAGCCCGCTTCTGAATCTGCCAAGCTTGCAAGCTTTGGCAGTTGGGTGTAGTTGTTGCCTTACGTTCTCTTCGCTTTTGGAGGGAGCATTGTCTCGTACTTTGTATCTTCCAGACATCTGTGGTCTTCCCCCGTCCCCGGCCCCCCAACCCTCGAGTTTGTGAGTGGTGAATGAAGAGAGACCAGGCTGCTGGTATGCAGAGGTCGGCAAAAGGAAATCGAGGAGTGGTTTTAGTGAAATGGGAGCTTTGTATCTTGAATAATGGTGGCTTAGGCTAGACATCAACTTAAAGAGACGGCAGCATTTCCTTTCATAAAGTCTAGGCTAATGTTTTTCAGATCGCTAAGTTGTAGTTTGTCTGGAATTTAGGTAGCCATTTCAGTATTTGTCACTTGGTGAACGAACATTCAGTACCTTCAGATGTCTTCGTATTGACTTGTATTCATCCTAAGAAATATTAAATATAGCCTCAAGTGTTATTTATGTTGTGTCGCTGGTTTATTCCCTGCTTAAATTATTAACATACGTTTCTACTTTGGAGGCTTTTCGTTTGAACTAAGGCTGTGCGGCATTTATTTTACTTTTATATTTAGATCTTTGAAAATTTCTGATTTAAAAAAAGTACCCTTCAGGGTTTGAGGATGTACTTTCACACCAGACAAAATGTGGCTAATTTGCGCCCAATATTCATTACTTTGACCTAACCTTTGTTCTGAAGGCCATGTACGAGGACAAGGCCCTGAGATTATTGCAACAGTAACTTGAAAAACTTTCAGAAGTCTATTCTGTAGGATTAAAGGAATGCTGAGACTATTCAAGTTTGAAGTCCTGGGGGTGGGGAAAAGTAAAAACCTGTGCTAGAAAGCTTAGTATAGCATGTAACTTTAGAGTCCTGTGGAGTCCTGAGTCTCCCATAGACCAGAACAGTCTTTTAAAAGTTTTCGGGAAAAACCGACTTAAAAAAAAAAAAAAAAAAAGGTGGCTAATAAAAAAATGAAGCATTTAACAGTGTTCAGGTTTCAGAGTATTGAAGAGGGCTTTTTAAAACTGTTATCTGATTATTTCCTTTACTAACATGATATAGAAAAGTGTATTTCCAATATTAAAATTTATCAGACTGAGCTTACTGTTCTCGTTGATGACTGGAATAAAAATTGGCATAAGTGAAGGTCTGTATGCTTGTTTTCATACCACCACCACCAAGATAGAAAACGAGGAGGCAAGTTTCTTCAAGGATATTTTGAAATGTGTTAGCAAAACTCTTGCAGATACCCTTTTTTGTTATAGGATGGGGTGAGGAGAGGCGCATGCTAAATATTTTTGAAACTAGGGATGTAGAGAATTAAAAGTTTGATATAATTATTTTGTAGTTATAAGTAGCAGTGAAATTAAGTCTCCTGCAGTAGACTATGTAAGTATATTTAGCCAAATGAAACTTCAGTGTTACTGAAATGAAATAATACATCTGTCCTGTTGCAAGATTATTTTTATTTCTCTTGTGGTTTCCTAGCTGCTGATAATCAATAATTGTAGATGAGTAGGTGGTAAGTTTTAAGTTTGTACGTTGAGCTTAGTCGGAAGCATGCTTGACTGCCAACCCATGGCACAAAGGATGAAGGCTTTTAGAACTGGACAAACTTATAACAAAAGGTATTTGCAACTCTTTTTGTAGTGTGTCATGTTGATTTGTGACATTGTTTTTGAAAATACCGTGTTAACTTAGTTTTCTTGTAGCCCTCTTTTTATTGAAACTGTGGTATCTGTTGTTGAAACTGCTTGACTGAGAACATTTTTATACCGTAAAAGTAAATAGTAAACATAGCCCAGGAGCTGCTTCTGGTTTGTCCATCGTATGTAGCCATTGCCTCCGTGTACCCTCATTGAGAAGATACTGATTTGCAGATTCAGTTGTCCTTCTTTTTTTTTTTTTTTTTTTTTTTTGAGACGGAGTCTCGCTCAGTTGTCCTTCTTTAACAGACTATGTAATATTGCAATTGTGATTGTGATAGGTAAGTGGGCCAATCGGTTAAAATAAATACATACTTCTCAGGTTTCACAAAAGGAAAACAATATGATTTGTGTTGATTGAAATGAGTAGGAGTTAACTTCTATAGTTTTTGATCACTTAAACTCGGGGAAAGTTCTTTATTTCCTCTGTTTACTTAAGAATGCTGCTTTTGTGTTTCATGCAAGACTGAGCCTGACTCAGTTTGAAACCTAGACTCATCTGTTGATGCCTGAACCCTGCTGTCCTTGAGGTATGCATATAATTTGCTTCCTTCCTAAGGAAAAAGAAGCTCTTGAAAGATAAAGTCAATCACATTAGGAACCCATTTTTAGGGTTTAGCCACTTTTTTTTTTTTTTTCTAATTTAGGGGCATCTCTTCTGTTAAGAGACATTCCCCAGTCTCAAAGTTTCCCTCAACTTTGTGAGTAGTGTTGGAGCATGTTTTCATTGCCTGCTTGGGTCATGTTGAGTGCCCTCCAGTGGATATAGTGTAATGCTTGTGATTTTTTTTTTAAATTCCAAACAAGTTTATGTGGAATATATTTATGAATAGTTCTGATGAGGGAGAATCACCTAAGAAACCTTTGATTTCTGAAATCATATTACTGCTAATTAAAATACAGGCTTGAGAAAATGTCTTCTCAGCCAATATTTGCAGTAAAAAAGTTAGGAGGTTTTTTAAGGTCACTTTGAATAGGCAGTTCTGCTTAAATATATCGTAATGATAAACCAGAACCTCATTATAGTACTTTAGGAGGTAAAAGATCATAATGTTTAGCTGTATTGATGAATTACAACAACTGAAACCTCAGAAAAAAATAATGAAGATGTGAATTGTCAGTTTGTCTAAAATCAGTCACAGAGTAAAACGTAATCAAGTGCTCAACTTGATTATATTAGGAAATAGAAATGAAGGCAATTGAGCCAGTGTATGTGATCTAAAATAAAATGCCCTTAGTTACCATAGGTTTGGTCTCATTTGTACGTAGTGGTGGGCCATGTTGAATTGTAAGTGTTTTGCCCCTTTAATTTTTTCTTAAAGAGCTTTCTCTAGGCTCGTATGTTAAAGTTCATGGTTTTTCTGTTAGTAATATTATTTTCTGAAAATCCATGTTTCAGCTCAATCTAATTAGCAACAGGAATGAAGCTTATTCTAAATTAGCTTTTGAAGTTAAACGGTCAGCATATGGAAATATTTCAGGGTTTAGATTTAAAAAAAATTTTTTTTCAGAATATGTTGCTGGAATGAAAATGTTAGCATAGGGAGGGAAAATGACAGTTATCAATGATTGCTTTACTTTGCCTATGGAATTCAGTGTCATTTTGTGGAAACTGGTATATGATTTTTTTTTTTTACTACTTAAGAAATGTATTATTGCTATATTTAGGGTTTTTTTTTTTAAGGCAAGAATGCTTAAAGTGTTTTATATGAATGATTATTTCAGGGTGGATTAAATATTCCTCCATCAGGGACAATACTTGTTAATTAGTGATTTCCATGTTGGTGCTTAGTATTTCCAGCATTTACTGTCTATAAGCTTCTCTTCTGATTTTTCAAGAGTTTTCTGAGAAAATGAGAGTAGGCTTCAATGTTCTTTGAAAAATTATGTACATACAACTTACTGAAAAAAATGGCTACTGGGGACTTAATTTTTCTCCTGAAATGGGTTACTTGCCTTCATTAATGTAGCATACTACAATTTGATGTTCAAGATATGTTACTAAGAATAAGATCATTTTCACAAGCCTTATATAGGATTGGTCTTACTACATTATAGTGGGAATGGCTACTCAAATGTCTCCAGGGCCAGTTAGGTATTGGGTAAATGGGACCATGTGGAGTATTACAAATTGAAGTGCACATGAAGCAGCCAGTCATAATATGTAGCTCCAGCCATTGTGTGAGAATATAGTTTATGTTGCCAGATCATCTGATTTCTTTTCCCTAAGTGGGAAATCCAGATAAATGTACATCTCTTGATTTTCAAGGGTCGGTGAACAAAATTCATATTTTAAGATGCTGTATTCAGCACAAATTAAATACACTTATTTGCTGAATACTGCCAGTTTGTCCCTCTGCGGTAGTCCCATTTGAAGTACAATGTTTTCATGATGATGATTCTGTGAAATAACTGGTTCTGTGAATGTACATATTGTTAAATTATTAGGTTTGTATTTATTTGGGCACTTGGGAAATGCCTTGTGTGAATTGATTATAGATAGGAACTTAAAAGCAGGATTCATATAATTGACTTATTTGTGAAAAAAGGGAAACCAATATTTTTAAAGTTAGGAATTAAGATGGCCAGGTTCAAGGAAAAGGGGGAGAAGTAACTTTCTCATTACTTGGCCATCTTAAATAGAGTTCTTTAAGTGTATTTTTAAGAGGTCTCAAAACTTAACGTGAAGGCACTTAAAATGCTGGGCAAATTCTGTGTTTACAACTCACATCAGCCCTAAATTTTACTGGTCTTTAAATCATGTCCTTTTTACCAGAAGTTTGCATTTCTAAGCTAAATTATTACTGTTAGACTACATCCAAAACTTAAAAAACAGTTTAGGTAATTAAAAATTAATTGAATATGTTTTACTTAAATTAATGGCTTATGGCTTTTTGGTCAGTTTATGTAAGCAGTTAAATCGATTTTGGTTAAATCTTTTGCTGCTAACAAGGTATTTCTAGAATTTGAGAAGTGGGGTAGCCGGGCGCGGTGACTCACGCCTGTAGTCACAGCAGTTTGGGTGGCTGGGGAGGGTGGATCACCTGAGGTCAGAAGCCCAAGATCAGCCTGGCTGACGTGGTGAAACCCTGTCTCTACTGAAAATATAAAAATTAGCCGGGCATGGTGGCAGGTGCCTGTGATCCCAGCTACTTGGAAGGCTGAAGCATGAGAATTGCTTGAACCTGGGAAGCAGAGGTTGCAGTGAGCTGAGATCACACCAGTGCACTCCAGCCGGGCCAACGCGAGACTCTGTCTCAAGAAAGAAAAGTGGGGTGTTTAGTCTTCAAACTCCGTGTTTAAGTGACTGGACTGAAAATGTAAATCATAGGCCGGCGTTGGTTTAGAAAGCATCATCTGAAAATAATGCTATAGTCTGCAGTTATTTTTATTATGATATGATGGTGTAAAATACAAGCAGATCAGTGGACCTTTTATGAGACATTAATCCTAGAGGCGTCTCACCCCCTGGTCTATCCCACAATCTCCATGAGACTCTTCGTAAAACCACTGTAAAGTTTCTTTTGTAATATCCCAGAAGTTTCCTACCTCTGGTATCTTTTGAACTTGTTCAAAAGGCTTCCCCCCCCCCCCCCTATGATGGTTTGAAGAGTGTGAACATCTGAATGATGCTGGGGTGAAACTGCTTCATAACACTTCCATTTTCTCCCCTATTTATTTCCATCTTTTAATTTTTTCATTAATATCCCCACGGTTTTACCTCTGTTTTAGTAATTCACATATTGCTGGACTAATTCTTTTTAACTGACCTGTAACAGATATGTTAAACCGTTTAAAACTTGGGGGGTATTTTTAACCTACTTTAAGTTAATTTAAAGTTAGTCTACATGGCATATAAACCTTATGATTAGTAAATCTTAAATGCTGGTAGCTGAGTTGGAAGCCAAAGATGTACAAAAAATCTGAAGGGTTTGGTTTAGTTTGATAAACCTCTCTTACAGGGTTTTGTAATAGTAGTGATATATATATGTGCATATATATAGCATACCTTATTGGACGTCCATATAAAAATGTGTAAGAAGTTAAATTTACTGCAAAATGTCTTGGGAGTGCAATTTGAAGATGATCTTAAATGGTGATAGTAATTTGCTACACTGAGGGATGGTTGTTGCAAACTGCTCCCAATTTTCCTTTACTGTGAAGTAAACGAAACAGCTGTAATAGGGATTACTTATTATACTCTCTCTTTCTTTTTTAAGTATAATTAAGTGGTTTTGGGGTAAGGGTGTAGGGAGTGAGTGTCTTTGAAGTCTGGCGTATACTAGATGAATGCCACATGTATAAGGGAGGAACAAGGGATTCTTGGAAATATTTTTCAATCCAAGTAACTTTGGAGGCTTCCAAGTGGAGTTCAATTCCCCTGTGTAGGAAAGTGCTGAGGTAGACCCTTAAATTCCTTTCTGAGCCATTGAATGTCCTCAAACTTCGCTTATACTTTATAGTTCGTTTAGATAGAAAAGTTACAAACTAAATTCTCTTTAGGAAACATAATACGCTGACATAGCGCTCTTAATAGATTATATAAATTTAGTGTATCAATTTTCTGGCATTTTGCTGAATTTTATTGTTTAGTTTTCAAGCCCAAGTATTTTGTTACTTTGTATATTGTAGTTGTCCTGCATTGATCACTGTTTCCTGCTTTACTTGTGCTGTCATTTTTCCTGGGTCCTGATTCAGAGTGCCAACCATTCTGTTCCCCATAGAATAAGAAATAAGAGGCTAGAAAGTTTAGAGATGAGATATCTAGGAATGCCTGAAGATCAAGGGTCACCCTTATGGTTAAAATGGTATTGCTGATAAGTGGATGCTGGGAAATATTAAAATTTGATTTTTTAAAAGAATACTTATTTCTCATGCTTGAAGAGCGCCCTCATTATATGCTAAAGGGCCTCAGGTTTTTCCTTATTGCCATTATGCTGCAGATTCTATTACATTTGTCTGAAAAGATCTAAGACAGAAGGGCCGTTTAATACCTTCCCTTTTCTTCTCACCTTCCCCTGTCTTCCCCATCAGGAGCTAAATAGAAACCCCTTCACCTTGTTACCATCAAACTGCATCAATGGTCTGTCTTTACAACGAAGGAAGTAGTACTGCATTCTGGTCAGAGGCCAATCCTGAGGCATGCCTTTTCAAGGACTTGTTACTTCAGTTACACTGGCCCTTCTCTGTTAACTCTTATCCCCCAGACTCTAATCCTGTTGCTTTTTTTGGTCCCCATCTCCCACCTTTCATCATCTGAAATCCATTCATTGTAACTTCTGTAATTCAGTCGTTAGAAAATCCTTTATATTCTCAATCTGTTGTGAATGTTCGTTTCTTATTTCAGCTGTAACCTAGCCTTCTCCCCAAGAATGCTACTTCCCTTACAACTCTCTCAAGTGGTGAATTTTTCCCTTCTTGCACACCTTGTAACACTGAACTAAGAGATGTGTGGACTAAATGTCTGCTTTTTTTCCCTCGTTGTCACTTCTTGACCTTTCTTTTCCAAAACTTCAAGCTTTGACTTTCATGTAATCAAATTATACCACCCATTGCCCGTCTTTATTTCAAGCACTTGCAGACCTTGCCGGGTCATTCACATCCTTCCTTGATCACTTTATTAGCTCTTGGCTCATTGTCACTCTCTCTTATTTCTGTCATAATTCTTGATGACATCACTATCCATGTAGAGCAATACTGGTAAAGATGTGGTCTGGTAACTGTTTGTTACCTGTATTGAATTAAGATAAGGAGTTATGCCAGAATGTAAGTCACCTGTGTCACTAAGTTTACTGTTTAGCTTACTTTTTTTGTAGCAAGATTTTGATGAAGGAAGCAGTATGTTGATTTACAGTCTGGTACAAACTTTGATATAGAAGATGCTTCCAATATCCTGGTCTCTTAGTTCCTTGATTTCTTCTCCTCCAGTAATCTTACTTTCTGTCCTAACTCAACTACACATTCCCATTGTCATATTCTAGACTACTCTGTCTTTTATCAGTAACTGTGCTCCCTTCCCCCAATCTCATTTCAGGCATCCCACATTCTAATTCCTCTAGTAAATATGTCAACTCCAACAGCCCATCAGTCCCATTGGGACCTACAGTTTATCTATCCAAGCTTTTCCCTGTTCCTCACTCTCACTTCTATACAGCTGAAGTTTCATACTGAATTATAATCACTTTCTTGTATGCACGTTCAACAGTCTTGTCCCTCCCTGGCTTCATGCCCAGTGGTCTCTTGTATCTATGACCATGTCCTTTATCTTCTCCTCTGTCACTGAAAGAACTGTAGCCTTCCAATATAAGGCCACCCAGTTCATTTGCACACCAGATTCCATCCCTTCTTGCTCTCAAGAATATTACTGTGGCATCTCTTGTTTCTTGTATCAGTGGGTTTTCCTACCCTACTGGCTCTTTCCATGAGCAAACATGCTATTATCCCATTATAAAAAAAAATTTTTTTCTCTCCATCTCTCCTTTCACTCTCCACCTCAGTCTGTTTCTCTTTCCAGCAAAATAACCTTGAAAAATTGCTTTATGCATTCCCTTTTTCTTTTGAACCCCCACCAGTGACCACCACGTTATAAATTTGTAGTTGTCATCTCACTTAATTCGTTAGTATTTGGCACCATTGCTACAATTGCTTGAAATGTCTTTTCATTGGTTTCCACGCCACCATGTCTGTTAGCAGGTTTTCAAACCTCTTACTTCACTGGCATTTCCTTCTTTGTTTTTTCTGTTATCTTTCTGATCTGTGTTGGAGTGGCTGAAGGTTTAGTCCTTGAATCTCTCCTTTTTTGTTGTGCATATTTACTCCAGTCTCATAGCTTTATACAGATGGTATTTACATCTATTGCTAATGATTTACAAATTGATATCCTTAAACTGATATCCAGCTACTTTTTGGTCAGCATTTTGGATGTCTAGGAAGCTTCTCAAACTTAATATATCTAAAACTGACCTCCCAGTTTTCCCCAAAGCTGCAGTCTTTTCCGAAATGCAATTCTGTCTTTCCAGTTACCTAGCTTAAAACCTTGCAGTTGTTGACTCATCTTTCTCTCATACCCCATATCTAAATTTTCTCTGCAAACCTTGTCTGTTCTCCCTTCAAAATAAAGTCATATGTCATTTTATGATGGGGATACATTCTGAGAAATGTGTCATTAGGAGATAATCATGGTTGTGCGAACATCAGAGTATACATAGACAAACCTAAATGGTATAGCCTATGCACATCTAGGCATACCGTGTGGCCAATTACTGTAATGAATACTTTAGGTAATTGTAACATAAAGGTAAGTATTTTTATCTAAACATATTGAAACATAGAAAAAAGTACAGTAAAAATATGGTATCAAAAATAAAAAATGGTATACCTGTATAAGGCATTTATGATGAATGGAGCTTGCAGGACTAGACATTGGTCTGGGTGAGTCAGCGAGTGACCAGTGAGGGAATGTGAAAGACCCAGGACATTACTGTACACTACTGTAGACTTTATAAACACTGTACACTTGGGCTACACACATTTTTTTAAAGATTTTAAAAGACTTTTTTCAGTAATAAACCTTAAATTACTGTCACTTTTTTACTTTGTGAATTCTTAATTTTTTAAACGTTTTGACTCTTGTAATAACACTTAGCTTAAAACACACATTGTACAGCTGTATAAAAAATTTTCTTTATATCTTTATAAACTTTCTTTATAAATTTTCTTTATATCTTTATATCTTTATAAACTTTTTTCTATTTTTAAAATTATTTTTCACCTGTTAGCTTTTTTGTTAAAAAACTCAGACATGAACACATTAGCCTAGACCTACAGAGGATCGGGATCATCAGTATCACTGTATTTCACCTCTAGATCTTGTTCTTCTGGAACGTCTTCAGAGGCAGTAAACATAAACGGAACTGCCACCTCCCATGATAACAGTGCCTTCTGGAATACCTCTTGAAGGACCAACCTCTGGCTGTTTTATAGTTAACTTTTTTTTTTTTTAAAGAAGTAACAGAAGGAGTGCACTCTAAAATAATGATAAAAAGTATAGTAAGTCCATAAACCTGTAACACAGTCATTATCATTATCAAGTCTTGTATACTGGACATAACTGTATATGCTATACTTTTTTTTTTTGAGATGGCATCTCACTCTGTCACCCAGGCTGGAGTACAGTGGCGCTATCATAGTGCACTGTAACCTCAGACGCCTGGGCTCAAGTGATCCTCCTACCTCAGCTTCCCGGGTAGCTGGGACTACACCAGGCACCCCACCATGCCTGGCTAATTAAAAAAAAATTTTTTTGTAGAGACAGGGTCTCACTCTGTTGCCAGGGCTGGCCTTGAATTCCTGGCATCAAGTAATCCTCCCACTCTGGCCTCCCATAGTGCTAGGATTATAGGCATGAACCACCATGTCTGGCCCACTGTACTTTTATACAACTGAAGCACAGTAAACCTACTGTGGGTTCGTTTACACCTGCGTCACCACAAACACCATGAGTAGAGCATTGTGCTGCAATGTTATGATGGCTACAACATCACTAGGTGATAGGAATTTTTCAGCTCCATTATAATCTTGTGAGACCACTGTTGTATGTGCAGTTCATCATCAACTGAAATGTCCTTATGATGCATGTCTGCATATCCAGAAATCTTAATCATTTTTCACTGAAGCCATGTCATGCCATGCCATCTTTTGCCTGTATTATTATTATTCAGCTTTTATTTTAGATTCAGGGTGTACATGTGCAGGTTTGTTACAAGGGTATGTTGTATGATGCTGAAGTTTGGGGTACGATTGAACCAGTCACCCAGGTAGTGAGCATAGTACTCAATAGATAACTTTCTACCATTACTCCTCCATCCTTCCCTGTTTTTGTCCCTGTCTATTGTATCTTTATGTCCGTGTGTACCAAATGTTTAGCTCACTCTTATAAGTGAGAATATGTGGCATTTGATTTTCTGTTCCTTTGTTAATTTGCTTACAATAGTCTCCAGTTGCATCCACATTGCTACAAAGGACATGATTTTGTTCTTTTTTACAGGCTGCGTCATATTCCATGGTGTATAGGTACCACATTTTTCTTTATCCAGTCTACCATTCATGGGCATTTGGGTTGATTCTATCTTTGCTATTATGAATGGCTTTTGCCTATATTATTGGAAAGGCCTTCTAACTGGTGTCCCTGCTTAACACCTTTTTCACCCTTAAATGTGTTTTTGACGTGGTCGCCAGAGTAACCCTTTTTATAACGATAAATCATGTAACTTTTTGGTTCGGAAACTTCTAGGGGCTTACCATTTCATTCAGTAAAAGCTCAAGCTCCTGTATACCCACATCCTTCATCACCTGTTACTTTTCTCCTCTCACTCTTCAGCCTTTTTGTTTTTCTTCAAACTGATGAAGCCTTCATGGCTGATGTCAGATATTTTGTCCGTTGAGATCTTCCTTGTTGACTCGGTTGCACTTGGTCATATTATTTTCATTTATTTGGTATATCTAATCATAGTCTGAAAGTTTGTCTACTTATTTTTCCCTCTTTGAGGGTCCTTGCCCTGTTTTTGTATCCCTGATAGCTGGATAGTATCTGGAACTTACAGGTGTTCAGTAAAGTTTTGTTGAATGAATATTCTGGAATCACCCAACCTTTTTTTTCCCTCCAGTTATTTTTCTTCTCCCTTTCACTGCCTGAAAGATGTCCTTTGTATATGGTTCCACTTATCACTGTCATCCCAGTTTGTGATATACTATTCTAATGTATTATTATTAATACATTTCCAATGAACTTGCTCTTGCTGTGAGTTCACCACTGGACCTACATGTTGGCCAATCAAATGGATACTTTATAATTTTATTCTTGATGGACTCCTGCATTTGGCACATTTCTTACCTCTAGCACAGCACTGTCCAGTAATCCACACTTCCTGGGACAGTTGAAATGTTCAGTGTCTATGTTTTCAGTTGGTAGCAACCAGCTACATGTGCCTGTTAAACACTTGAAATGTGGCTGTGTGGCTAGTGGCTACTGTATTGGAGAGTGCAGTTTTAGAAACTGCTGTTTTTCTTACATGGCACTAGATTTAGTATCACAATCTAATTGTGCAAGCCCGATAGGTAGGAGTTTATCTTTATGCCTCTTACTTAATTTTTCTCATCTACTATATGCAGTTCATCACATCAACAGAACCTGCTGTTTTTACCTCCTAAATATTTCTTTAGTCTAACTACTTCTTGTCCCTAGTGCCACCCTCATCTATCAGCTGGAATATTGCTATAGCTGCCTTGCAGATTTCCCTTCTTTCCTGTTCCCTTCTAGTTTTTTGAATTACAGTCAGCATGAAAACTCAAGTAAGATTGCATTATTCACCTGCTAGAACCTTTCATGACTTTCAGTGTCACGTAGAATAGAAAACACTTTTCTTACCAAAGGCTAGAGAGCTGTACGTGATCTGGCTATTTTTAACGTTTCATTGCACTCACCCTTTTCCTTTATAATCAAAGTACTGTGATCTCAAGGGTTCTTGAAAGATGATCATGTTCTTTAATGACTTTGGGTTTTTGCTTGTTATATTCTATTTCTAGAATGTTTCTTCTCTGTTCCTTACATGCTGTCCCTTTTGCATCCTTCTTCAGGTCTCAGCTTACATGTTACCTTCAAGAAGCCTTTGACCACGCTAAGTGGGACCTTCCTTCCACTTCTGCTGTGTAATCCCATTCCCTTCTCCCACTTGTTAATTAGTTACATGCTTAACATGCTTTTTTTGTATTTGTTTATTTGGTTATCTGTCTCCCTCTCAAGAATGCAGGGACCATGTCTGCGTTCTGCAGTAGTCACTACTGCACACCCAGAATCTATTACAGATCCTGGCATGTAGCTGATGCATAAATATTCGATGAATGAAAGGCTATACATTGTATTTATGCTATTGGTATTGCTATGACCTGAAACTAAAAGGAGTTGTAGGAAAGATTTCTTATGGAACAAAAATATCCCTTTTGATTAATATCACAATCTCGTAAATTGAGAAAACAAAAAACATATACCAGTGGAGCACTCATGTATAGTTTGAGGTTATGACTCATTTATTGGTGTATTTTTGGACTCACAGTAGAACAAAGATTAGGGAATATTCCTTAAAGCTCTGTATTGAAATAACGAAAAGCAGTCACATTTTGATAATAGAAGCTTCCTAGCTTACTCTTTGTGCAATCTTCTTTTCCTAAATACAAGAGAACCTCATAATTATGAGGCTTATTACTAGAGTAAGGCAGTCAAAGGCAGCAAAATGTCTTTCTGTTTTAAAAAATAACATAAACTTGACATGTATGGTGGGGGACAGAAGGTTTCAGAAGTTTAAGAATCTGTGTTGTGTTAACGAATAGATGCTTCTCAAGCAGCTTATGCTAGGGTTACTCTGTTTAGTCAGGGTTTTTTCTTCTTTAAATTGGGTTCATTTCCTAATGTCACACATGAAGTTTGGATCATATGGTTTGACTTTAGCTATAGTCCTTAGCTATGGGGAGCAGCATCAGTGACCTGTGACACATAAATTAAAAATACAATGCCAGGGCCCTTCCCCAGCCCCTCTGATAGAGAACCTGTTGGTCATCTGTATTTTCAGATGTTCCAGGTTAGTCTGATTAACACCCTCGGTTTAGAACCATTGGGAGGATCTGGTTGCAAGTTTTAGGGGACCTTCAAGCCTGTAGGTCTTTATAGTTTAAAAAAAAAAAAAGATTTTAAAAATCATGCAAATGTTGTGGCTGAATTCTGGTTTAGCACATACTGCTTTTAATGGCCTGAAATGTTTTTCCCAAATAAATTGTCTTGTTATAGCTTTCATGTGTGATTTGGTCCAGTTTCTTGTTTTTGAAGATACTTATGGGAAAAAAAACTTTGTAATTTCTCTTAGTAACATATTAACCCACCTAAAAACCCTTTCTGTTACAGGTCTTCACATTTAGGCTTAATGTGCTTAATTAAAATGTAAAAATACACCTGCCTTTGTTCTCTGTGAAAGTATTTAATAAATAAATGAGGGATTGGCAAAGTACTGCCCACCATCTGGTTTTATATGGCCTATGAGCTCAGAATTGTTTTTAGATAGCTTAAAAAAAAAAACCCAAAAGGATAATATTTTGTGCCGTGAAAATTACATGAAATTCAAATTTCAGTTTCTGTGAATGAAGTTTTAATGGAACACAGCCATCCATGCTCATAAGTGTGCATATTATCTGGCTGTTTTCACTGCAGTAGCAGAGTTGAGTAGTTGTGACAAAGAGTTTATGGCCCACAAAACCTAAAATATTTATTTCCTGATGCTTTACAGAAAAAGTTTCCTGAATGTTGTTCTAGCTATACATTATTCATAAATGAATCTTTCGTGGTTCTGAAGGCATTTAAGAAATCTCTTAGGTTATAAATTGGCCTGGTGTGGTGGCTCATGCCTGTAATCCCAGCACTTTGGGAGGCCGAGGTGGGTGGATCACGAGGTCAGGAGTTCAAGATCAGCCTGGCCAAGATGGTGAAACCCCGTCTCTACTAAAAATACAAAAAAAAAATTAGCTGGGCGTGGTGGTGGTGGGCCTGTAATCCCAGCTAATCGGGAGGTTGAGGCAGAGAATTGCTTAAACCCGGGAGGTGGAGGATGCAGTGAGGTAAGATTGTGCCACTGCGCTCCAGCCTGAGCGACAGAGTGAAACTCCATCTCAAAGAAAGAAAAAAAAAAAACTTTTAGGTTATAAATAATTGTTGTAAGCTCTCCAAGCCTCCATATTACATTTTGTATTTTCTCCTGTTCACTTTTTGAGCATTTTATTTTTTATTAGCACATTCTGTTCATTAAGTATTTAAGAGCTTAATATATGCCAAAGCACTTTAGAAACAGTGAGAAACTGTTTCTAAACGTACAGTCTCAGCCCTCACAGAGTTCACTTCATTGGACTCTTTATAATTTCTTTTTTTAAAAGGTCAACGTGCTGGTATAGTGAGGAAGGGAAACTCTTACAACAAGTGGAGTAGAGGAAGGTTATCATTATGGGATATAATTTGGAGGTCATTGAATACCTGCCATTAATTCTGCCTATAGTCTGAATGTAGAGATCAATATCTAGAAACTTTTTTGAAATAAAATCTTCAATTTCTTTGGCATATCTAGTACTGTCTAGCTAGGCATATAGTCAAAGTATGGTGTATATTTCAAATATTAACAGTTTTTTTGGGCTATAGTCACTGTTGAAAGGATATAGTTCTTTACTATTACATGTGATACCTGTATATAAAATTGGCTAATCCCTGTCTTTCATTTATCTGCAACACTGACTGTTACCAGTTGTCTCTAACTTTGGTATGGGGGTGGCAATATGATTAGATTGAAAGGGTACATGACTGAGCCACAGGCAGACCTGGATTTGAATTTTAACTGAACGGTTTATTAGCTAGTCTTACATAAATACTGCTAAGCAGTTTTCTTGTGATACTTTGAGGAATGATGTCTTCTTTATGAGATTCAATGAGATAACATATTAGGCTCAGAACTGAAGTTGCTAGGAATTTAATTATGCTACCTTATTAAGTATGTCAAAGGCAGAATTCAGTGTTTAGCTGATACCACAAGGCAGTAAGTATCCTAAAATTATGCTGTAAAAGATATAAAGATGCTGTAAGTGACTCAGAAACCTGGTGACTTTGTAATGCAGTTGATTCTTAGAATACTGTCACTTTAACAAAATAGGAGCTAGGAATGGACAAATATTTATTAAATTACTAAAATAGAAAATTTATTGATACATGTAAAGTGACATTTGCTTAAATATGGAAAAATTTGCAGTACTGTTTCTTTGCTTTAGAAAACATTGGTTATCACTTTTTTTATTTTTAGCAATTTGTTTTTGCCTTGAGGCAAGATGGTTGACTGAGTGGTTGCCACATTTCTTTTTGTACAAAGTCCATTTCATAGGCCACCTAGCTTTTATGCTTAGAAACATTTCCTTAACGTTATATTTCAGTATTTGGCTAACCTATATAGGCTTCAATTATATAGGCTAACCTTCTCGGACAAATATTTCTAATAATTAATATATTTGGTTCTGCAAATGTATACAATCATATGTAAAGATGCCTTGCATACTTGATATATGTTACTTTTTTTTTTTTTTAGAAAACTTTTTGAATTTATTTAAAATAAATACAACGAAAATATTCCAATTAAAGTGGGCAATTGAAGTGATATGTTCTGTGCCAAGTTTGATAAATTAATGCCTCTGTGGTTTACATTTTTTTTAATGAGTACCTTTTTCATTCTCTTTAATGACTGTATGGTATTCCACCATCCCCCTCCCCTCGCCTGGACAACTGCAGTAACCTCCTAAATGGTCTTTCTACTTTGCTGTTACCCCTTAACTGTCTTCCCCTTTATAGCTGCTGGAGTGAATTTTAGAAAGTCTAAATCATACATCACATTGCTTCACTGGCTTCCCAGTACACTTTGGATTTTATTTTACATCCTTACTGATCTGATTCTCATCTCTGTCTCTTCATGGTTCCCTGCCTTCTAGTTACACTGGTGACCTTTCGATACCTTTATCACATTAAGCTCATTCCTTCCTTTTCACTTGTTCTCTGCCTGGAGTGTTCTGCCCCATCTTTACGTGGCCAGCTGCTGCTCCTCTGATGAAATGTCTCTTCCTCCCAGGCCTTCCCTGACCACCTGCTAGAATAGCATACCTTCTACCTTATAAACTTGTTTATTAGCATTTCTCACTCTAAATTTTCTTTTTTTAATTGCTTAATTCCCTAACAGTAGAATATAAGCTTCACTGTATTTATGACCATGACTCTCTTATTACTGTAATACCAGTAACATAAAGGGTGTTTAAAATTTGTTCAGTGGGTGAATATATATTCCATTTAATTGATAAATTATTATTTATTCCATCCCCTGTGGATGGACATTTGAATAATTTCATCTTTTTCTCTATGAATGCTTCACTTGGCATGCTTCTGACAGTATTGCCACAGAATACATTTCTGTTATAAAAATTGGATTTTTAAGTCAAAGGGTAGTTACACTTATGTTTAATGGATAGTGCCAGCTTACTATCAAAAGTTTCTGCTAGTTTCACCATATCCTTATTAGCAGTAGATACTAATCAATCTTTTCCATCATTGCCAATCTGAGAAGCAAAAAGTAAATGGGTTTAAACATCGTTTGTATATATTCATTGCTCACTTTGTTTTTCCTTTGCAATGTTGTTTCTTGCTCTTTCCCTGCAGTATAATTCTTTCTTCTTTTTGACTTGTTCCCAGTTTTTCGTGTACTGTGGATATTAGCCTTTATGTTACACATGTTCTAGTATGTCATTTTTTGAATTACTTCAAACATGGTGATTTGTTGCTCAAATTTTAAAAACTACATACACACACAATTATCTCACGTTTCCCTTTTTGGTTTCAATTTCAACTCATGCCTATTCAGTTCATCGATTGGGCATGGTTTTAGTCTTAATATATACTCATATTTTATCTCATTGTTCTATTTTCTACATGTAAATATTTGGTGAATATGCTTAACTTTAATGTAAAATAAGGATGAAAAAATGATAGTTGGAATGACAAGCCCATTTCTCCTAATACTTTTAATCAAGTAATCCACTAATTGAAATATTACCTTCTTCATTTATGAAATTGCCACATTATATCTGGGTGTTTTTCTGCCTACTACAGTCTCTTACCCATTTCTTTCCTAATAATACAATACTTGAATTGCTGTGGTTGTTGATTTATAATGTTATCTTAGTGATAACGTTACAAATGTGATGTAACTGGTTCCTTCTTATAGTTCTTCTTAAGAACAAGACATATCTTCCCATTTACTGTTGTATGTATCTCATTTTACTGTTATGAATGAAATCTCTGTCCTATTTGTGTATGGGAAAATAGTTTTAGTATGTCATTGTGGCCACTTTTATTAAAAATTCAGTTAAACTAAGAGTTGTTTTCTGTTCAGCCTTATCAGACTATAAAATCCACATAAAAGGGGTATAAAAATGTCTCAGGACACTGGGCTCAGATGATTCTCCCACCTCAGCCTCCCAAGTAGCTGGGACTACAGGGGCATGTGCCACCACACCCAGCCATTTTTAAAATAAGTTTAAAAAATAAAATTAGTATTTTTAGTAGAGACAGGGTTTCACCATGTTGCCCAGGCTGGTCTTGAACTCCTGGACTCAAGCAATCCATCTGCCTTGGCCTCCCAAAGTGTTGGGATTACAGGTGTGAGCCACCACACCTGGCCGAATTGCAGCTGTCTTTAATACTTTTTCCATCCTATTCCCTTTGCTGCTCCCAGGCCTGCTGTATTGGTAGCCCACTATTAAGCTAGTGTATATTCTTTGCATACTTTTACTTCATAAACTATATGAAGCATTGTTTTGTTTTTTAACTTAATTGGTATAAAATTATATTTTGGAAAATCAGTATGTTCTGTGAAAATTACTTAGAAAATGTGCCTGTGAGGTAAAGCCTATTCAGGATGTATCTTCAAGGAGATAGCTGTGCTTTAACATATTAGTCTTTTTGGCTGCTTATGTTAATATAAGTTAGAGAAAAACAATCTGCTTTTTGTGATAATTTGTTCTTGGAGATGGAGTGAAAGATTATTTTAAAACATTGTCTTTTTTTTCCTCCCCGGAGTACCAGTACTATTTATTTTAGGATGTTACCGATCAAAGATGCCGTGTGGAGTTACTCATTGGTGACACTAACAATAAATCACACATGCAAAGGATGTTACCATAATCTAATGATTTTAAACAGTAAACTTATATTCTAAGACATCCAGTTGGCCTAAATGTGCTATATCAATGACTATTCAAGGGGCTTTTTATGTATAATATATACAAGTACTTCACAAAAATATAAAAGGATGACAGTGACATCAAAAATCTGGCAAGCCAAAAGGCTACATTATACATAGCAAATAAATAAGCATATAAACTTACTGGAATTTAAAACCTTGTGGGATGGGTGGGTGATGGTATATATGTTAAATGTGTGAACGTATCTATTAAAAGTTGTGTCAGATAACAGCTGATGCTGACAAGCCCTTGGTAAGATGGCAGCATGTTCAGTACGTTCTGTGAAAATTATGTCAGTGTATGATCTGTCAGTATTTTGGAGCTATGCATGAAAGGACTTAAAATTCTTACCCTTTAACTCAGTAATACTATTTCTAGAACTTCCGGTTATACAGGAAATTAAGAGAATTATTTATATGCAAGGTGTTTATTGCGGCATTGTTGGAATAATAGACAAAATGGAGAAGAACAAGCTAAGAATGGAGGAGGTAGCTTATAGTATAGACATACAATACAATCCAGATGATAATATTTTATAATAGTCTTCACAAGGGATTTTATATTTTTATTTTAAAAAATACATAGCAGTGAGTTTAATATCATTCCAAGTATACCAAAATGTCATCATTTACTGTGTAGTGGAGTCATGATGGAGATGATAAATAAAAATACTAATTTATACTAGGCATATATTACTTTATGGCTGAGGAAGGAAGACAGTTATGAAGAAAAGAAGAGCTCATTCTGGAAACATACTAATTTTTCCCAGCCATAAAGAGATTCCGTATTTCTTTTTTTTTCCATTTACCTTCTGTTTCCTACCTGAGAAGATTTCATACTTCTAATAGCCATTTGTGTACCTATTTAAAGACAGTACCAAAGGTATACATTTTAGTGTTTGGAGGACGAAGGGTTGTTTGATGTTTCATGCTTATTGACCATTCTAGGATGACAAGACACCTCGAGAACACACACACAGGCACACACACACCCACCAAAGAAAGCTGTGAAAGAAGAAAGCAGAAAGGAACCTGGAGTGAGTTGTAACTTAAAATGTTAGTGTTGCATGAGATGTGCTAAAATAGGAAGAGTTGAGGAAACTGCATACATTTTCTAGATGGCAAAGTATTACTGGTGACGGTTAATGAAAATACATATGCATGTGTTTTTAGATTTGCAGATTTTACTATGAACTTTTAAAAAATCCTTGAAGATATATTAAAAGTTTATCTTGCTTATGAAATAGAGTAGCACTTTCTAACTTTAAAACAGGGAATAATTCTTTGGATCTTGATTATTGGAAAAGTGAACTATGAATTGCTAGTATAAAACTGTGATTTTATTTATTTATTTATTTGTTATTTATTTATTTTTTTTGAGACGGAGTCTCGCTCTGTCACCCGGTCTGGAGTGCAGTGGCCGGATCTCAGCTCACTGCAAGCTCTGCCTCCCGGGTTCACGCCATTCTCCTGCCTCAGCCTCCCGAGTAGCTGGGACTACAGGTGCCAGCCACCTCGCCCGGCTAGCTTTTTGTATTTTTTAGTAGAGACGGGGTTTCACCGTGTTAGCCAGGAGGATCTCGAACTCCTGACCTTGTGATCCGCCCGTCTCGGCCTCCCAAAGTGCTGAGATTACAGGCTTGAGCCACCTCGCCCGGCCAAAACTGATTTTAAAATGTATCTGCTTTATATTTTTATGTAGCATATTTACCTGTAGTTAATAATACTCAAACTTCCTGAAAACTAAGGTAATTAAGATAATTCTGTCCTGATGGGAAAACGAAAAATAACTTTAGTGTGAAATCTATTGTATATTATTTGTGGCAAGACTTCTCCCCTTGACTTTGACTGGAGACATTTATAGGGTTAAAATCAGAAATAGCACGGTGAATTTTGAAGTATCCTTTATAAAGTTTGTAGTTGGAAAGAGTATTATGTTCATATTGCCAGAAAAAGATGCATGGATGCATTAGACTGCATGGAAAATACATGAGAAGTTGGCCAGCTCCCCCTTTGTCAAAACATCACTTAGTGGTGATAAAGCTGTCAGAAAACACAGCATTCTAATGTAGCCTGTAGTTTCATGATAACCTGTGTCTTGAAACATTTAGTGTAGTACTTATACAAACCTAGATGGCATAGTGTACTGCATGTCTAGCCTATATGGTATAGCCTGTTGCTCCTAGGTGTAAAGCTGTATAGCATGTTACTGTAGGCAGTTGAAACAGTGGTATTTGTGTATCCCTTTTTTTTTTTTTTTTGTCTTTATTCTTTTAAGAGACAGGGTCTTGCTCTGTTGCCCAGGCTGGATGCAGTGGTGTGATCATAGCTCACTATAACCTTGAACTCTGATCCTCCTTGCCTCAGCCTCCCCAGTGGCTAGGACTATAGGCACATACTACCACACCTGGCTAATTTTTAAAATTTTTTTGTAGAGATGGAATTTTGCTGTGTTGTCCAGGCTGGTCTTGGAACTCTTGTGCTGCAGCAATCCACCCGCCTCTCGGAGTGTTAGAATTTTAAGCCACTTCGCCTGGCATATTTACCTAAACATAGAAAAGATCCAGTAAAAATACAGAATTATAATCTTATGGGGCCACTGTAACGTATGTAGTCCATCTTGACTGAAATGTCATTATGCAGTGCATGATTGTACTTCATAATTTTTAAACACTCCTCCCTCTTGATTGGTACTTAGTGGATTTTGTCATTTTTGTTTCTTCATAATTCTTTCTGAAATGCCTACTAGTTGGACCTTTGATCTCCTGAATTGATCGTGATTTCTTCTTTTGTATTTTTTGTCTTTGTCATTTTTTTGTACTCTAGGAAGTTTTCTCAATTTTAGTTTCTATTCAACTTTTTGTTTTTATTTTTTCTCTCCAGTCTTTTACGGAGATACTAAATTGAAGTGTTCTGTTTCTCTCTCCACCCTACCGCTAGTTTTAAATTTTATCTCAGTTTCTATGGAGTCAGTTTTTTTGTTGGTTTAAAAAAAAATTTCCTGAAGTGATTGGTAAGTTTTGGCTAATTGGGAGCACTAGAATTGGGCCCTAAATGGTTGGCAGGGTGTGGTGGAGGAGAGCCAGCCCTTAGCCTGTAAGGCTTAGGCCAGAAAAAGAAAGAGGAAGGCTTTCCTTTTCCTTTCTGGAGCAGTGTTCTGCCCTAGTTCTTGCTGGGGAGTCTATTTGATTTCTTTAGTGGTTAATGCTCAGTTTTTTGGCATATTTGGATCTGCCTCCAGAGCAGGTACAAGGTGAGTGAGTCTATGCTGTTACCTAATTAGATCCCCATTTCTACCCTTCGCTTTTACTTCTCTAACTGCTGATAGATTTTTACCCTCCTTCACCTCATAGGGTTGCGGTGAAGAGCAAGATGAATTTTTATTTATGTTGCATAAATTTTAAAAGCTAAAAAATATATATGTAATGTTGGGAAGTCCTAGTGTACAAATGGCTGTTGTAAATTTGGAACATGAATATGGTTTTTTCCATTATAAAAATGAAATCGTTATAAATTGCGGTCAAGTTACTAGGTCAGCCCACACAGAGTTTACCCAGTAATATGCGTAAATGTTTTGCCTTTGCATCAACAACAAAGAAAAACAGTACTATAAAAAAAAAGTTCCTGGAAGCCGGATGTATCAAAGCACTTCTTAAATAGCTATATAGTCTATAGACATGACCAGTTGGTTTCTGAGTCTGTTGACATTGGCCAAAGGAGAAGCTCAGTGTAGAACATGTTTTGAGTCTCCTTTTGCAGAAATACGTTGGAGGCTGGATTGGGGAACCAATTTTTCAGAAAGGTGGTGAAGTAGTTAAATAGCCACTTTTAAAGACTGTCAAAAGGTAGAAACCAAGGCCAGGCGTTGGCTCACATCTGAGATAGGAAAATCACTTGAACCTGGAAGGCGGAGGTTGCAGTGAGCTGAGTGTGCACCTCTGTACTCCAGCCTGGTTTGGCAATAGACCGAAACTCTTGTCTCAGAAGAAAGAAAACATAGTTCACACTTAACTATTTAATCCATATCTTTCCATACCCAATATGTTATTTATAGTTCCAGATGAACTTGTTTGGCACAGATTTTGTAATAAAGGAAATTTTGTTATTAGAAATATCTAGAGGCCATGAACTGTTCAAATTTGCAGGTAGTTCCCTGTGTGATGCAGTGTTTTTTTCTGAATATTGCACAATAAAGCCAAATACAGACATAAATGAGATGCTAAGATTTGTATATGATACTAATTTTTAAAATATTGATCAAAATAATATGTATCCATATTGGTAATATTTGTATTTATAATAAATCATTGCTATAAATTTGAACTTAGAAAAATTTTACTAATAAAGGTGCTTTTGTGTTGTAAACTTTCATTTGAAAAGTAATTTTTCTTTGTACCAAAAAATCTAAAATTCACTATTCTAGTCACCAAAATTTGCTTTATGAAAAATAATTTTTGATGGCACTGTATTATATCAGAAAACAACTAACTTGTTAATGAAAATGTGGAGTTTTTAAAATCCCACTGTACCTCTGTTATCCAAAGGGGATCTGTGAATTTTTTCATGAAAGGTTAAAAAAATGAGAGACTTTTCAGAATTCAGAGAGCAGCTGATTTTTGAATAGTGTTTTCCCCTCCCTGGCTTTTATTATTACAACTCTTTGCTTTCTCATCACCATCCTGATTATCTGTAATTTATATTTCTACTATTAATAAAAAGATGTATTTGGTAAGGAGGAATTTTCACTGAAGTTCAGCAGTGATGGAGCTGTGGTTGAGGTGTCTGGAGGAGACCATGAGGTCTGTGTTTCACTAAATAACCTGGTAAAAGAGGATATGGGTTTTTTTTGTGGGTGTAATAGTGACATTTAACAGGCATCCCAGTGACTTAGGAGTATTAATCAAGCTAAATTTAAATCCTAATGGCTTTCGATTAACTTTTTTTAGGGTATTTGAAGTATACCATACAACTGTTTTGAAAATCCAGCGTGGACAATGGCTACTCAAGGTTTGTGTCATAAATCTTTAGTTACTGAATTGGGGCTCTGCTTCGTTGCCATTAAGCCAGTCTGGCTGAGATCCCCCTGCTTTCCTCTCTCCCTGCTTACTTGTCAGGCTACCTTTTGCTCCATTTTCTGCTCACTCCTCCTAATGGCTTGGTGAAATAGCAAACAAGCCACCAGCAGGAATCTAGTCTGGATGACTGCTTCTGGAGCCTGGATGCAGTACCATTCTTCCACTGATTCAGTGAGTAACTGTTAGGTGGTCCCCTAAGGGATTAGGTATTTCATCACTGAGCTAACCCTGGCTATCATTCTGCTTTTCTTGGCTGTCTTTCAGATTTGACTTTATTTCTAAAAATATTTCAATGGGTCATATCACAGATTTTTTTTTTTTAATTAAAGTAACATTTCCAATCTACTAATGCTAATACTGTTTCATATTTATAGCTGATTTGATGGAGTTGGACATGGCCATGGAACCAGACAGAAAAGCGGCTGTTAGTCACTGGCAGCAACAGTCTTACCTGGACTCTGGAATCCATTCTGGTGCCACTACCACAGCTCCTTCTCTGAGTGGTAAAGGCAATCCTGAGGAAGAGGATGTGGATACCTCCCAAGTCCTGTATGAGTGGGAACAGGGATTTTCTCAGTCCTTCACTCAAGAACAAGTAGCTGGTAAGAGTATTTTTCATTGCCTTACTGAAAGTCAGAATGCAGTTTTGAGAACTAAAAAGTTAGTGATTATTAAGTAAAATGTTGTGGTGAAGAAAAGGGAGTAATAGCAATGTCACTTTTACCATTTAGGATAGCAGATACTTAGGTAAATGCTGAACTGTGGATAGTGAGTGTTGATTAACCTTTTCCAGATATTGATGGACAGTATGCAATGACTCGAGCTCAGAGGGTACGAGCTGCTATGTTCCCTGAGACATTAGATGAGGGCATGCAGATCCCATCTACACAGTTTGATGCTGCTCATCCCACTAATGTCCAGCGTTTGGCTGAACCATCACAGATGCTGAAACATGCAGTTGTAAACTTGATTAACTATCAAGATGATGCAGAACTTGCCACACGTGCAATCCCTGAACTGACAAAACTGCTAAATGATGAGGACCAGGTGAGCAATGACATGGCTAGCTTTTTAGTCTGCTTTGAAGTAAATGCTCAAGGGGAGTAGGTTCAGAATGTCTACCCAATACCAGGACTTGAAAACTAATGATGTTTCTAATTCCTGTATTATAGGTGGTGGTTAATAAGGCTGCAGTTATGGTCCATCAGCTTTCTAAAAAGGAAGCTTCCAGACACGCTATCATGCGTTCTCCTCAGATGGTGTCTGCTATTGTACGTACCATGCAGAATACAAATGATGTCGAAACAGCTCGTTGTACTGCTGGGACCTTGCATAACCTTTCCCATCATCGGGAGGGCTTGCTGGCCATCTTTAAGTCTGGAGGCATTCCTGCCCTGGTGAAAATGCTTGGGTAAGAAAACATTGTCAGAATACTTGAAGCTAAAAAGTAAAAGAGTATAGTCACAGTATTTCTGATCAGGCTTTTTTCTTCTTCCCAGTTCACCAGTGGATTCTGTGTTGTTTTATGCCATTACAACTCTCCACAACCTTTTATTACATCAAGAAGGAGCTAAAATGGCAGTGCGTTTAGCTGGCGGGCTGCAGAAAATGGTTGCCTTGCTCAACAAAACAAACGTTAAATTCTTGGCTATTACGACAGACTGCCTTCAAATTTTAGCATATGGCAACCAAGAAAGCAAGGTAAGAGAATTGTTCTTTATATGGTTTTCATGGAGCATCGGACACTTCCAGTGTCATGTCATTCCATGCAGTGTTCCTAACCTTTTTGGCACCAGGGATCAGTTTCGTGGAAAACAGTTTTTCCATGAATGGGTTGTGGGAATGGTTTCTGGATGACACTGTTCCACCTCAGATAGTCAGGCATTAGATTCTCATAGGGAGCGTGCAGCCTAGATCCCTCACATGTGCAGTCCACACTAGGGTTTCCACTCCTATGAGGCTCTCATGCTGCAGTTGATCTGACAGGAGGTAGAGCTCAAGCCAGGTAATGCTCGCTCACCTGCCACTTACCTCCTGCTGTGCAGCCCAGTTCATTTCTGTTCTTTTAAATGTTTGAGTTTCCATATGTAAAGCACTATGTGAAGTAGTAGGGATATCGTAGGCAAGCTTCTCTTCACACTTTTGTTCTTAGGTGGGATGTAGACGTTGGGAATAATAACCTAATATTTAATTCATGTAGTGGGAAGAAGTGGGGCTATGAGAGCACATAACACAAGTGAAACAGACTCTTTGAGGGTTCAAGGAGGTACCTCTTGGAGGAAGTGATAGTTGAGTTCAGTGTTCAAGGATGAGAAGGGATTCACTAGGTGAAGGTTAGGTGAGAAACAGCATTTTTGAAACGAAGGAAGGAGATGGAAAGTTTTGGGAATTTAAGAAATACAGTAAAGAGGAAGAAAGGTTTGACGTGAGGCTATTGAGATAGACTCAGCAGATCTCATAGGGCTTTGTACAGCATGTTTAAAAGCACAATGGGAAATTTCAGCAGAAGCATGAAATGATGAAATTTGTTTTTAGAAAATTGGGGCAGTGTTGAAAGGGAAGATACACAGGGAATGAAAGGACAAGAGTGAATGATCATTTTATGGTATCTCTTTTTAAGGTGCATATAATTAGGAAAATTAAAGGACCAAGTGATAAGGAGTTTTAGGTGCCAGTTCTGGTTCAGATTTTCAGTGAATCAGTTTTGATATAACTTTCATCTTAGGGCATTAATCTTGCCTACCAACATGGTTTCTAAATTTTTTTCTTCTGCTGTGATCAGTGTGGGAAGAAGGAAATTGGGCCAAAACTGATACATTCCTGGGAGGACTGGGATGTCTGAATTTGAGTGGAATGCTTTAAAAGGACAAGTTGGATAGGGCCCCAGTATGGGGGTCTGAGTGATGGGGTTCAGGAATACATTTAGGTCCAATGACAAGCTGGCTGAAATTCTTGTATAATAAAATATGTTGGTAGTATGGCTCTTCTCAGACATGTGATCAAGATTCCATGACTAACAAGATATGTATATATCTTTCTAGCTGATCATACTGGCTAGTGGTGGACCCCAAGCTTTAGTAAATATAATGAGGACCTATACTTATGAGAAACTACTGTGGACCACAAGCAGAGTGCTGAAGGTGCTATCCGTCTGCTCTAGTAATAAGCCAGCTATTGTAGAAGCTGGTAAGTATATGTATCTATTCTGAGTCTTGTGTACAGCATCTGCAGTTCTAATTAGATTACTTTTCTTAGGAAAAGGTGGTAGAACTTTAATGACTGAAAATAGATGGTCCTATTCATTTTGCAGCCAAGATTACATTCAAAGTACCTGTCATCTGGATTGTAGCTAAATATTTAAGGCTAGTTTAGGTAGAGTTCTTACTATCCATCAAAAATGATGGCATATATTTTGCTTAATAAAATTTGTTTGTAATTTCAGTTTTGAGTAAACCTAAGATTTGCTAACAGACCTGTGAATTTATAGGAGAAATGACAAATTCTAATATAGTACAGTTTTATGTAATAAAGTGATTGCTTTATTAGTAGATGCTCATGAACAGTGTTTTTGTTTTGTTTTAACTTTTAGGTACAGGGTAATGTGCAGGCTTGTTATATAGGTAAATTGCATGTCACAGGGGTTTGGTGTGCAGATTATTTTGTCACTCAGGCAGTAAGTATTGTACCCAATGGGTACTTTTTCAGTTCTTTACCTCCCATCCTTAAGTAGGCCCCAGTGTCTGTTGTTCCCTTCTTTATGCCCAGGTGTACTCAGTGTTTACCTCCCACTTATAAGTGAGAACATGCGGTATTTGGTTTTCTGTTCCTGTGTTAGTTTGCTTAGCATAATGGCCTCCAGCTCCATCTGTGTTGCTGTGGAAGACATCTTGGTCTTTTGTTATGGCTGTATATTATTCCATAGTATATATGTACCACATTTTCTTTATCCAGTCTACCATTGATGGGCATTTAGGTTAATTCCGTATCTTTGCTGTTGTGAATAATGCTGCAGTGAACATATGCGTGCATGTGTCTTTATGATAGAAGATTTCTTTTTCTTTGGGCATATACCTAGTAATAGGATTGCTGGGTTGAATGGTAATTGTGTCTTGAGTTTTTTGACAAATCACCAAATTGCTTTCCACAATGGCCGAACTAATTTACTTTCCCACCAGCAGGGTATAAGCATTCTCTTTTCTCAGCAACCTCACCAGCATCTGTCATTTTTTGATTTTTTATTAGTAGTCATTCTGACTGGTGTGAGACGGTATCTCGTGGCTTTGATTTGCATTTCTCTAATGATCAGTGATGTTGAGCTTTTCTTCCTATGATTCTTGGCCACTTGTAGGTCTTCTTTTGAAAAGTGTTCATGTCCTTTGCCCACTTTTTAATGGAGTTGTTTGTTCTTCGCTTGTTAAGTTTATTGTAAACTCTGGATATTAGACTTTTGTCAGATGCATAGTTTGCCAAAACTTTCTCCCATTCTGTAGGTTGTCTGTTTACTCTGTTGATTTCTTTTGCTGTGCAGAAGCTCTTTATACTGTCCCATTTGTCAGTTTTTGTTTTTGTTGCAGTTTCTCTTGGCATCTTCGTCATGAAATCTTTGACAGGTCTTATGTCCCGAATGGTATTTCTTAGGTTATCTTGCAGAGTTTTTATAGTTTTAAGTTTTATATTTAAGTCTTTAATCCATTTTGAGTTGATTTTTGTACATCATGTAAGGATGGGGTGCAGTTTCAATCTTGGATGTGGCTAGCCAGTTATCTTAGCACCATTTATTGAATAGAGAGTCATTTCCCCATTGCTTGTTTTTGTTGACTTCTTAGGTGTGCAGCCTTATTGCTGAGCTCACTATTCTGTTCTATTGGTCTGTGTGTCTGTTTTTATACCAGTACCATGCTGTGACTGTAACCTTTTATCAACAGTACAGCTTGAAGTTGGGTAAAGTGATTCCTCCAGTTTTGTTCTTATTGCCTAGGATTGCCTTGGTTATTCAGGCTCTTTTTTGGGTTCATGTGAATTTTTAAATTTTTTTTTTTTTTTTTTTTTTTTTTTAATTCTGTGAAGAATGCCATTGGTAGTTTGACAGGAATAGCATTGAATCTGTGAATTGCTTTGAGCAGTATGGCCATTTTAACAATATTGATTCTTCCTATCCATGAAATAGAATGTCTTTTCATTTGTTGGTGTCATCTCTGATTTCTTTGAGCAGAGTTTTGTAATTCTTACTGTAGAGATCTTTCACTTCCCTGGTTAGCTGTATTCCTAGGTATTTTATTCTTTTTGTGGCTTCTGTAAATGGGATTGCATTCTTGATTTGGCTTGCAGCTTGGATGTTGTTAGTGTATAGAAATGTTTCTGACTTCTGTACGTTGATTTTTATATCCTGAAACTTTGCTGAAGTTTATTGGATCAAGGAGCTTTTGGGCAGAAATTATGGGGTTTTCTAGGTATAGAATCATATTGTTTGCAAACAGATTTCCTATTTGTATGCATTTTCTTTCTCTTGCCTGATGATTATGATCAGTGTTTTGCCCTGATATTCTGTATTCTCAGTGAATAGATATCATCTAAGTATGAGAGACAATTTTTTTCTATTCTGAGTATTTTTAAGGAGGCAACTTGTATGTGGTACTTTGTATCTTGTGTATGTTGGCAATTGGGGAAAAGAATAGATGGTTTGTACTAGGGCCTCTTGGGGTGTGTGTGTCATGAAAATAATTACTCTTTAGCTACCTAGCATTTTTTCTCCTTTCAGTAACCCACCTAACAACATTTACCCAGAATTTCAAAGCAAGCTTCAAATCAGTATTGAAAGAGGGAAAAATATAAAGGCATTTAATGGAAGGAAATGTTGGGAGTAAAGTATAGGGCTGGCAACACTTATTTTTTCCCACTTAATTGAGAGTAATTTTACTTGGGATTTTATGAGAGAGAAAGACATTATGATTGCTCCAGGTAACTGCTGGCAGTGGAGCCGTAGGCTTGGGGATAGACAAATGTGGCTGAGTTCATACAGAATGAGGGGATGTAAATTCTGTCAGCTGTTCCAGCAGTAACCTGTAATGTAGGCTAAAAATACAGATTTTGAGATTTATTTAGTCAGAATCCCTGGAATGTTAATTTTTATATCAAGATCTTATAGTGTTTATTTGAAGTGACAGGGAGGTCTGTAGATAGCTGGACTTGTATGGAACCAGAAGCCTAGGAATCTTGTAAGTTCTTCCAGGTTATTCTTACATTCATTTGTTTATTCTGAACATAGCGTCTAATGTATTTTAAGAAATGGAATAGGCATGTGGTATACATTGGGTAATGCAACAGATAGGGTCCCTGTGCTTGTTCTTATAGTCTTGTGAAGGTGACAGAAGTATTTAAAAATATGTGATCATAAGTTAGAATGAGTGTTACGGGAGAAGTGAACAGCAAATAGTGATAAGAATTAATGGGGAGGGGAATTGTCTAATTAGATGAGAGGGAAAGGGTATCCTTGAAAAGGGGATGTTAAGTGGGACTGCAGGATGAGAAGGAACCTCTCTCTTGTCTGTATGAGAAGTGAGGGTTAAATGTTTTCCAAGTAGAGAAAAGGAACACCATGTGCTATGTCTTAGAACCAGGGGTATCCAGTCTTTTGGCTCCCCTGGGCCACATTGGAAGAAGAGTAATTGTCTTGGACTACACACCAAATACACTAATGATAGCTGATGAGCTAAAACAAAAAAAATTGCAAAAGAATCTCATAATGTTTTAAGAAAGTTTACGAATTTGTGTTGGGCTACATTCAGAGCTGTCCTGGGTCACGTGGCCCATGGGCTGCAGGTTGGACGAGCTTGCCTTAGAAGGAAAGAGATTGTGGAGATCTAGGTGCTGAAGAGAAGCTCTGTGTAAACAGAAGTTAGTAAGTAATGAGGTGTGGATGGCCTGGTATGAGGTTGAGGTTAGGTAAGCAGAGCCATAACATGCAGGACTTTCTAGGTTCCTATAAGGTGTTTACTATGGAGTTTATTCATGCTTTATTCCAACTTTGGAGCCATAGATACAGAATACTTGGGTCAGTTTGGAAGGCTAGGTGGGATCCAAATTCTAAACGGTTCCTCGGGGTTATACTAAAGTATTGTCTACTATCTTAAAAGGATGCCGAGACACTTTTGATGGTTGTCTGTCAATAGCAGAGCATCACAGTGGTGTGTTTAAAATACTAATAATAGCATCGTGTAGATTAACAGTTTGAATGACCAAAAGGTAGAACAGACTGCTGAGATGTTAGAGGCTTTTAGGAATGAAATAGTTTGGTTTTAGAACTGAATAGCTAAGGGCAAATGTCTGAGATGTCTGAAAGAATCACAGAATGTAATAATATATGAGCTAAGGGAGCAACCAAAAATGGTTTGTGGAGGGGACAATATTGGTACCATGAAGAGAAATGGAACCCTCAGAAGGCATCCTTAATTTTTGAACATAATAATTTAAGAAACTGAGTTAGGCCGGGCATGGTGGCTCATGCCTATAATCCCAGCACTTTGGGAGGCCGAGGCAGGTGGATCACCAGGTCAGTAGATCGAGACCATCCTGGCTAACGGTGAAACCTCGTCTCTACTAAAAATACAAAAAATTAGCTGTTTAGCCAGGCGTGGTGGTGGGCACCTATAGTCCCAGCTACTGGGGAGGCTGAGGCAGGAGAATGGCATGAACCCGGGAGGCGGAGCTTGCAGTGAGCTGAGATTGTGCCACTGCACTCCAGCCTAAGCGACACCATCTCAAAAAAAAAAAAAAAAACAAAAAACGAAGCTGACTTAAAGTGACTAAAAGGTCAGTAGGTAGCTGGAAATGTAAGGTACTAGAGAATGCAAGAGAGGCAGGCTAGAGATTTGGAAGTTTCCCTTTTAGTATATAGGGGTAAGGGCAGCAGGGAAGGGGAGGTAGAGATGCCACAGAGTCATCTGCATGGGACTTTTTTTACCCTAGAACTGCTGAAACAGAATGTGTGTGTTTTAAAGTCTCTGTAGGCCATTCTGATGGACATCTGGGGTTAAAATCCATTCTCTTAGAGTTAATAGTTATGTAAAGGGAAGGAATGAAGTCTTAATGAGGGGAAAGAAGGTAGTCATTTCACAAATACTGAGCATCCTGAGTATCAATCTTATGCAGATCATTCTGTTAGCAGCTGGAGCTACTATGAAAAAGGAACCCAATAGAGGTGATCTTTGTCTTGTGGGGAAAGTGGACTAACTTATACTATGAAGGAGAAGTGCAGAGTACCGTAAGAATTACAGCAAATAGACCTCATCTGAGGAAATAAAACAGACCTAAAAGATGAAGGAGACAAGGAAAAGTATCTCTTACTGCATTTAGAAGTGGTTTAAGTTGAAGATGGATGGGTGAAGTTAATCTAGTATGTGGGCATTGGGCTTCCATTTATACTCCTTTGCCAGAGTAAATGTCCCCCATTTAAGGGTCCTAAAGGATGGAAGGTTGTGAACCTTGGAACACATGTATTGCAGTCAGTGAATTGTATAAAGTCCCTGGCAGTAAAGTGTTTTCATGCTGTCTTTCTGGATTGTTCTTACCCCAGGAATTTACCTAGCTTCTTTAGGTCTTTAGTCAGATGTCACCTTCACAGTGAAGTGACCTAATTATCTACTTAAAATTGCAGCCCCACTCCATTGTTTTTCTCCATAGCCCTTTAATATCATCTGACATGCTGTATGGTTTTAGTTTATTGTATATTTTTTGTCTGCCTCTTCCAACTAGATCATAAGTTCTGAGGGTGTAGGAACTTTTGAATATTTTTGCTCACTGGTCTATCTCCAGCTCAGAGCAGGACCTGGTACTGAATAAATATTTTTGAAATGATTGAATGGATGAAAAGAAATTAATAAGAATATTACCGCCCGGCGTGGTGGCTCACGCCTGTAATCTCAGCGCTTAGGGAGGCCAAGGCAGGCGGATCACGAAGTCAGGGGATCGAGACCATCCTGGCTAACATGGTGAAACCCCGTCTCTACTAAAGAATATAAAAAATTAGCTGGGCGCCTGTAGTCCCAGTTGCTCGGGAGGCTGAGGCAGGAGAATGGCGTGAACCCGGGAGGCGGAGGTTGCAGTGAGCCGAGATTGTGCCACTGCACTCCAACGTGGGTGACAGAGCGAGACTCCATCTCAAAAAAAAAAAAAAAAGAATATTACCTAAGGGGATAGTGGAGATAACAAAGACTTCTTCGGCTTAGGAAAGGAACAGTAGCTATTTGAGAATTTGTCACTAGTGATGTGAACTGGCAAAAAGAGGGAAACTGAGCAACATTCTAGAAAATGAGAGGAAAACAAATGCTTAGGTGAAAGGAAGTAAACTCTGGAAATAAAGAAGGACACCTTCTAAGACTAGAAAATATATTTAGGATTGATAGGAACTTCTAGCTAATGACTAGGACCTTACATCCTTTTTAATTTTCTAGGTGGAATGCAAGCTTTAGGACTTCACCTGACAGATCCAAGTCAACGTCTTGTTCAGAACTGTCTTTGGACTCTCAGGAATCTTTCAGATGCTGCAACTAAACAGGTAAATTGAGTAAATTGACGCCATGGGAACAGAGTCAAGATGAGTATGTGCTTGTACTGACCATTTGTTTTTATCTTCATAGGAAGGGATGGAAGGTCTCCTTGGGACTCTTGTTCAGCTTCTGGGTTCAGATGATATAAATGTAGTCACCTGTGCAGCTGGAATTCTTTCTAACCTCACTTGCAATAATTATAAGAACAAGATGATGGTCTGCCAAGTGGGTGGTATAGAGGCTCTTGTGCGTACTGTCCTTCGGGCTGGTGACAGGGAGGACATCACTGAGCCTGCCATCTGTGCTCTTCGTCATTTGACCAGCCGACACCAAGAAGCAGAGATGGCCCAGAATGCAGTTCGCCTTCACTATGGACTACCAGTTGTGGTTAAGCTCTTACACCCACCATCCCACTGGCCTCTGATAAAGGTAAATTGTCAAAGTAGAATTTACCTTTGTTGCAGAATTGAAAATGAAGCATCCCTAGCCGTTGGATGGCTAAGCATAGTGATCAATAAATAGGAATTGTATTCCTTAGTAAGTAGGAAGTATGGCTGCAATAGGGGTAGGATTCTGAAATGTTTGTGTAGTCAGAACGACTTTTAGTTGTTCCCAATAGATTTAGTGTGGTGGGAATTTTAGGCTAAGAAAATGATTGTGTTGAGTTGTATGCCAATTCTTCCTTCTGTTTTTCAGGCTACTGTTGGACTGATTCGAAATCTTGCCCTTTGTCCAGCAAATCACGCACCTTTGCGTGAGCAGGGTGCCATTCCACGACTAGTTCAGTTGCTTGTTCGTGCACATCAGGATACCCAGCGCCGTACGTCCATGGGTGGGACACAGCAGCAATTTGTGGTGGGTAAATTCTTATAGTGATACCTGGCTGTCTAAAAGGAATGCATAGACCCAAAGGATCCTGAACTTCTTTGGTCATTTGTTCCCCCCGTCCCTTTTCCTGAAGAGCTGATGACAAAATATGACTGCAGAGAAGATAAGGCATAGTGTGGCCCCAGTGATATTTCCTTGGACACGTCCTTCACATGGTCAGTCTTACAAAGGTTGGGTTAGGCATTTCATGCAGTGTTCTCATTTAACTTACACAAAGGCCCACTTAGGAAGAGGTAGAGTCATAATTTGAGACCAAATCTGTGTAATTTCAGAGCTTCTTACCCTTGCCTCATCATGAATTTTGACAATAAATAATTAACGGTCCATTTTATTATCTTTTCTGTGAGTTAAACTTTTTTCATGGACCTAAGAATACAGTGTTGACATATTTCAAAAATAAGTAGTAGCATTTCTGTACTCTTAACCACAATAGTCTCAACCTGAAGCTTTGATACAAAGTTTGAGTCTTAAAAGTAGCTTCATTAAAAGTATAGTCTGAAGACACTTCTGATTTCTCAGACTTTACGACCTTATTTAATTAGGTTAGTTTAGAAAACAAAGATGGAGCCTACCAGCACAGATTTTAGGAATCTCATTTTGCTGGTTGCTTTGTGTATGTACTCATATTGGGGCTTTGGCTTGCTTCATTTATTACTGTTGGTATTGGCCCATCTCCATGAGGTGACTTAATAGAATGTTGAGGGAATCTTTTATTTTAAATCTCTTTTCTAGGAAAAAAGGAGTTTTTGTGTCCTTGCAAGAATCAAATTATTTATAAAAGCTGCTAAATGTAGCAGAATCATAACCCCTTTTAAAACTCAAATCCAGAAACAGGAGAAACAGATGGTACTTACATATTGCAAAAGCTAACTTCTCCTATACATGAGGCTGTCAGCTGAATAGTCTTGGAAGA
This sequence comes from Piliocolobus tephrosceles, assembly GCF_002776525.5. Lineage (NCBI taxonomy): Eukaryota > Metazoa > Chordata > Mammalia > Primates > Cercopithecidae > Piliocolobus > Piliocolobus tephrosceles. The sequence continues at coordinate 95,443,645 of NC_045435.1, read as the reverse complement.
GTGAGGAGTGGATTTTTCTGCTGGCAACTCAGTTAGTTTTAGCAGTTGGTGCTAAAACTTGGCAAAGTTTTCACCAAATACATGGAAGATGTACAAAAATAGAGGGGGCATGTAAAGGAAAAACGTTGACATAGACTGAGCATTACTTTCTCGTCTTCTCTCTTTATATAGCTTTTACCCAGAATGATTGGTGCCCTTACTGTAGGAAAGTTGTCTTTGGGATTCAGTGCTATGTGGAAGCTCTGTTGCACTGTGTATGGGGGAGGGGTGCTGCCTTGAATTAGTGCTGCCAGGAGGCCTCTTTTCAGTGACATTCAAGTTAATGGAATCCTCCTTCATTCCCGAACTAATTGCAAGTTATGGGGAACTTCGGGTATATAATGTAAATAATTATAGTCTAATAATTGTTCCTCAGAATGCAAAGTCTTTCAAGTACAGCAGCTTTACAGAGGAGAATGCCCTATTTGTTAACCATGTTTCTTTTGGCAGGAGGGGGTCCGCATGGAAGAAATAGTTGAAGGTTGTACTGGAGCCCTTCACATCCTAGCTCGGGATGTTCACAACCGAATTGTAATCAGAGGACTAAATACCATTCCATTGTTTGTGCAGGTATGTTGCTTTTAAGTGAAGTGTTCTAGGTTTTATGTCCCTAAAATTTCCAGATTGTAATGACTAATAAAATTTCAGAAAATTAGGGACCATAATAGGGGCACCAACATTTAATTTTATGAAAATTCCCTTCATTTTTTTGGTCAGTAGGAGAAACATTGAGACTCGAGAAGAGGGAGGAGATTTCACATTTCACTTTTATGGGTGCCTAGTTTTAGAGGGGAGAGCTGACCTGGGCTGCCAGAGGCGGGGCATAGGCCCCCAACCAATTCTGGATTTTCCAAATCTTAGATCAGTTAGAGTTGCCTCTGAAGAAAGAGTTTATAGCTAAAAAGTATTCTGGAAATCCAATGCTCCAGAGTATGAAACACCCTAGGACATAAAATTCAGAGAGTATTATTTACTACAGTGTGAATGCCTCTTGCACTCTGAATTCGGAATGTTTGCACCACAGTGGGGGGCTTGCCATGTTTTAGCTTTAGATTTAATTAGGTTTTGTTTGTGTTTTCTCCCTAGCTGCTTTATTCTCCCATTGAAAACATCCAAAGAGTAGCTGCAGGGGTCCTCTGTGAACTTGCTCAGGACAAGGAAGCTGCAGAAGCTATTGAAGCTGAGGGAGCCACAGCTCCTCTGACAGAGTTACTTCACTCTAGGAATGAAGGTGTGGGTAAGTAAAAAGGAACCAAAGCCTTTAGCAGATGTGTACATTGAAGTCTCAGTTTTTCCTCAAGGGCCTTTTTTTCCTTGTCTCTTAGCGACGTATGCAGCTGCTGTTTTGTTCCGAATGTCTGAGGATAAGCCACAAGATTACAAGAAACGGCTTTCAGTTGAGCTGACCAGCTCTCTCTTCAGAACGGAGCCAATGGCTTGGAATGAGGTAGGGAAATGTGAGCAGTTATTTATCTGGTAGTTTCTAGAGCGGGTAAGGCAGCTCGTTCTTTCCTCTCGAAACACTTAGTACCCGTTCATTTGCATTGATGTTTCCCTGGCTTGAGTATTTCTTCTTTATGCTGTCCAGCAATTGCCCTAAGGAAGAACTATAACACAAACTTTAAAGAACCTGTTCAGAATCATTACAAATAAGTTGTGCTATTTAAAATTATAATTCATAAGGGAGAACGATGAAAAATGTTACCAGATTAAAGATGAATTTTCAAAAGGATGTAAGGAAAGAGGCAGTGTCAAACACTGTTAGAGGACAGTTTGTCAGTAGTTTTTACTAAACTTTAATAAAACTTTTCTATTTGAATTTCTGCTGTGAATTTGCCTTCAGTATTTGTCCTCAGTACAGGTGTCCTTTGAAACATTGTTTCTAATAAAACTAGAACCACCCTGGAAGTTTATTTTATCCACTCTGTAGTGATCACTGATGGTACACAGTCATACAGTGGATTATATATTTGTTGAGTGAATGGAAAGAGAGATTATTAGGTTTAAAACGATGCAGCTCTTGAGGCCAGGAGTTCAAGATCAGCCTGGGCAACATAGTGAAACCCCATCTCTACAAAAAAATTTAAAAATTAGCTGGGCATGGGGATGGATGCCTATAGTCCTAGCTACTGGGGAGGCTGGGACAAGAGGATTGCTTGAACCCAGGAGTTAACAGACTGCACTCAGCAACAGAGCCAGACTCCAACTCAAAAAAAAAATAAAGCAGAGCAAATTACCAGTGAGTAGTGTGTTACTTGAGTTTTTAATAGGCATCTTATTAACATGTTCTAACTTGAGCCCTTAACTTTCTCCACCTACCCCCTTCCACAAACCTGTTTTGACTGTCTTCTCTGTCTTGATGTCAGCTTTGTCTGTCCAGCTGCTCAGGCTAAAACTTTTCTTTCATACAACACATCCTGTCAGCAGCTCCTGTTTGGGGGTAGGCATTTTGCCTGTTTTTTTTTTTTTTTTTTTTTTTTTTTTAACTGCTATATCTCTAGCACGTAGAACAGTGTCTGGCAGCACATAGTCGGTGCTTAATATGTATTTGTTGAAAGATCAAGTCAGTGAATATTTTTAATGTGAGGTGCAAAGAGAAAAAAAATGTATCTTTGAGGGGTGGAGTTTTGAAGAACTTGCATTTTCTAAGTATTTGTGTAATGTTGGAGTTACTTGTTTCCTTTGTAATCTGAAAGTATGCTTTAAAAAAATTAGTGTACTTTTAAGTTGAGAATTTTCATTTTGCTTTTTATTCTTTCTTGCCTTGTGCCTGTTTATCTAGACTGCGGATCTTGGACTTGATATTGGTGCCCAGGGAGAACCCCTTGGATATCGCCAGGATGGTATGCGTCTCATATTTCTCGATTAACTCCAGATCAAGCTAAAGTTCTAAAACTTGATCAGAAGAGCTGGTTTGCTCATCTGGGAAACTAGTGTTGGCAGAAAAGTAATGGCTTCAATTAAAAGCAGTTCTTTCCTTTTTTTTTTTTTTTTTTTGAGACGGAGTCTCGCTCTATCCCTCGGGCTGGAGTGCAGTGGCCGGATCTCAGCTCACTGCAAGCTCCGCCTCCCGGGTTTACGCCATTCTCCTGCCTCAGCCTCCAAGTAGCTGGGACGACAGGCGCCCGCCACTTTGCCCGGCTAGTTTTTTGTATTTTTAGTAGAGACGGGGTTTCACCGTGTTAGCCAGGATGGTCTCGAACTCCTGACCTCGTGATCCGCCCGTCTCGGCCTCCCAAAGTGCTGGGATTACAGGCTTGAGCCACCGCGTCCGGCCTAAAAGCAGTTCTTAAATTCCAGTCAGCAACAGCATCTTTAATGGAGCACAGGGAATTCAGAGCCACACGATGAATAGCAGTAGGATTACACCACCAACAAATACATGCTACTACTAGGCCTCTGCAGTGTAGGATGTAACAGTTTACCTGGCTTTTTATTCTCTTTTTGGCCAGAGGACTCATAATACCTTTTGTCTACAAGCTGCCCAAGGAAGACAGGAAAACTCCTGTCTCTAGGCTCAGATCTGGGGCGGGTTTTACATAGTTGCATTTTCAGGGTTTTCTTGAAAAGCTAATTCAAGTCTGGGTAGTGAACATAGAGGATGGGGTAGACCACTAACAGTTATAACTGTCTTACATTTATAACCTCATCTGCTTCTACCTAATTACGAAACCACTAAAGCGCGGATTCTTACTGTGACAAATAACATGTCAACCCTAAGATAAAATATGTTGAGGTTTCATTGAAATAGTGCCTTAACTTTCCTTAATACTTTTGTTGGTGTCACTTGGACTTTTTGTCAAGATAGATTACACCTGCCAGACCTCATTATTGTCTTAATCTTCCTTCCCATGGGTTCTCATTGCCTAGGTGGTCACACAGTAGATTCCTGCTTCTCCTTGGGAACCCCAAGTCTCTGACAGGGGTAAATGCAGTGTGTTCAGGGTTAGACTAATGATGTGACTAGGCCCTGCTGGTGTGCCTCTCTGATGGAAACAGACGTTATTTGTGTAGTCTCATGGGTGGTTTGGCACTGAGTGATTACTTGGCTAAAGAAAGCTAGAAGTTGAAGAGGCTAGAAAGCATTGTTTTCTGACAAGTTTGCTGCTGAACTTTGGATGCCCTAACCTCAGTGTTAACGTCTATGTCTGTTTCTCTCCTCTGTCTTTTGCCTTCCTTCTTGCCTATTTTGTTGACACCCTGACTCTTCTAGATCCTAGCTATCGTTCTTTTCACTCTGGTGGATATGGCCAGGATGCCTTGGGTATGGACCCCATGATGGAACATGAGATGGGTGGCCACCACCCTGGTGCTGACTATCCAGTTGATGGGCTGCCAGATCTGGGGCATGCCCAGGACCTCATGGATGGGCTGCCTCCAGGTGATAGCAATCAGCTGGCCTGGTTTGATACTGACCTGTAAATCATCCTTTAGGTAAGAAGTTTTAAAAAGCCAGTTTGGGTAAAATACTTTTACTCTGCCTACAGAACTTCAGAAAGACTTGGTTGGTAGGGTGGGAGTGGTTTAGGCTATTTGTAAATCTGCCACAAAAACAGGTATATACTTTGAAAGGAGATGTCTTGGAACATCGGAATGTTCTCAGATTTCTGGTTGTTATGTGATCATGTGTGGAAGTTATTAACTTTAATGTTTTTTGCCACAGCTTTTGCAACTTAATACTCAAATGAGTAACATTTGCTGTTTTAAACATTAATAGCAGCCTTTCTCTCTTTATACAGCTGTATTGTCTGAACTTGCATTGTGATTGGCCTGTAGAGTTGCTGAGAGGGCTCGAGGGGTGGGCTGGTATCTCAGAAAGTGCCTGACACACTAACCAAGCTGAGTTTCCTATGGGAACAATTGAAGTAAACTTTTTGTTCTGGTCCTTTTTGGTCGAGGAGTAACAATACAAATGGATTTTGGGAGTGACTCAAGAAGTGAAGAATGCACAAGAATGGATCACAAGATGGAATTTATCAAACCCTAGCCTTGCTTGTTAAATTTTTTTTTTTTTTTTAAATATCTGTAATGGTACTGACTTTGCTTGCTTTGAAGTAGTTCTTTTTTTTTTTTTTTTTTTTTTTTTTTTTTTGCAGTAACTGTTAGTTTAAGTCTCTCGTAGTGTTAAGTTATAGTGAATACTGCTACAGCAATTTCTAATTTTTAAGAATTGAGTAATGGTGTAGAACACTAATTCATAATCACTCTAATAATTGTAATCTGAATAAAGTGTAACATTGTGTAGCCTTTTTGTATAAAATAGACAAATAGAAAATGGTCCAATTAGTTTCCTTTTTAATATGCTTAAAATAAGCAGGTGGATCTATTTCATGTTTTTGATCAAAAACTTTATTTGGGATATGTATGGGTAGGGTAAATCAGTAAGAGGTGTTATTTGGAACCTTGTTTTGGACAGTTTACCAGTTGCCTTTTATCCCAAAGTTGTTGTAACCTGCTGTGATACAATGCTTCAAGAGAAAATGCGGTTATAAAAAATGGTTCAGAATTAAACTTTTAATTCATTCGATTGTGTCGCTCTTTTTTTTTCTTGTCATTAAATGGTTTGTGAGGGTGGTAAGTTTATCCCACTCAGCTTTATACTGAGGAAGATACATAGTGAAGTAATTTGTTGTAGCGATAGAGAAGGCCTTACTTCTCTAGATGCAATTTGCCAAGTTTCTTTAGCATTTGGCCCTGGGTTACATTGCACCCCCAAAAAAGTGTTTGTTTCAGCCTTGCACATTGTGATTAGTTCTGGGCTTTTGTGGGAGAAAGCCAAGCAGACTATCTATCTCTACCCCAATCTATCTCTCAGATGGTTTGATTCCATTAAGGTAATATTAACTACCTGGATTTGGATTTGAATCACCTTCACAGAAGTGTGACTCATTGGGAGAGGGGAATTCCTTCAACAACTCTACTTTGAACTAATAATTAAATAGGTTTAAGTGTTGATGTGTATCTGAACATAATCAGAACCAGAATGAGCTTTCCACACTATCTGCCAGATGATCCTGTCATCCTGGTGGTAGGTCTGACAAGCTTAGTTCATCTCTTCAGGTAGACCTGTTAAGACTTGTTTTGGTCTTATAAAAAGAAGTGAAAGTGTTTTGTCTTTAGGGAGAGCTGTTTCTGATTTACTGTTTTTATTATTTTGATGATAGTGACAATTATGAGAAAAACATACATTCAGTTCTTTCTTTTTCATTAAAAATCAGCTTCATCTGGGGAGGCCTTTTTGTGAATGCCCTTGCTTTGCAAAAATAAATTCTTCATTGTGGTCCAAAATGTAATAATTAGGGTTTGAAAAGAAACATTCACATAGCTGATGAGGTGGTAGGTCTCAGGTTCTGTCTCATGTGTGATAAACCAAACCAGCCAGTATTTCAAGAAGCCTAGGGCTATTGGTAGGTTAACACTGTGAAGATCTTCAGTGAATTCAGCTTTCAACATAAAGAGCCACCGCAGGGTGTTTCATTTACAGAACTTTTTAAAACCAGAAAACATTTTCAGAGCTTTGCTAATTCATTGTATTTTTGAAGTTGTTTAAAAACTTTTAATGTGAGAGTTAATCCAGTTCAGCAAGGTGATTCTGGAAATACCAAGGGTGAATAATAGCCAAGACGCTTAGGAAAAATAGGAGTATTTGCTCTAGCAGCTGTCAAGGCCTAACTAATATAAAGCTGAAGTTAGTTAACCCTGACGGGAATAGGGATATAAACACAGATTAATACATTAACACAGAATAACAGGCATTTGAAGACTCTTCAGAGACAGCGTTGGAGATCAGTGTGGGAGGAGAGTGACTTTTTCATAAAGGTGTGAAACAGCCAATGGAATAAAAAATACAGAAAAACACCCATGACCCAACAAAATATCAAGATTTTAAATAAAGGCAGTATTACTGATGGATTGATCGTTTCTTTTGCCTCAAGCGTCAGTAAGGCTTGGTGGGCCACAATGTTGACAGTCTATCCATCCTGGACGCCCATGTGTCCAACAATCTCTGTTCACACAAGAGACGACTGGAGTGAAAAACTACAGCTTCGGTGATGTGGGTATCAGTATAGTATGCGTATATTACACGTAATACTGAACAAAAGTCACAGATGCATGCTTTAGAACTCCATTGATCTTCATTGGTTCAAAAAAGGGATAAGCTATTTTAAGGAAAATATCCGTGGATGGAGCGAGGAGATGATTAGCTGACTAGAAATCGGAATAATGGTTACCTGGAGAGGGAGGTGCACCGGATGCTAGCAGGCAAGGTGCCTAACCTTTCCTGTAAATGGTGGTGAAGAAAGTGAGGTCAAGTTTTCATACCAGAAATAGTGGTGGGGAGGAAAAGGCCTAAATGAAATGCTGCCCACTTGCATTTTTGGGTACAGGAGGTGAAAATGACAAAGTGAACATGGCCGTTGAGAAGACAAGGGCTTTCCAGTGTAAGTTTTCTTTTTTCAGGTGTGCTGTAGTTAATGAGACAGCCTTGAGAGTTAAGACATTTGATCCACCATTGAACCAAAGGAGGAAGCTTTTCTGTGTTGGGGCAGATCTTACAGACATGAAGCTTTGAAATCTGATGATCTGAAGCCTTAATAATGAAAGTTCTTAAGATAAATACACTCTAACTCTTGGTTGCTATAATAAAAAGATGTGAATTGTGCTGTTTTGTTTATAAAGCAAAGAATGCTAAATTGATCTGCAGTTCTATTAAGTGAGAACCTGTCTTTCCTTGCCTTGAGCAGATCACCCACCGAAGTGAAATTACGGTATCACGGCCTCCTCTGTGGAATTTTGTATAGTATCCATTCCACCACTTCAGACTCCAGTAAACGTAGAAGGAAGTGACAAGTTTCAGAGTTCAGGCTGTGGGGGAAGGTCATAACAGGTATAGGGGTATGCAGGAAGGCAAAGGAGAAACTCCACCCCTATGTATTTCCGAGGTAGGTTTGGGCACGAATAGGGAAAGGTCTGTGTGTCCATAAACGTAATTTCCATGTTAGGTACGACTGAGAGCCACTCTGTGACAAAGCAGTTCTATTCAGAATTTGAGGTATACTCCCAAGTATGTACGAGGAATTCATTGCAGCACTATCAGAGAGAGCAACCCAAATAGCTATCAAAAGGGAAACCTAACTAGTTAAGCAAATTTCGATGCATCTATTAGGTGGACCACTCTGCAGTCAAAAGGGGGGAAAAAACGGCACATAAAGCTGTGTTTTGGTATAAAACAGTCTTCAAAATACATTATTAGGAGAAAAAGCAAGGAACAGAGTTGACAGCTGCTCACATATGGGTAAAAAGGGGTGGGTGCAGAATCTGTGAAGACATGCATAGACCATCCCTGGATGCACACAAAGACCCTGGTGGCAATGGACACCTTGGAGGAGGAGATAGGGAGAGGACTAACAGCGTGTGAGGGCGAGACTGCTGTTTATCTTTTGGGTGTTTTCACCAGGCTTCATTGGTGCCAGGCTTCTGGATTGGATATTACCATTCAAATGTAATCATTAAAACCCTTAATGCATTTGTCCACCGCCTCAACATCAAGCCTCTGATGGGAGAGGCCAGAGGCTGGACTTTAAGGGCCAGTTTAAAGCTCCTCATTCTAGGCCCAGCTTCTTGCTCCCACACACCACTTCTCAACTGCACTGAAGCCTGAGGCCAAGACTGCCTAGCTTTGCCTGGTCTCCCCCAACCCCACTCCAGACAGCTCTCCCAGGAGGCCAGGCCTCTTGTAGCTTTCTTGTAGCCATACCACTTGCTACCGTAGCCCCTGTATGTATACGATTATATTCTACGTTGCATTTTTCTGTTGCCGGGGAAAGAAAAAGGGCATCTTGCTTCAGGTGGAGACAGGAGAGACCTGGTGAGGGAGATTCCTCTCATATCACCTTGTACAAGAGCCTTAGCCACCAGAGCCCCCATTTTCTCAACTATAGCACAGGGATGATGCCTGCCCTGTGTTCACAGAACCGACCTGAGAACCTCATTAGCTAATAGGAGAAACTTGAAAAGATAAACTGCAAAGAATCATAAGAGTAAATTGTTGCTGCATTCCACCGACTCAAGTGCCACGAGTGATTATCAGCACCTTTCGGGGCACCTGTGACCACAGTTACCCCAAATGGTGCTTCACAGAGGGACAGCTTAATGGGGATGCACACTCGGCTGTAAGCTAAGGCAAGGTCTTGGAACTTAGGGCTTGCTGTTAGTGGAGAGAGAGGTATAGTCCTGTGTGCAGCCACTCACCTGAGCCTCCTCTGTGCACTATTGCTTGTCACCTCCTTCGCCTCTCACCTCTGTGACTTCAGTGACACCATTTATCCCTGAAGACAGCCAGTGGATTGTAGCTAATGAGCAAATAGCTGACGCTTGGGGATGGAGGGAAGGAGAGGGCTAGGAGGGGTGGGCCCCTTGCCACTGCCAGAATCCTAAGAGCTGAGGGGTCAGCTCTGCTCTCAGAATGGAGCCACTTAGGCATGCCAAATACTAAGGTACAGGCCTGGGGAGGGCAGGGAAGGGTTACTACTACAAGCTGCCCTCTGCCCAACCAGGCTGCTCATATCCCCTACCTCTGAACTCAAAGGGACCTAGGCTGCTGCTTTCCATAGGCACCTTTCTTCCAGGACACAGCCTCACCAGGGTACAAGGCTTGGCATGGACTAACTTTAGTGACCCGGCACGTTTGGCAGGGCAGTGAGCTCTGCTTGGGACCATCATCTCCTTGTCCCTGCTGATCCAGATAAGCTTTTCCCCAGATAGGCAACACTGGGGCCCAGGGCCAGGAGTGGTCCACTGAACAAAATGGCTCTGGAATAGTAAGAGTTTCCTCTTCTCTGTCAAACAGCAAAGGCTCCTCCTCGCTCAAGTGAAAAGGGGAAAAGGAAGAAGAATCTTCCACTGCTCTGAACTACCTTGACAGGACTCCAGACCCAGAACCCCACGGGCGTTCCCCCACCTAAGAACTAAAGGGAGATGGCAAAGAAAACAAACCTGAACCTGTTCCTGTATCCAGCAGGCAAAGCCACTAGAGCTGAGAACCAAGCCTCTGGCTGCTCCATCAAGTACTCCCCACTCACTCCCAGAAATGCAGGCAAAACCAGCCAGGCCAGGGCCACATGGGCACACACAGCTGGTGATGAGCACACCGCCCAGGAGGACTTAAATCGTGAAGCCTCCCCACCATGGGCAGTGAGTAGGCTATGCGAGGTCCAATGAAGCTGCCTGTTCCTGGGTCACGCTCTTCGAGGGCACACTCTCATATCCCAATCAGTCACAGCCCAAGCTTTGTGCACCCCATTAGGGGATGAACACAGGGTATGGAGTCAGAGTCCTGGGTTCAGCCAAGCTGTGGGGCCTTGGGCAAGTGAAAACGGCTCCTCTGAGTCTGTCTTCTCATCAATGAAATGAAACTAAGGCGGCTTGCTTTGCAGGTTGTGGTGGGGATTACATAAGGTAATTGACATTCCCTTTGGTGCAGTGGTGCAGAGAACTGTTTTCATTGTAAAGCCATGAAACCATATCTGAACTATAACACAGGGATGATGTCTGCCCTGTGTTCACAGAACTGACCCGAGAACCTCATTAAGTAATGAGGTGCTGATGAGGATGCTTCTGGCTGGGCTGCAATGAAATGCTTTACAATGAAAACAACAGTTCTGTGCACAGCTGCATCAAAGGTAATGTCAAATGGAAACTGTCAAACTACCCAGATTACTGTGTCAGAGGGGCTGTTGATGACAGCATGACCAGCTTCCTGAGATGCAGTAGATGGGGCCAACTGTGGGCCAACATGGCCACTGCCTGGGACAGAATCCATCTGGGCAGTGTTAGAAGGCAAATCCCCTAAGCAGCAGCACCAGAGCACTGGAGCTGGGAAAAGGGTTGGCAGCCACTGATTCAGTGTAGCCTTTTCATTTTGCAGATGGGGAAAATGAGGCCCCAGAAAGGCCAAGGCATTACCTCAACATACCCATCTGGTCAGAGCTGCCCAGGGCCCACCCCTACCTACCCAGTCCAGATTCAGGAGTAAGCCTGCCCAGTACAGCAGTCCCAACGTACTTCCACAGTATCCACCAAATACTGCCATGGGCTTGACTGACTCTTACGTAGGAGGTTCTAAGGCATATGTGAGAGGGAACATGAGGCAGATACGGGATCAAGTGGCAGAAGTTGGGGGAAATGATTGTACCCTGATGCCATCATCCCATCTAGATGGGAAAACCTTCAAGGAAGCCAGTGTTCTTGAGCATTTTGCATTCCTTTAGGCAAACTTTTCACTATCTGTGCTGGTCAGTGAGTCTTACCTAGGCCTCCCCAGGATTCTTGGGATCAGTTTGCTCCTGAAATGAACAAAAGCCAGGCATGTAAAAGGGGAGAAGACAAGAGGCTCAGAGATTAGCTTCCAAAGGCTTACTCTGGAGCTGTGGCTGGGAGAGCATTCCTGCCTGGTCCGCCCTTCTGCTCTTCCCTGAGGAGAGGAGAGATGCTCACAGATGCTGGCAGGCTGAGGACTGTGCTTCGCATCCACTGCTTTACTACCACAGGCAGTGCTAACCTTAGCCCACCTGGCCCACACAGAGAGGGAAAGGACATTTCTGAGAACAGCTAACAAACCTGGGCTTCCCAGATGCATTCCACAGGAACCGAGGAAGTCCATTCTGAGTCAGTTTTCTAGGCCCTGGGGTTAGTGAGCACTTGGGCCACCAGGTTCTGGGTTCAGCTGACTTTATTAGGTCCAAATACAGCTGTGAGGGGACGTGGCAAAGGTGTCTGGGAGCGGACCTCGCTTGTGCATCCGAGGGCTGGGGTCACAGGGTGGGCTTGTGCGAAGCACTTTCTTGCCTAGTGTCCAACAGCTTGGAGGATTTCCAGGGCCAAGGGAGCCACCACGCTGTCAGCAAATGAACTGTAAGAGAAACCAAAGTAGGTACACTTAATAGGCATCTTTAAGGTAAAATGCCCACCCCCCCTTCAAAGGGGCCAGTCTCTTTTGTACCCGAGTATCTGATGGACCAGCTGCAGCATCCTCTTGGAAAGCAGAAGCAGGAAAGCCTGGCCCACAGTCCTGGTGGGGTTCAGAATTGGCCATGCCAGCACCCCTGAGCTATTTCTGAGCTCCCAGCCCCAGCCACCAGTCACTATCTGAGCCACCACTGCCAGAAACACTGCCACTGAGCTGTAGGCAGCCAGACTCTACCAGGCCTGGGGTCCTCAGTGGGCCTGCCTGGCTCCTGCCTGGAGCTGACTCATGTGTCCCAGACCCACTCCACACACTGACCCTCCCTGCTCCGTTGCCCTTTCCAGCCAATCAGCCAGGAGCTTTCTTACTCTTAGAGGTGTGAATGTGCAATTAAGAGCTTAAAATGGGAACTTTGTTACTGGAGCAAATTGTTTGAGACACATTTAAACCTATGTTTAACAACTGTTAGCAAAGAAAAGACTGAAACCAGTGACCCTTGAAGTGTAAAATTAGCTCGTGGCACACTCTTGACTGCACAGAAATAGAGCTGGTACCAAATAAATGGGTGGGGGCGCTGCATAAAAGATGTGGGTGGCAGTGGGATGGGGCTGTGACCAGGAGACCGTGCCATGCATTCCTGCTCTGCGCATCAAAGCGCCTGTGTGACGGAAGGAATGCATTTGAACTTGGCCCGCCCCTGGCTGAGTCTAGGCTAGACTAGTGGGGCCATGCTGCCCACCCGCACACAGCAGGCCCAGTGAGGCTGGAAAGGACAGAAACTACTGGCAGAGCAGCATCGGAACTGAGAATGCCATCCACTCATTCTTGGTTGACAAGAAAACCCTTTCCGGTTAGGCCATCCGAACAAAGTCCAAACGAGAACTCTGCCGGAGCAACTTCCCTGCCCAACACAAGATCTGTCTGGTGTAGACATTTTAGATGCTGGAGTACTGGGTGTGAATACAGGACAGACCACCAGCCTCATGGACCACTGAACCTTGTTTTGACACATTTGGTCCAAATTTGGGTCCAGCATGAGGATGTGCTATTTTTGGCTAAAAGGCAGTTGTAGGTCCCTGCTATGAGGAGTCCCATAGCGCAGGTGCCTCGAGCAAAGGGGCCCTCCAGAGCTGTCTGTCAAACTCCACTCCTCTGTGGCTTTCTCTGTGCCCTCAGCATAAATCTGTGTAGCTGGCTTCATAATGGCATTTTGCACAAGGTCAGGATCCGATGGCACGTGCTCCTCAAAACGGTCTTACAGGAGGCTTATAGGCCAGTCCAGGGAGTCACTGTTTACACCTTACATGGCAGGGGCTCAGCAGGGTGTGAAGGGGCTTCTTGCAGCGAAGTCAGTCTCTGTCTCTCCTGCCCCTCACCTTACAGAAAACCGTGAATAAGAACTTACTTCTATGGTTTATGCTGAAGACAAAAGGCGTAGGGTTAGGCTAAAAAGGATGGTATCCTCCCCTCTCACCTATCCAGGATTAAATGCACAAGGCTGATTGGAATCGAGCCTTCTCTGCAAATTCACCTTCTCAGCAATGCTTCAGCCACTTATTTTTCTTCAGATTAGTAACAAACCCAAAGCACACCAGGAAGCAGACTTCATAGAAACATGTAGTTCTAGAAACAGAATCTACCAGGCAATGGCAGACAGCATTCCAGGTCCAGTGAAGGTCAAGCACCCCATAGGAGGCGGGTCCTTCTCCCTAGGTGGGGAAATGCTCCATTGAGCATCGGCGTCTCTGTGGGGCTGGCTGGGATGCGGCTCCTTCTGCTTTTACAGCATGTAACATGCTCCTGGGTGATAGGCCTATCCCCTGTGTGTGGAACTCACTTCTAGGATGTTCTAGACACACTGACTGTACAGCCAAGGACTGGGAGGCTGGCCTAACCCCATGCTGTCAGCTTCTGGGTGTCAAATACGCAGTTGTATGTGGTCCCTCGGAACTTCTGGCTGAGGAAGGTAGCCTGGTGCGGCAGAGCAGGCTAAGCTGTCACGTTTGCCCCAGCCCTGCCTGGGCCTTGAGTCCTCTACAAGGTGGTGATGAGGATGCCTCTGCCTGGGCTGCTGATGGGGGCACGTGTGCACAGGCCAGGGGCTGCCTTTACCATGAGGTTCCTTATATCTCCCACTTGGTCATCCACTCAACCTCCTTGGGTGCCCGAAGGGGGGAATATTGTTTCCCCTGGAATGAGTAAGACTTTCTCTCCCCCTGTGGATTCCTGTGCCCCCACCTTCCCCACCATAACTGGGGATTCCCGGTGGTGGAGTGGTAGAGCTTCCCCTCCCACAGTGGGAAGGATCTCAGTGGACAGTGATGGGCTGGAAGGAGGTGGTCCCTGGTGTGGAGGGAGATGGGTGGGGGGAGTGAAGAAAGGAATGGCTGAGAATGTGTGCTGATCCGGAGCAGACTCTGCTGACCCTCCCGGCCCTGCTTACCCACTCCTGGGGGCCAGCTGCTCCAGAGCCCGCAGGAGGCTGCCCGCATTCTTGAGGCTCTCCAAGTGCTTCTCGTTGGAGGTGATCTGCAAGGGCAGGAGGGAGAAGACAGTGGTCAGCTGACCCATCCTGATTCATGCCCTGTTAGATGGGCACCCTGAGTATCAGGCCTGCATGGTGCTGTGGCTGCCTAAGGCACTGGGGAGGGTGTCCCCTGGGCTTGTCTGCAACCCCCATGCCTAACCTCCCCCACAGAGTACTGCTGACCAAGGGGAAAGAGGCAGGACACTGGTGGTCCTTGGGGGAGGGACAAGGCAGTCCGCTGGGGCAGGAGATGGCCAGCTCAGGGCAGGATGCCTCCTGCAGCTCTCTCAGGAGGGTTTGTGTCTGGGAACCTGAACTTTCCAATTAAAGCAAAACTACGTTTTCTGTGCTGGGAATCAGAGGGCCTGGCTAGCAACTGGAAATCTGTTTCTGGGGCTCTGAGCCCAACATGATCTCTGTCATATGGACAGAAGGATGCCAAGAAGGTGCCTGGGGACCTGGGAGAGAGGCATTAATAACCCCAGGAAGTGTGCCCATGCTAATCGCCACAGTCCTGTGAGAAAAACACTTGGGCATGCCTGACTCTGTAGCACCTATTTGCAGAATCATAAACTCTCAGGGCTAGAATAGGCTCAGGTAAGGATTTATCCAGCTCTGGCACCCAGAGACCTTACAATTCAGCCCCTCTACAGAATGAGTCCATGTCCTGAAAGGCAGAGAAGAGAAGGCTTTGATTCTACTATTAGACTTGCTTCTCTTAATTTACTATCGCCTCCTATTGTTATCTTTGTTAGTTTAAAATTTCTTGTAATAAACACTTGTATGGCACTTTACATTTCAGAAGGCTGTTTCCTATATGTTTTCTCAACAGCCTACCTTACAAGGTAAGTATATATCATGTTTTATTTATGAGGTAACCAAGGCTTAGTGAAATTAAGGGGCTGCTACAGGAGTACACATGGAGCCAGATTCCCCACCATGAGGTTGGAACCAGGATGGCTTCAGCTGACTTTGATCACAGCAACCAAGGCTGGATTATTGTCTCCTTAGTTAAGAGGCTCAACATTTTTTAACCAATCACTCATGATAGGTCACAGGAGTAACTCAACATTAATATGAACTCTGAATTATATACGAATGCATTTGCACCTCCACTGAGATCCTCTCCCACTTCCTGAGTATGCCAGAGAACAGCTGGCAGTTCAACTGCATCAGGTGTGATTTCTGCAAAGATTGGCAACTCGGAAGAGCTGCATGTCAATTTGTTCTGAAACTGCATCCAACTTGATGTGTTCAAAAGACTATTGCTTAAAAATGTCAGCTGTAGTTCAATTATGTCTGAAGTATGCATAAACTTACACTGAAGGTACACTCAACATCGGGGTCTTCAGTGAGGATTCCCACCTCATTTTTCTCAGAACTGCATCAAACAGGTCAGCTGACTACATCCAGACTCACTGCCCCTGAGCAGCCCTGCCATGAGATGGTGTGCAGAGGCTGTGCTCCCAGGAAATCACCCACAAGTTGCAAATAAATCAGAAGATGACTTTCATCCACAAGGCTGGTTAGAAGGTGCAAATAGAAATCTACAGTGACAGTTATGTGATCGAAGGAAGATACCAAAATAGTATCATATGTATGTAACTGACACAAATGTAGAC
Organism: Piliocolobus tephrosceles; assembly: GCF_002776525.5. Lineage (NCBI taxonomy): Eukaryota > Metazoa > Chordata > Mammalia > Primates > Cercopithecidae > Piliocolobus > Piliocolobus tephrosceles. Next base: position 95,427,492 of record NC_045435.1, on the reverse strand, counting down.
ATAAACAAAGCCAATTGAAAACTACGTGGTTTGGCCATTTACCTGATTCTTATTAATAATATCAGCTGTTGTTCTGTATATAAGGATGAGTTAATTTAAAAATAAAAATTTTAAATTATATCAATCAGAGATTCCAGTTCTGAGTAAGACAGAGAAAACACATGACACTCTTTCTCTCCCTTTGGATGCAAATCCACAGCACAGCTATTTGAGAACACTGAAAAGCAAACAGCAACAGGTAAATAGGAGACAACACTGAATTCAAAGCACCACTGAACTGGCAGTGAGTTTACCACTTCTTTCTCAGCCTGGATGCAACAAACCCAAATCCCAAAAGCTCTAGGAGAAACCCAGCTTGAGAAGGGAAATCCCCAAAACCCTAGAGAGTAGGTGAAACCCCCTCAAGATTGTTTTGCTCTTTTTTCTCCCTCCTCTTGTGTCCCAGGCCATTCTGTGACGGCAGCAGTGGTAGTGGGGACAGAGGTGGCAGCAACAGTAGCCAACAAGAGGAGCCTGAAGCCAGAGCTCTATTCTTTCTCTGTTCTCCTAGTGTTTGGTCTGGATGTTGCATAATCATGGAACTAGGCAGTTTTAGGCCAGACAGAAAATGGGAAACCCAGGGAACCAGAAAGTGCTGGGGAGAGAATGAATCAAGAAGAGCTTAGTAAAGTTACTCCATAAAACTGTTTATGAACTCCTGGCCTCACCCCCAACCTGTGTATGCATGGAACCGATCCCAATAGCATGCCACAGAATTGAAGAACTGAGGTAACAAATGTATCCCTGCTCACATCCCAGACTGACCCCTGGGGAGGGACACACCAGATAGATGCACATAGCACTGCAAAACCTGTGAAACTAATATGACACTGAAATTACAATTCCAACCCGCAGCCTGAACCTAATCAGCATGATTGCTTGCTAAAACAAAAATATCAATATTCTCTGTAGTATTTAACAAGACAGGGTCTTATAATGCAATATTTTAAATGACCAGAATACAATTAAAAATTACTTGGCAAAAGCAACCATAAAATCTCAGCTGACATGAAAAAAAAAATAATCAATCAACAGAGGACAATAAATAAAATGACACATGTTGGAATTATCTGACAAAGACTTCAAAGTGCTATTATAAAAATGCTAAAAACAATCACTAACACTCTTGAAACAAGTATTACAATAGAATGTATCAGTAAAAAAGGAGAATATATCAAAGAAGAATCAAATGAGAATTTTCTAACTAAAAACAATAACCAAAAATTTAAAAGTCCTCACTGGATGGGCTCAATAGCAGAATGGAGACAATAAAAGGAATGAGTCAGTGAACTTGAAGATAGATCAATAGAAATTATCCAATCTCAGCAGCAGAGACTGAAAAAAAAAAAAAAAAGATTGAGAACACAAATGAACAGCACCTCAGGGACCTATGAGACAATAACAAAAGGTTTGTGTCACTGGAGTTCCAGAATGAGAGGACAGAGAATAAATGAATGAAAAAGTATTTGAAGAAATCATAACTAAAACTATTCCAAAATGTGCTGAAAGAAATAAATCTACAGATCCAAGAAACAGTATATCCCAAACAAGATTAAACCCAAAGAAATCCATATCCAAACCCATCAAAATCAAACTTGCTGATGGATGTTGGAAGTGGGCAGAAAAAAAAAATGATATATTACCTACAGGGTAAAAATAACTTGAATTATTGTGAATTTCTCATCTGAAGCTACTGAGGCCAGAAGATTTTAAGATGCTAAATGAAATGAACTACCAAACTAGAGTTACATACCTAGAAGATACCATTCAGAAATGAGATCATGGTTTTAAAATATTATTTAGGAATGAAGGTGAAATAAAGATATTCTCAGATGAATGAAAACTAATAGAGGAGCGGCTATAAAAAATTTACTCTCTCTTCAGAGAGAAAGCAAATAATACCAGAAGGAAACCTGGAACATCAGGAATGAAGGAAGAGCAACAAAAATGGTGAATACAACAGGATGTTATCTTTCTTTAAAAGCTGTTTAATAGTAGAAAACAAAGAATACATATAATATTGTATTATGGGGTTTTCAATGTATGTAGATGTAACATATAAGACAGCTGGAACATAAGATGGGGGAGAGCAAAGGAACCTCTGTGGTAGTAAGGCTTTTATGTTCCATTTGAAGTGGTAAAATATTGTCATAAGTAGATTCTGAAAGGTTAAGTATTTTATAACTCCAAGAGCAACCACTTTAAAAAATTATACAAAGAGATGTAGTAAAAAAAAAAAAAACACAAAAAAAACCCCACAACAGATAAATTAAAATTTAATATTTAAAATGTTCACATAGCTTAAAAGAAAGCAGGAAAAGGAAAAGTGATGAAATAAAAACACTGGACCTAATCAGAAATCAAATAAAAAGGCAAACTAAACTGTAACATACCAAGAATTACATTAAATGTAAATGATCTCAATGCAGCAAGTAAGAAATCTCCTGAATGATTTTTAGAAATGACCCAACCATATATTGTCTGTAAGAATGTTAATTCAAAAATAATGAGATAGTGGTTTAAAGTAAGAGGATGAAAAAAGATATGTGATGCAGACATAAATCAAAAGAAAGCTAGAGTGGCTATAGTAATGTCAGGCAAAGTAGACTTCGGAGCAAAGAAAATTAGCAGGGATATATTTTGATTAAAGGGCTTTGTAACCAAGAAGACATAACAATAAATGTGTATATATCTAACAGTAGAAATTATACATACAGAAAGCAAAAACTGATACAACTGAAAAGGAAAACAGATAAATCCACAATCGTAGTTGGAGATTTCAAAATTCCTCTCATGGTAAGAAATAGGATGAGCAGACAAAAATCAGTAAGGATTTAGAGTAATCAGTAAGTAGAAGAACCGAGGAACCCATCAACCACATGGATCCTATTGACATTTGTAGATCACTGACCCCATCAACAACAGTATTCACATATATTGCAAGAATCCAGGAATATTTACCAATGTATACAGTATTCTGTGTCATAAAACATATCTTAACACGTTAAAAAAATTGAAACCATATAAAACATATTCTCTGACCACATGGAACTAAACTAGCAATGAATAACCAAGGTAACAGGAATATTCCCAATCACTTGGCATTAAACAGCACTCTCCTAAATAACACAGGGGTTAGAGAGGACATTCCAAGAAAAATTAGAAAATAATCTTAGCTGAATGAAAATGACCTTGACACAATATGTCAACATCTGGAAGGGGGCTAAAGCAATGCTTAGAAGGAAATCTGTAGTACTAAATACTTATTTTAGGAAAGAAGAAATGTCCCAAATCAATAATTTAAGCTTCTACATCAAGAAACTAGGAAAAAAGGGCTGGGCACGGTGGCTTACGCCTGTAATCCCAGCAATTTGGGATGCTGAGGAGGGCAGATAACTTGAGGTCAAGAGATAGAGATCAGCCTGGCCAACATGGTGAAACCCTGTCTCTACTAAAAATACAAAAATTAGCCAGGCATGGTGGAGGGTGCTTGTAATCCCAGCTACTCAGGAGGCTGTGGCAGGATAATTGCTTGAACCCAGGAGGTGGAGGATACAGTGAGCTGAGATCCAGCCACTGCTCTCCAGCCTGGGTGACAGGGTGAGACTCCGTCTCAAAAACAAGAAGAAACTAGGAAAAAAGGAAGAAAACAAACCCAAACTGAGAAGAAAACAAGAGCAAAAATCAAGAGGAATGTGGTAAATGTATGACCTAAAATGTCAATACTTACATTAAATGTAGATTTACTAAACGTTCCAAGTAAAAGATTTCAAGCTGTATATAAACAAAATAAAATATATCTCATATATAGAATTATATACATCTATAATACATAAATTATAGCTACACACGCACACACATATTTATATATAGTACTTATAAGAAATATATTTTAAATATAAGGGCACTAAGGCCGGGCATGGTGGCTCATGCCTGTAATCCCAGCACTTTGGGAGGTCAAGGCAGGTGGATCGCTTGAGGTCAGGAGTTCGAGACCAGCCTTGCTAATGTGGTGAAACCCCGTTTCTACTAAAAATAAAAAAAATTAGCTAGGTATGGTGGCACAAGCCTGTAATCCCAGCTACTTGGGAAGCTGAGGCAGGAGAATCACTTGAACCCGGGAGGTGGAGGTTGCAGTGAGCTGAGATCACACCATTGCACTCCAGCTTGGGCAACAAGAGTGAAACTCCATTTCAAAAAACATGAAAAAAAAATGAAAAAAAAAATAAATAAGGGCACTAAACAGTTGAAGGTTAAAGGATGGAAAAAGATATGACATGTTAACAGTAACCCAAGAAAGTTGGCACAGCTAATACCAGATAAAGTAGACTTTAAGGCTGTAATCATAACTAGAGGTAAGGAGGGACATTTCATATTTATGAGAAAATAATTGGCCAGGAAGATATAGCAATTCTAAATTTGTATGCTCCTAATCACAGCCTCAAAATACATAAAACAAACAAAAATGACAGAATCAAAGTGAGAATTAGATAAATCCACAATCATGGTGACACACTTTTCAATCTCTTGCAGCAATGTGCATACAGAAACCAGAGGGGACACAGAGGTTCTATACAACAAGAGTAACAGAATTGACCTAATTGACATATATTTAAAAATCATCTAAAAACTGCAGAATATATATTCTTTTCAAGTGCATATGGAAAATTTCCAAAATATACCATCTGCTGGGTCTTAAGGCAAGTCCTGACAAATTTCAAAGGTATAAATCTGATAAAATGTGTCAGGATCTGTATGACTAAAAATTGTAAAATGCTGATGAAAGAAAATAAATAAATGGATACACCATATTCAAGGATTGGAAGGCTCCCTATAATAAAAATGCCTTCCAAAATATAGGTTTAATGACATTCCTATCAAAATCTCAGCAGAAATCTTTGTAGTATAGAATAGCTGAGTCTACTGCTTCTTGGCCTTTTGGCTAAGATCGAGTGAAGAATACCTGACTCTAAAATTTGCATGGAAAGGCAAAGGAGCCAGAATAGCTAAAATAATTTGGAAAAAGCAGAATAAAGTTTAGGCATCATACTACCCAACTTTAAGAGACACCACACAATTCCAGCAACCATGACAGTGTGGTATGCGCAGAAGGTCAGACACACAGATAATGCAATAGACAAGAGAGCCCAGAAATAGAACTCTACAGATATTGTTAAAATTTTGACAAAGGTGCAAAGTTAATTCAAGGAGGGAAGAATAGTGTTTTGAACAAACAGTGCTAGAACAAATGGATGCGCATATGCATAAACATCAATCTAGACACATATTTTACATCATCGTATATAAAATGCAATTTTAAATGGCTGATGGATCTAAATATAAAATGTAAAATCTATGTAACTTCTAGAAGACAATATAGAAGAAATTCTGTGACTTTGGGTTTGGCGATGAATTTTTAACATAAAAACATAATCCCTTAAAAAATTATAAATTGGACTTTGTCAATATTAAAAACTTTACTTTTTGAAAACATAAGAGAATGAAAAGACAAGCCAGACTTGGAGAAAATATTTGCAACTTACATATGTGATAAAGGACATAAAAGTGACTCTTTAAATTTTTTTTTTTTTTTTTTTTTTTTTAGAAAGATGGTCTCACTCTGTTGCCCAGGCTGGAGTGCAGTGGTGTGATCATGGCTTACTGTAACCTCATACTCCTGGGCTCAAGCAATCTTCTTGCCTTGGCCTCTCAGTTCTCACCTTGGCTGGGATTACAGATGTAGGCCACCATGACCAGTCAAAAAGAACTCTTCAAATTCAATAATAAGAGAACGACCAGCCTAGTTTTTAAAATGGGTAGAAAATCTGAATAGACACATCAGCTAAGAAGATATATGGGTGGCAAATAAGAAAAGATAACTCAACATTGTCACTAGGGAAATGCATATTAAAACTGCAGTGCAATACCATCGCACACCTATTAGAATGGCTAAAATTCATAAAACTGACAATAACAATGTTGGTAGGGATGCAGAATAACAGCAATTCTCATTTATTGCTGATGTGAATGCAAAATGGAACAGTGCTTTGGAAGACAATTTGGTAGTTCCTTATAAAACTAAACATACAGGCCAGGCACAGTGGCTAACATCTGTAATCCCAGCACTTAGGGAGGCTAAGGCAGGTGAATCACTTGAGCCCAGGAGTTCAGGACCAGCCCCAGCAACATAGTGAGACCTTGTCTCTGCAAATAAATAAATAAATAAATAAATAAATAAATAAATAAATAAATAAATAAAATAGCTAGCTGGGTGTGGTGGTGCACACCTGTGGTCCCAGCTACTTGGGAGGCTGAAGTAGGAGTATCGCTTGAGCCTGGGAGGTCAAGGCTTCAGTGAGCCATGATCAAGCTGCTGCACTCCAGCCTGGGTGACAGGGTGAGATCATGTCGCAAAAAAACAAACAAAAAAAAAAAACATTAAACATAGTCCTACCATAGTCCTGGCCAAACAACTGTACTCTTGGATATTTACCCGAGTGAACTGAAAACTTCTGTCCACACAAAAACCTGTATTCAAAATCCTTCACCCTTTTATTCATAATCACTAAAATGTAGATGCAACCAAGCTGTCCTTCAACAGTGAAATGGAAAAATAAGGAAGCCGTGCATGCATCACTTGGAATGCAATCAGACTTACAGAGTCTGATTTGATTTTTAGAATGAGATATTAGTAACAATAAGTCTGAGTAATTTTTGAAAAAATAAGAGTTTGAATTTACCTTGCTAAATTATCATATACCATGATACCAAACCATTTTCTATAGCTGGTAATGCCCATGATATGAGGATTTCAAGGGGCTCTGAAATGAATGATCCTTGGGAGTGGACTGCTTCGGTCTCCCAGAGCTGAGTGTCCTCTTAGGCCACTGAAGGTTATAAATGAAGATGGGAACCAGCCCTCTTTCAGAGGCATTAGATTCCACCGTATCTGCTGGACTATGTGGCCTTTAACCTTCTATTTTCTCAGTACTTTTATTTTCCTCAAAAACCAAATTATGGGTCCACTCAAAAGTCATCCCACCTACTCCTCTTTTGAGCTACTTAGGCAGAGAATGTTCTGTGCAAACTGAAACCCACAAAGAAATCTCCTCTCCATTTTGAAGGAAGCAGGAGTAAAAGTGACCCTTCTCTACTGTGATGCTGAATTCATGAATAAGACACTATTGGTGAACTTATCCTGGCTGTGATTACAGACGTCAAGAGAGAGTACTGCAGCGACACTGAGAAAATAATGCAACAGAACGCCAGCGAAGAGTAGGCACAACACTTTCTTCCCGAAGTTAACATTTTCATTACTGGCAGTCAGTTAGCCAAGACAGGCTAACTCAATTTTATTTTGCAATAATGTACTATAGCAGAAGTTCCTGGACCTGTGAGTCCATGAGTGGATTTCAATATTTCAAAACATCAGATGGCAGGCATCCATTTCCTACAAACAAAGTCATACCTGCCTCACATTTCTCTGCTTTACGATGAAAATATATCAGCCAAGCCTGGAGTGCCGGCCATTATCTCATGCTGCTAAGACATCTGCCTGGTAGCTAAATGGCTAAAATCAATCAAAATGGAAACATGAATTATACTAAATACATAAAGTTCACCTGGTAGACAGGTAATGCTCAAAACATGGGGTCTTTAAAGAAAAATCATAAAATAATTGGGAATTTGAGCTTAGAATGAAGATAAACTTGGAAAGACAATTCCTCTACATCTGTTGATTATATATATGCATATATATAGATATATATACACACACACATATATAAAATCAGATAACACACTTGGGATAAATACATAATTTTCTGCAAACTCTGCTATGGTCACTTTAACATGGCACTGTGTCAATCCAGCATTCACCCAAACATTGAAAGGAGATGTTAGTGTCCTACAGAATCATCTTCAAATTCCCCACTAGGCTCATGAATTATAAGGTAGTGGTTTTATACACCACACCCTGCGGTACAGAGCTTGGGTTGGCTCTTCTCTGGATTTCAGCTTCCCCAAATGCAAACTAGCACGTGGAGCCATCCTATGCCCGCTGATAATGGCAGAACTCCGAAGTTGGCAGCCTCTTCAGTTTGCAGGAGAGGATGTGAGAACAGAGAAAACAATGGCTTGCCCAAGGCAAAGTGGCCTCTGAGGGACAAATCCAAGCCTGGTGCCTATACTGCTCAACTAAGGCCTTCAGAAACATGCAAACCAGAACTTACTTCTATTTTCTATCACTGTGGCACATCAGGAATTTATGCTCACAAATATGACTCACACACAGCATCCTCCTCCTCCTAAAGCTCGTAAAATGCTCCAGTGCGGCCTTCTGTGTTTGCAAATGTTTTTTGGTGTGGAGAGATGTGTGGCTGTAACTGAGTGAGGTATGGGCAGGCTGTGGTACTTTGCTTATGAGTGTGCAATAATATATGTCGATATCTGTAGTGATCTTGAATGTGTGTGGCAAAAGGAAGTCCAGTTAACTTTTGCTTTCTAATCATGAGTTCCTCTCAACAGGCCCAGGCAACACTGACAGACTAGAAAAAAAATATCAGGAGATGAAGCTGACACAGTGAGAGCAGCCCAGGTGCTTCTTGGTGCTTGTTATTACAGACACACACTTCACACAGGGGAGGATTATTTTAATTCTGCGGCCTTCAGATCTCATAACTACAAGTAAAAACAAGCAGGTAACTATGACAACTTTACTTCAGAGAGTCTAAATTTCAAAAATAAACCTATCCGTCCAGCCCTTCATTTTGTTCTCTTAATGTATACTTTGTCTTCTCTTCGGCTGGGGTTTTCATGCTACTTCAAAGTCATTTCTCCCAACTGCACATGGAGACAGGCCATCCCCTTGCCACCTGACGCCAGGAAGGAATCTGGAGGAGAACCTCTCGTCGGTGTGATGCAATCTGGCAGGCCCGTCTTCACGTTCTACCTGGTGTTGCAGTGTGCATTCTGGGTCCTTTCAGAAACATCCTGAGCTGCTGCCAGGGTCTCACCTTTCATATTCAGATTAAAGCAAGTCTATATTAACACATCCTGCTCTGCATCCAGACCCATATGCTCATCACATCTTTCATGGGATGCTGAGTGCATCTGAGACTGAATGGAGGAATTTTCATGCATGGCCTCCAGCTGCCTCACAGCATCTGTGCCTGCCTTGGAGTCCATTTAGAAACTTTATGTACCTCAGCAAAAGCAAGTGAGGCCCATTCTGTCCATGATTAGTAAGGAGGGGATGATCTGAAAGAGATCTAGAGGTGTCCCTAAGGATTCCCGTCAGTGGATCTGCTGATCACCAAGGGTAAGGGGGTAACAGTTGGACCTCAAGGGAAGAGGCAGGGTCTTACAGAAGAGGTAGGCCCAGTCACAAAGGCTTGCTCTCCTAGATTTGACCCAGGTCCTCATGAATGCAGGTTCTCTGGAGGGTGACAGAGCTATTGCACTAAATACCTGGAACAGTACTGGAGCATAAGCAGCACCATGCTTCTGTCCAGGAGGACCACTTTGTGAGGCAGTCTTTCACCTTCTGCATGAAGCACAGCTTTGCTTTAGCTCACTGGGAGACCCCAAGTGTACTGAGGCCCGAGGAAGTGGTGGCATTTGCAATACAGTGATTCCTCAAGGCGAAGGAAGCCGGGAGAGGAGAGGAAGAAAACGGCAGATGACCTCTTGTTCAAGGGCAGAGCTAAGTCTCCACGTGGTGTACTCCAGACAAACTGGGTAGGAGAGGGGAGTGAGTGCATAAGGCATTAGTAGATGCGTGGGGGCAAAGTCAACAAAACCCAGATTTCAGATAGAAACTGTTGGATTCACTTTTACCTATAGGATTAAATAAGTAAAAAGCCTTGCAGTAAAAATGGCTTGGGATTTGTGTCAAGAAAGGAAACTAACATTCCTGAGCACCTACTATATTCAGGAATAGAGTTAACTGCTTTCAAACATATTATTTTCTTTTTGGCAACTTGAAAAACAAGTATTAACTGTGTTCACTTTACAGATGAGGAAATGAAGGCTAGGAGGGCTCAAGTGACTTGCCCAAGGTCAGCTAGCCAGGAAGCAGTGGCACTGAGATTTAACCCAGTGCCCCCAACTTCAAGATCCACATTCTTCCCAAGAGACCATGGTATCTTCACATCTGCTACTAAGTACCTGGCACAGTTGTTGGCTGACTGGCTGATTAATAAAAGTAAGCAACTGACTAAGCCGTGTTTCTAGCTCTACTGCCTACATGCTATGTGATCTTGTATAAATGGTTTGCACTCTGCACTGCTCTGCCGGCCACTTTTTGTAAATTGCATAGCACCCTTTGCTCCCCTAGTCATTGTTGTTCATCCTCATCATTTCCAGGCAAAGCAGGAACTGAAGAATCTCTCTCCCAGAGGGAACTGGAAGTTGCTGCTCTTGACCAAAGGAGTCTGTGGATCCTATGTACTGTCCAGTAAGCTGTTCCTGATATGCAGAACACCATATTTTTGGCAACTTCTTTCAGGCTTGGCTACCAGAGGCTTTGCACATCTCTCCTGGCACTCTTAGATGGAGGTCCGCCTTTGCTGGTGATGAGAAGTGAATCAACAGTTTGCTGGGTAGCCACTGTGGGCCATTATCTCATGTTCTCTTCATGGTGACCCTATGAGGAAGGTCTTAATGATCACACATTGGAGACAGGGTGAGGCGGTGATCAGTAGTAGAGCTGGGATGGAGGCCCAGATTGGGCCGGCTCTCTCCTGCATCCCACCCCATTGCTACTCTGCCTTCCCTCCATTGCTTCCTGGCCCAGGCACCATGTTGCCCTTTGCCTCCTCCCATGAAAGGTCTGGCTGTAGGAGCACCTGGCCAGAGACAGGGCCGGTGTCCAACTGGGGAAGCTGGGAGTTGACATTTCCATGAGTAGTGAGGAGGCTGACATTCTGCCATGGGGAGAACTAGTCCCAGCTTTCAGGGGCCCAGGTCCCCAAGGAAATAGCTTGGCCTGTATTTAAGACAGAAGCCTCTCAAGCTGGGGTCAAAGGAAGGAACACTGCTCCTTTCCACTGGTATTTCCAGATTTGGAGATGCAGCATGCAAAGGAGGATGATGGTAAGCTAGCATTTGAATCATCAAAGGGCACACTTTGGTGAGAGCAAAGCAGTGTTGAAGGACTTTCTTCTTTCTCTTGACCTTTATTTCCTCCTCCTGGGGTCTGTATGTTCCCTTAACCTAGCCTGACACCTCCATTCACCACTCTCGCCCAAACACCTCTCTGTACCTGTGGCACCCGCTAAATCTAGAGGCTACAGAGATCACATGCGGAGGATTTGAATGTTTTTCTTTTTCACCCCATAAGACATGATTATTTTCTAAAAGAAAATTATCCATAGCTACCTCCTCCTCCATTTTAGGCCAGCCAGTTCTCTCAGTTCTCTGCAGGGCAGTAAAAATGCCCTTATTGCTTAGAAACTGTTCATAATTACATCAGTTTCTGGCCAGTAAGTCCCATAAGTCTAAAATGTTGAATATAATATAGCTGCTTTGGGAAGTCGTTTAGGCCTGATCCAACTAACTACCTACAACAGTCAGTCCCAAAATAAGTGAGGAAACAAACAGTTTTAATTGGCAAAAAAGTATGATGTGGACTTTTTGTTGATATAAAAATAAACAGGAGGTTGGCCCAAAGTATGTTTTGGTGAAATACAGGATCAGGACATACCATTTTGCCCAGGAGGACCCAAACCAAGCACTTAGAAAAGCATGAGAGCATAGATTTCCAAGGCACTGACATGAGGATGTTAGCTATGGATGTGGCTGGAATAATTTCCTCACAAGAAAATATACTTAGGGTGGTAACTAAAGTGGGAGAGCTTGGGTCTTAAGAAGTGAGGAACAGCTTTGAGTATATATCATGCAAACCTGATCCAAGCAAATACTAACCAGTCCTTAGGAATACTATTATGGGGTCATAGTGAGCTGTGTATTTGACAACAGAGTCACTGATTTTGTGCTGTGAGGGTGTTTGTGTGATAGAGAGGGCTCTGAGGTGGGAGAGGGGATGGAGATAAGAGGAGCTTAACAGGGCCTGTTTCCAGCCCCTTCTCTGAACCTCCCACTGGATGAAGGAGAGCAAAGTAGAGCAACGTCAACTTGGCTAAAAAAGCCCGCAGCCTTCTTCTTTCCCCAGTTCCTCACTCTACAAGGTAAGGACACTATCAGCCACTAAACCACTCTGCAGTGATTCAGCCACTATACATAGGGACAATCAGGAAAGTTCCCGTAATATAAAGTAAAAAAACACACAATATAAAAACATGCATGGACCATGACTGCAAGGATATGCAATAAATATCATACATCCTGACTTTGAGACCTCCAGTGTTATAAGAAAGTGCCACCAGGCCGGGTGCGGTGGCTCATGCCTGTAATCCCAGCACTTTGGGAGGCCGAGGTGGGCGGATCATGAGGTCAGGAGATCGAGACCATCCCAGCTAACACGGTGAAACCCCGTCTCTACTAAAAATACAAAAGATTAGCCGGGCGAGGTGGCGGCGCCTGTAGTCCCAGCTGCTTGGGAGGCTGAGGCAGGAGAATGGCGTGAACCCGGGAGGTGGAGCTTGCAGTGAGCTGAGATCGCGCCACCGCACTCCAGCCTGGGCGACAGGGCGAGACTCCGTCTCAAAAAAAAAAAGAAAGTGTCACCAAATCCTCACACCCAAGGCCCTCAGTCTAGTCAAAGGTGGGCAGAAAAGCAATCACAATCACACATGAGATACGTACACATTAAAAGCTCTTTTGGCAACTGTAAAGGATCCTTCAAACATTAGCATGATTCTGTGGTCCATAAGACAGTGTGTATTGAGCACCTACTATGTGTTGGACTCTGTTTAGATTCTGGAGAAATAGCCAGGGGTGGCGGCTGTCAAGTCAGAGCTTCCACCTTGAGAAACACACTTAAAAAGTAAACAAATACAATAATTTGAGATGCTGATAGGTGTCATGGAGAAAGTAAAACAGGGGAGAGAAGAACAATGGTATGAGGTTGGCCAGGACAGTCTCCCTGAGGAGTTGACACGCAAGCCAAGGGTAGAATGATGAGAAAGAATCAGCCATGAGATTATTTGAGGGACTTATATTGTAAAAAGAGGTGATAGCAGCAACCATGAAGGCCTGAGGTGGGAACAGGCAGGGTAGAGATTTTTTAAAGGCTGCAGAAGCAGGGACGAGCTAGAAGCCAGAAGCCAGTTAGGAGGGACTTTGGGAATGGTCCAGGTGAGAGGCAACAGGATGAAGCACAACATCCAGGAACTCACATGCCAACACCAGATCCCTAACCACGCTGACACAGTGCCTCCTCCCCTGCTTTCCAATGATCCTTCAATTGAGCAGAGGTAAGATGCCGCATGGCCCTTTGTCCTCAGTGGCAGAGGCAGTGCCTTGGTGGAGGTGTGAGCCAGCAGGTGGCTGTTGGGGTGGGCATGCCAAAGAAGCCACACATTGAAGACCCTCTCTTGTAGGGCTAAATGTTGAAACAGTCCCATTCTGAGCGAACAGGAGAAGAGTCTGCCTCATCCACCGTATGGAAACAGAACCCTTGAGATTCCTATCAGAAATAAAGTAACTCAAGCACTCTTCAAAGAAGGGGGAAGAAAGAGTTTCCATTTGAACATGGGCAACATGATTACATATTCTCAGATTTGGAAGGAGATGGATTAATTGACAATTATAAGCAATCTCTTCAACATTATATTAGATGAGCATTTTATTTTTTGGTAAGTTTTAATACATGGTGAAACGTTTACCACTGTGTGTGAAGTCTTCAGCCTCCCCTTGAAACTCATGTTACAGCTGGAGGAAAAAGTCAGTCAGTTATGGGCAGCTGTAATTTCTGCCCTTAATAACACACTCTACCGGGCAAAACCACCTCCGCTGCAGTGAATCCACAGTGGGGAAGGGAGCCTTGTGACAGGGCACAGGGCTGGGGCCTAAGACCTAATCCCCACAGGCCCTCAGAGAAACCACCATAAAGAACTCCAGAGGCAACAAGTTGGGATTTATAAGGCAGGACAAAAGGACTCCGTGACTTTGGGACACAAGAGGTCCAGTTGGCCAGGCCTGGAGAGTGGAGGCTGGGCCAGCACTGCAGAATCCTCAGCCTGGGCTGGGCACCGAGCCTCAGTCAGGAGGGCAGGTAAGGGACCATCTCAGATCCATGGCCACGGGGGGCCACGGCCAGCCAAAGTGTGAACCTGAGGTGGCCAGCTCTGAGAATGATCTGCATGCTTCTTAGGACTGAGGGCAGCCACATTCGGGAGACACACCGTCATCTCGGGCCCCTGCTCAGCATGAGTCACAGCCAGGCAGAGTGCGGCTGGGCACCCACTGGAAATGACTGGTAGGGCCACGCGAGCTCACTCATTTGCTCTGTCCTCCAAACTTCACCTCATACTTCTGTGGCTCTCTAATGAAACATAAGGGGCCGCCGCAATTCCTTCAAATCGATAAAATTGGGAGGAAAATAAAATGGAAAGGAAAATTAAAGCACACTTGGTTTATATTATTAAAGCCGTCAGGCACCAATTAATCAAAATTTAGGCCTGATATTGACTACTGGACAGCTGCCAATTCCCATGGTGGCTGTTACTTTTGTTGAGGGACTTGATCAAATACCGACTCCATTTGGAATCATTTTGTAATGACCGTTTTGAGAAAATGAGCAGCCCCATTGAGAGATCTCACCCTTCCCTCCCTAAGGCAAGGCCACAGCTTTCAGGACAGTTTTTGCAAAGCCTTTGAGTCTGGCTGCAGAAGAAGGGAAGGGAATCGTGAAGTCTGTGGATTTTTGCCTCCAAGAGACAGGTCCACTGTCAGCTGACCTAAAAGCATCCATTCTGCACAGCCTGGTGGTGACAAGTAGCTATGTATGTGGTAGGGGCTTGGAAAACTCCCAGGAGGCATCTGCTGGCCCACACACCCCCTGCTCTGGGCGAATCAGAGGACCACACAGGACCCAGCAGAACGTGTATGCACAGGAAATCACTTCCTGGCTAAGTGTCAAATCAGCCTTGAGATAAAATTAACTGAAGCGAGGTCTCCCAGGCCTCCAAGGGCAACATCAAAGAGCCCGGATATTCCTCTCTAAAAGGCTTTGACAGGCTGAGCAGACCAACCTCCCCAGGCCTCTGCTCTTTATACTTGTGGACAGGCCCAGCTGGGGCAGTGGCTGGTGCAGGTGGCAGGCCAGGGTTGGGATCCTGGACTCAAAGGAGTTGTCACCACCACGTAGCCATCACTCCTTCTGGGCAACACTGGGCACTTGAACAGGAACAGCAGAACTCTGGTCCAACTGAGTCTCTAATGGGTGAAGCTGATTCTAGAAAAGCCTCAGGCTGGCTGCAGACTCTGTCTGCTTGCACATTTTTTGCAGAGTAGAGAAGGATGCATGAAGAGAGGCCTCACAGAGTCAAGGCCCCAGAGCACTGAGACCACTGAGACCTAGAGAGACTCCCTCCCAGTCCAGGTGAGCTACCACGGGGGAGTTCTCACGCACAGGCTGTTTGGCTGCAAATAGGCTGGACTTTGTCATTGCTTCTTTGCATTTTTCTTGATGGCTCATAATACAAGGTTAGGTCTCTTGGAAGCCTAAAAATATTATCCAAAAAGGCTGTTTTCAGTGGGTTAGAGTATAAATAGCATACAAGTGCTTCATGAACCCCAGTTCAAATTCAAAGGTATTCTTAGAAGGTTTTCATTGAATAAAGGCAGGAAAATAAATTGAGACCAAGGAAATGATTTCAACAGAAGGGTGAAGGGGGAGCTCCTATTCTTCCTTCTTACTGAAGTGCTTCTTCCAAACAGCCTCCTTGACTTCCACGGTCCCTTAAAACCACTTTGCTAGGAGTAGACTTACGTGGAGCAAAGGCAATGCTAATGGAGGGTGCGGCTGCCTCTGTGGCTTCTAAGTGGAAAATATAACCCTCTTGCCAGCTACCTCATGTGCCAGGTGTGTGTGTGTGAGTAAATTTGTGTCTCTATGAGGGTGGAGGGGGAAGGTTAAGGCTTTTTTTTTTTTATTTTTAATTTTTTTTGCTTTTATTATTTTTTTAAAATTTTAACGTTCCGGGATACATGTGCAGTACATGCAGGTTCGTTACATAGGTATACATGTGCCATGGTGGTCTGATGCAGCTATTGACCCATCTTCTAAGCTCCCTCCCCTTGCCCCACACCCCACAACAGGCCCGGGTGTGTGTTGTTCCCCTCTCTGTGTCCATGCGTTCTCATTGTTCAACTCCCACTTATAGGTGAGAATATGTGGTGCTTGGTTTTCTGTTCCTGTGTTAGTTTGCTGAGGATGTGGCTTCCAGCTTCATCCGTGTCCCTGCGAAGGACATGATCTCATTCCTTTTAATGGCTGCACAGTACTCCATGGCCTAGATGTACCACATTTTCTTTATCCAGTCTATCACTGGTGGGCATTTGGGTTGCTTCCAAGTCTTTGCTATTGTAAACTGTGCTGCAATAAACATACGTGTGCATGTGTCTTTATAGTAGAATGATTTATATTCCTTTGGGTATATACCCAGTAATGGGATTGCTGGATCAAATGGTATTTCTGGTTCTAGATCCTTTAAAACTTATCTTAGACAGACTCATTTACCCTGAGATAGAGGACGTGATGGATGCTAAAAAGGCAAAAGTTCTAAATGCCTTAGCACTATAAATTCTGCATGACTCTTAGAGCCTAATTTGATATCAGCCACAGTGAAAAGTCCTTTACATGCACTCCGCCTGTCCACACCAGATCAATGAGTCCTGCTGCTACTCTCATTTACAGATGAGGAAACTGCCACCTCAGGAGGCAAAGTGACCAGCCATGGTCTTCCTGACTTCGAATCCTTGATCTCAACCATCAAAGGACACTGAGAAAGAATGAAGGAGTCAGCAGTTGTAGCTGAGATGTCTACCAGATTGACAGAGCCCATGAAATAGGAGTCCAACTGTTGCTGTGTTTGATTCAGTGGCTTCATGGCACAGCTGACTATTTCACATTCGTGTTCCTCAACTGGGGGTGATTTTGACCCCCAGGAGATATTTGGCAATGTCTGGAAACACTTTTGGTGGTCACAACTGGGGATAATGGGAGGTGGACTGGCATGTAATGGGTAGAGCCAGAAATGCGGCTATACACTCCATATTGCACAGGACAGTCCCCATGATAAAGAATTATCTGACTCACAATGTCAATAGTGCAGAGGTTGAGAAACCCTAGGCTAGACCATCAGATCCATGCTGAGTCAGACTGTGCTGCCTTCTCATGTTACACCAGGATGTCTTTCTTTGGAAGGTTACTAACCACCCTCCCCACTGGACTACAAACCCTTCTTTTCCTCTCTCCTGAGGTTGGAGTCTTGGACCAGCCTTTCTTCAACACATAATACTCTTACTTCTGCAGTACTTGGATCAGTGGCTATCACTTGGTTTATCCTGTCCCAGGGTGAACCTGTGCTTCAAGGTCCTTCTGGGCTGCCCAACGCAGAGAGATTCTGGCAGACTACCCTTAAATGCCTCACGCTCAGCCGGGCATGGTGGCTCACACCTGTAATCCCAGCACTTTGGGAGGCCAAGGCAGGCAGATCATTTGTAGTCAGGAGTTTGAGACCAGTCTGGCCAACATGATGAAACCCCATCTCTACTAAAAATACAAAAATTAGCTGGGCATGGTGGTGTGCACCTGTAGTTCCAGCTACTCGGGAAGCTGAGGCAGAATTGCTTGAACCTGGGAGGCGGAGGCTGCAGTGAGCTGAGATTGCACCACTGCACTCCAGCCTGAGTGACAGAGCGAGACTTCATCTAAAAAATAAATAAATAAAAATAAAAAAGCCCCACACTCCACCATCTTCCCAGAAAGTAAAGACACAGCTCTTCAGATGAAGGCTTTCCACACGGCTGCTACAGAGCCAGCAAGGAGCAGCCTTCAGATGCAGCTCGCAATGGTCAGCCCTCAGCTGCTCCCTGGACCAAGCGCTCACTGGCCACACTGACCCAACCAACCCAGAAGACAGACTGCATAGCCTGACTAACTGGCACACGCTTGTCGCCAGGTAGTTCTTTTCCCCATATGACCCACCTGAGTGAGAATTTGAAACAAGCTTTATTACACACCTCTGCAATTAGCTCCGCATGAGTTTTAGAACATATCAGGATTCTGACAAAAAGATGTGTGATGAGCAGGACTATTTTGCATTTAGGGTATAAATCACTCACAAGTATCCTCTGTAAATGGATAATTCCATCCATCCCCACTAACTTCACTACTAATTTCAATGCAAATCCACGAAAGGAATAAGGTTCCCAGCTGGTAGGAATGTGACACATCACTCAGCATGTCCTTTTACAGGAAATCCTAGAAGCAGAGACCTGGCCTAGGGTAGATAAATGAGCTCCAGGAATTGATGGTCCTGTATAATAGCACAGTCTTCCAACATCTGGATGAGGTGGCAGAATGCAGCATGATCCAAAGGCTCCCTTAATTCAGGATATTAGGAGGCTACAGTCCATTTCACCCCATTACAAAATGGTGTCATGAGTCAGATGCTACTATGATGAGATACTTTGGTTCATGATAACGAAACATGAGTTAAGGTCATAAGGATTCTAAAGTTTTAATGAAATATAATGTATAAAGATGCAACTTTATGAAAAGCAAATTATTATATAGATTATCTACATAAGAGAAGGACCTTCATAGCATCCTTATAAACAGTACAATCTCAATAGTGCAAACTTAAACATTTGGTTTTACCATTTCTTATAAAGTTAAATTACCTAATAAAGAGAAGCATACAATAAAGTACTTGCACATGACTAATTAAAGAGGTGCTGGGGGAAATCCTTAACTCTTTGGACACTCATCTTTTTGCTACCTTTAGCACTCTGTGATGACTGTACCTCTGGCTTGAAGGTGCCATGAAAATACTATTATCAGTATGAACTGATACGTGTGAAAATTATAAATTAGACTGTTTTCTATATAAGTTGGAATATATATATGTATCATATTAGGATAAATACACGCACACACAACACAAACAGACATATACAGCCTAAGATAAGGACGAGCAAAGTTGTTAAAGTTGGAGGTCACGATATTACTCAGAGAAAAAAAGCAATCTGTCATATGAAATAAAAACTACCTGCTCAAACACGAGGCCCAGAGTCCAGAGAAAAGAGGTGGTGATGTGTCACAGTCAGGTGGGGGAGGATACAAACCCCTAACCGAGAGTCTGAGTGCTGGGGCTGGACAGTCACGCCAAGTACTCCATCCATCATTCCCAACCCAGCTGGGGAGCTGTGACCTTGAAACAAGTCCCTGACTGGCTTCATGTATGTCCACAACTGTCCACTCTTCTCCCCATGGGCCCCAAAGAGTTGTCTTGCACATTTGTGGGGTCTTGGTCCTTAGAGTCAGGAAGCAGAAACAAAGATCTTAAGCCTTTTTTCTTTTTTCTCTATCCCTTTTTTAGTTTTTGTTGTTTTTCTCTGAGTATACAAGCAACAGGGAAGGAATTACCATTTTAAAGTTCAACCTTCTGGATCCAAGGTGGCCTTAGAGGCACATCCTATTAGTAGCTGGTAATGATAAAAGCTAACAAGTATTGAGTGCTTACTGTATGCCAGGTACAGTTCTGGAAACTTAGAAATGAATTAGCTCATTTAAGCTTCTGTTAAATACTACTCATGTCCTCATTTTATATGAGGAGATTGTGGCAGAAAGGTTAAGTTTCTAAAGAAATTATTAAAAACCTTACATGGAGTAATTAAAATTCAAATCCCATAAAATGACAAAATCTGAGGGTAGAGTACATTTTTTTACTTCTATTTATTCATTCGTTCACTGGCAAAAATTATTACAGTAACTTTTTTTTCTAAATATAACCATCTTTCTAAACTATTTCTTTAAAGATATATTATTTATATTGTATACTGTTTTTACCTAGTTGTTGCAGGGCTTGTAAAACTGTGTTTTCTATATTTTTCTATGTCTTTCTCACATTCTACTCTGTCTTAAGATACTAATTTTTCACAGCTTTACTGAAGTTTAACTGACATAGAGTAAACTATGCAATTTGCTCAGTTTGAATATATGTATACAATTGTGAAACCAACACCACATCAAGCCAGCGAATATATCCATCATTCCTCATGCCCATTTGTAATCCTTCCCTTCTTCTCCCCACACCCAACTCCACCTTGTAGGTACCCACTGATTCCCTTTCTGTCATCATATACTACTTTGCATATCCTAAAACTTTGTATAAATGGAATCATACCATATATATTCTTCTTTGGCTTCTTTCATAAACCTAATTATTTTGAGATTTATCCATATTATAGCATGTATCAATAATTCTTTTTTTTTTTTTTTTTTGAGACAAAGTTTCACTCTGTTGTGCAGGCTGGAGTGCAGTGGCATGATCTCAGCTCACTGCAACCTCTACCTCCTGGATTCAAGCAATTCTTGTGCCTCAGCCTTCCTCTGAGTAGCTAAGATTACAGGTGCTTGCCACCACACTTGGCTAAGTTTTGTATTTTAGTAGAGACGGGTTTCACCATGTTGGCCAGGCAGGTCTCAAACTCCTGACCTCAGGTGATCCACCTGCCTCGGCCTCCCAAAGTGCTGGGATTACAGGCATGAGCCACTGGGTCCGGCCTACTTCATTCATTTTTATTGCTGAGTAGTACTCTATTGCATGGATACATCACAGTTTGTTTGTCTGATCACCTATTGATTGACATTTGGGTTGTTTCCAGATTTGGGCTATTAAAAATAAGGCTACTATAAACCCTCATGGTTTATATTGAGAACATCATGGCTGTGTAGTTACCATTTCTGATGCTTCTCATCCCTTTGTGCAGATCCAGATTTTTTATTTTTTACTTTTTTATTTTACTTTTTGAGATGACCAAGTCTCCCTTGGTCACCCAGGCTGGAGTGCAGCGGCATGATCTCAGCTTACTGCAACCTCTGCCTTCCAGGTTCAAGTGATTCTTGTGCCTCAGCCTCCCAAGTAGTTGGAATTGCAGGCATGTTTTTGTATTTTTAGTAGAGATGGGGTTTCGCCATGTTGGCCAGGCTGGTCTTGAACAACTGACCTCAAGTGATCCACCCGCCTTGGCCTCCCAAAGTGCTGGGATTACAGGCATAAGCCACTGTGCCTGGCCCCAGATTTTAATTTGGTATCATTTTCCTTCTGCGCCTGAAGAGCTTCTTGTAGTACCAGTCTGCTGGTAATAAATTATTTTATGTTTTGTATACCTGAAACTGTCTTTTGTTGCTTTCAATTTTGAAATTTTGTTTTGCTGGAAATAGAATTCTAGGTTGACAGTTTTTATTTTCCTTTCAATAAAGACTGTGCTTCCTTGTATTGTCACTTGTATTGTTTACAAGAATGTGCCATTATCCTTTGCTCCTCTGCATGTAATGCTTCCTTTTCCTCTGGCTGCTTTAAAGATTTTCTCTTTACTACTGGTTTTGTGCAATTTGATTGTGATATGCCTTGGTGTGTTTTTCTTTATGTCTAGTGCTTGAGGTTCATTGAGTATATTGGATCTATGGGTTTATAGTTTTCATGAAATTTAGAAAAATTTCAAGCATTATTCCTTCAAATATATTTGCTACTCTCTTCTATCCTCCCTTTCTCATTGACTCCAATCACACGTTAGGCCACTTAAAGTTATCCAATAGTTATCTTTATTTATTTCTGTGTTTCATTTTGGATAGCTTCTATATGTTCAAACTCAGTAATTTTTCTTCTGCAATGTCTAATCTACTGTTAATGCCATCCCATGTATTTTTCCTCAGATATTATAGTTTTCATTTCTAAAAGTTTTCCTTAGGTCTTTTTTCATATCTTCCATGTCTCTGGCTAAAATTTTTGAACATATGGAATAGAGTTGTAACTTTTAACATCCTTGCCTGCCCATTCTAATGTCTGTGTCACTTCTGGATTGGCTTTGATAGACTGTATTTTTCTGCCTCTTTGCATGTCTTATAATCTTTGATTATAAAATTATAAAAGTTTATAACATTATAAAATTTACCTTGTTGGGTACTTGCTATTTTTGTATTCCTAAAAATATTCTTGACCTTTGCTTTGAAATACAACTGAATTACTAGATTTTGTTTTTTTGAGGTCTTGCGTTTTTGATTTGCTAGGCAAGTCTGAAGTAGTGCTCAATCTAGGGCAAATTATTTCCCCTGTTGAGACAAGACCCTTCTGTGTATTCTACCCTATGCCCCAGGAACTATAAGGTTTTCTAGTTTGCCTGGTGGGAATGGGCATTATTCTTGGCCCTGTACCAGCATGGGGCATTGTTCCCTTTAATCCCTTTGGATGGCTCTTTTCCTGACCTCACATACAGGTGCTGATCAGTACTGCTGAAATACTCAAGGAAAACCATCCATACATTTCCAAGGTTCCCCTCCAGTACTGTGTACTATTGTACACTAGTTGTCTTAGTCCCTCTGGACTCAGATCTGTCTCCTGAACTTGGAATTGATTTGGCCCTACCTCAGTTCCTCTCTCCTATAGTTTAGATATGATTTGTTTGGTCCCATCAAATCTCATGTTGAAATCTGATCGTTAGAGTAGGGGTGTGGGGAGGTGGGCCTAGTGGGAGGTGTTTGGGTAATGAATGGAGTGGATCGCTCATGAATGGCTTGGGGCTATTCTAGCAGTAGTGAGTTCGTGCTTTTGCAAGACTAAATTAGTTCTCACCAAAATGGACTGGTTCCTGTGAAAGTGGGTTGTTATAAAGCCCCTCAGATTTCCCTCTCTTCACATATGCCTGCTTCCTCCTTGACCTGTAGGTTCCTCCACAACCTACTATGTTGTGATGCAGCACAAAAGCCCTCACCAGAAGCCAGGCCATGCCCTTGAACTATCTTAGCCTGCAAAACCATGGGCCAAAAAACCCTCTTTTCTTTATAAATTACCCAGTCTCAGGTTTTTTTTTTATAGTAACACAAAACAAACTAAGACACCCTCCATATGCTGTGGCCTGTAAACTCTCAAGGCAGTAAGCTGAGGCAAACATGGGACTCACCTGTTTTTTGTGCCATCTCTCAGAGGTCACTATCTTTTACAGCCTGGTGTCCAGTGTCTTGAAAGCCATTGTTTTATGTATTTTTTCCCTTTTCTTTTGGCTATTTCAAGGCAGGAGGGTAAATCTGGGCCCTATGACTCCATCTTGACCACATACAGAAATTCTCATGTATTAATTTGTGATGCTTACATGTCCAAAATGTATCTAACCATTTCTCTGCTTTTGGATACCTGCGATATTTCCAGGTTTCATTTTTGTGCATGTGCATTGCTTTGCCATATATTTTAAGGCTGCACAGTAACACAGACAGCCACTAATAATTGTTCCCTAATAATTCTGTGTGGGAATGTCTGAGATGTTTGTGCTGTGCGCTGCCCACTTAATTGGCTCTGATATATATCATTTCAGTCACAGTGGTAATGTTTTCTCTCAAAAAACACAAATTAATCAACTTTTGAAAAAGGTCCAGGGACCGACTCATGGACTTAAAGATGAGTGGCAACCACAGAACCTTAAATTATTCAAAAGACTATTTTGTCACAGATGTAGCCCAATTATTGTAGGCCTTGGCCTAGAATACATGGTTATAACTATATTGAACTAGAATAAAATTTTGGTGGGCTTGATTTACTAGTTCCCTTAGATTTCTGATATGCCAAACAACCAAAGCAGTCAATTCTACTCTATGAAGCTGTGTTCCAATTTGATATTGCTCCAGTTTGCTGGCATTTCTCTGAGTCTCATATATCTCATGGACTCATGTACCAAGGCCTTCTATTTATATGGTGGCAGGGAAGATAAAAGGTTATGAGATAAGATGCCGCCATGACAGCTACCCAACTCTGCTAAGCCTTTGGATGCAGTGCACTGTGTACCAATGATTCCATGTGGGAGTGCCTGAGACATCTGTGCTCTACACTGCCCACTAAACTGGCTCAGAGGCCAACATTCCAATGGGGCCAAAGTACAGTGAACTGGGTTGTCCCACAATCCTCATGAGAAAGACACAGGCAATCTTGCACAGCCTGTGGTGCTTGGCAAACACCCTAGAAGAAGTGACTTATCTATTACTTCCCATAAAGAATGTTAGGACAGTGACAAAGCAGAGTTACTCGTGTGTCATTGCTACTTGGGCTTTGGGGATCCTCTGGGTCAGTGATCCATCGCTATAGAGGAGGCCTAGAAGTTCTCTTTACCTTCTGCCAAGTTAGAAACAATTTGCTGGTTGCAAAGAACAGTTCTACAGCCCTTTGTCAAGGGTTACAGAAGAGCATTGGTTTGGGTTTTGCTTTTGAAAGTATTTGTCTTATTTGACCTGATATTTAGGTGATTTTGAGGCAAACCATTAAGTACACAGAAACAAAACATTAGATCAAAAGATCAAACTTAAAAAGAATGCCTACAAGATCAAAGCCTCTGTTCATCCTCTCTTCCTGCAGGAGTGTCTAGCAGAGGGAGAAAACATTTCTTTTGAGAAATACCCCTTTCAAAGAAAGATTAGAATCTGGCTTTAAGAGAATGGCCAAAGGGTGGGGAGAGACGGGGTGGGAAGAAATCAGTAATGGCATTCAGAGCAAACTTTTTCAGCTACCAGTCCTGACAAGTTGGCATATCCGTCAGATGTCTGAATGCTCACGACAGAACAGTCCAGCTGCTGGTGAACTTACTTAGAATCTTTCTAATATTTCCAGAGTCCAAGGGACACCCTCTGCCCAAGAAATGTGCAGCTCTGCCATTCCCTCCAACTAAGATCGACCCAGCTGCTGCTGCCATCAGCTCCCAGGCAGAACAGGTGGTTAATGATATGTCCTCACTGGGCATGGGCTTTCTCTATGGCTGTATTAAAGAAGGAATATCAACACAGAATGGGACATCCATGATGCAGAAAGGATGAAGAATTAGCTCCTTTGCCCGCTAATTCCAGGATTCCACAATGACAGAATAGGTAACAGACAGGACTACTGCTGATCCCCAGGAGTATGGCTTAGCATCTCAGAAGAGAAAATGAGTTAGAGAATATGTGTCTATGAACATCAGACATCTGCCATGCAATGGCTCATCTCAAACTGTGATGGTTTCAATGCACTGACTAGTTAGTTCTTTCATTCTCCCATAGTTATCTGATGATAGTAAATACGGAACACATTTGGCACCCTTACCCCAACTCCAATTTAACAATTTAACAAAAGACTCCTTTATTCAGAGCTCTGAGGAATCTCTGTCTTCTGGTTACCTTTCAAGACCTTCGAGCCTCCCTCCAGGGCAAACCTTTCACTTCAGATCTTGAAAATCTGTGTTCTCAATGTGTCCCATGACTCAAAGTTTTGGGCTCTTCCTTATTCCTTGGACCAGCCAGGTGAAAGCTCCAGCCCTTGCACCCTTCACTTGGCTAGGAGGGGAGGTCAAAGGATAAAAACAGGTGATAGAAAAAGAATAAAAGCTCAAGACAGATTGACTGAAAGGAAAACCTCAGAGCTCAAACAGCTCTTTGTCTTCAGTCTTTTGTACCAAAGTATATGACAGGAATGTAATACATAAAAATCACATTCTGCAAGGAAACAACTAATTATGAACAGAACAAAAAATGAAACGAGAAATTGGGAAAATAGTTGTAACATTGATCACAAAGGGCTTGGGTGTTTTCCTAGTAAAGAACTCCTGCAAATCAACAAGTGTAAGGTCAACTCAAAGAAACTGGGCAAAACATGAAAAGACAGTGAACTACATGAAAGACATTCACATGACTTTTAGATAGGAATTTGTGCTTAATTTCACAGTAACATACAAATTAAAACAATGCAAGATTAGCCAAGAAAAGAAGAGAGAAAATCCCAATAACCTCACTAAGAAACAAAATGGGAGATATTACAACTGACACAACTGAAATACAAAAGGCTACTATGAACACCTTTACACACATAAACTAGAAAACCCAGAAGAGACGGATAAATTCCTGGAAAACTACAACCCTCCTAAATCAGGAAGAACTAGATACCCTGAAAAGACCAATAACAAGCAGCGAGACTGAAATGGTAATTTAAAAATTACCACCAAAAAATGTCCAGGACCAGACGGATTCACAGCAGACTTCTACCAGACACTCAAAGAAGAATTGGTACCAATCCTTTTGACACTATTCCACAAGAGAGCAAAAGAAGGAACCCTTTCTAATTCATTCTATGAAGCCAGCATCACCCTAATACCAAAACCAGGAAAGGACATAACCAAAAAAGAAAACTACAGACCAATATCCCTGATAAACATAAATGCTAAAATCCTTAACAAAATACTAGATAACTGAATCCAACAACATATCAAAAAGATAATCCACCATGATCAAGTGGGTTCCATAATAGGGATGGAGGGAGGTTTAACATATGCAAGTCAATAAATGTCAAATACCACATAACAGAATTAAAAACAAAAATCACATATCATTTCAATAGATGCAGAAAAAGCATTTAACAAAATGCAGCATCCCTTTATGATTAAAACTCAGCAAAATCGGCATAAAAGGGACATACTTCAATGTAATAAAAGCCATCTATGACAGGCCCACAGGTAACATAATACTGAATGGGGAAAAGTTGAAAGCATTTCCGCTGAGAACTGGAACAAGGCAAAGACGCCCACTCTCACCACTCCTCTTCAACATAGTACTGAAATAAAGGGCATCCAAACTGGTAAACAGGAAGTCAAACTGTCACTGTTTGCTGACGATATGAT
Organism: Piliocolobus tephrosceles; assembly: GCF_002776525.5. Lineage (NCBI taxonomy): Eukaryota > Metazoa > Chordata > Mammalia > Primates > Cercopithecidae > Piliocolobus > Piliocolobus tephrosceles. Next base: position 95,400,633 of record NC_045435.1, on the reverse strand, counting down.
CATTTACCTCAAAAACCCTAGGGGTTTTTGCTTCCAAGATGGCCAAATAGAACAGCTCCGCTCTGCAGCTCCCAGCGAGATTGATGCAGAAGATGGCTGATTTCTCCATTTCCAACTGAGGTACCTGGTTCATCTCTCTGGGACTGGTTGGACAGTGGGTGCAGCCCATGGAGAGTGAGCCAAAGCAGGGCAGGGCACTGCCTCACTTGGGAAGCGCAAGGGGTTGGGGGATTTTCCTTTCCTACCCAAGGGAAGCCGTGACAGTCTGCGCCTGGAAAAACGGGACACTCTCGCCCAAATACTGTGCTTTTCCCACAGTTTTAGCAACCAGCAGACCAGGAGCTTCCCTCCCATGCATGGCTCGGTGGGTCCCATGCCCACAGAGCCTAGCACACTGCTAGCGCAGCAGTCTGAGATCGACCTGTGAGGCTGCAGCCCTGTGGGGGAGGGGCGTTCGTCATTGCTGAGGCTTGAGTACCTACTGGGAGACACCTCCCAGTAGGGGCTGACAGACACCTCACAAAGGCGGGTGCCCCTCTGGGACGAAGCTTCCAGAGGAAGGATCAGGTGGCAATATTTACTGTTCTGCAGCCTCCACTGGTGATACCCAGGCAAACAGGATCTGGTGTGGACCTCCAACAAACCCCAACAGACCTGCAGCTGAGGGGCCTGACTGTTAGAAGGAAAACTAACCAACGGAAAAAAATAGCATCAACATCAACAAAAAGGACATCCACACCAAAACCCCATCTGTAGGTCATCAACCTCAAAAACCAAAGGTAGATAAAGCCACAAAGATAGGGAGAAATCAGAGCAGAAAAACTGAAAATTCCAAAAACCAGAGCACCTCTTCTCCTCCAAAGGATGGCAGCCCCTTGCCAGCAGTGGAAAAAAACTGGATGGAGAATGAGTTTGACGAGTTGACAGAAGTAGGCTTCAGAAGATTGGTAATAACAAACTTCTCCGAGCTAAAGAAGCATGTTCTAACCCATTGCAAGGAAGCTAAAAACCTTGAAAAAAGGTTAGATGAATAGCTAGCTGGAATAAACAGTGTAGAGAAGAACATAAATGACCTGATGGAGCTGAAAACCACGACACAAGAACTTCATGACGCATGCATGAGTTTCAATAGCCAATTCGATCACGCGGAAGAAAGGATATCAGTGATTGAAGATCAAATTAATGAAATAAAGCATGAAGAAAAGATTAGAGAAAAAAGACTAAAAAAAAAAAAAAAATGAACAAAGCCTCCAAGAAATATGGGACTATGTGAAAAGACCAAATTTACATTTGATTGGTGTACCTACAAGTGATGGGGAGAACTGGAACCAAGTTAGAAAACACTTTTCAGGATATTATCCAGTAGAATTTCCCCAATTTAGCAAGGCAGGCCAACATTCAAATTCAGGAAATACAGAGAACACCACAAAGATACTCCTCAAGAAGAGCAACCCCAAGACACATAATCGTCAGATTCACCAAGGTTGAAATGAAGGAAAAAATGTTAAGGGCAGCCAGAGAGAAAGGTCGGGTTACCCACAAAGGGAAGCCCATCAGACTAGTAATGGATCTCTTGGCAGAAACCGTATAAGCCAGAAGAGAGTGGGGGCCAATATTCAACATTCTTAAAGAAAAGAATTTTCAATCCAGAAATTCATATCCAGCCAAACTAAGCTTCATAAGTGAAGGAGAAATAAAATCCTTTACAGACAAGCAAATGCTGAGACGTTCTATCACCACCAGGCCACACATAACAATGTTAACCTTAAATGTAAATAGCTAAATGCCCCGATTAAAAGACACAGACTGGCAAATAGGATAAAGAATCAAGACGCATCAGTGTGCTTTATTCAGGAGACCCATCTCATGTGCAGAGACACACATAGGCTCAAAATAAAGGGATGGAGGAACATCTACCAAGCAAATGGAAAGCAAAAAAAAAAAAAAAGCAGGGGTTGCAATCCTAGTCTCTGATAAAACAGACTTTAAACCAACAAAGATCAAAAGAGACAAAGAAGGCCATTACATAATGGTAAAGGGATTAATTCAACAACAAGAGCTAACTATCCTAAATATATATGCACCCAATACAGAAGCACCCAGATTCATAAAGCAAGTCCTTAGAGACCTACAACAGACTTAGACTACCACACAACAATAATGGGAGACTTTAATACCACACTGTCAATATTAGACAGATCAATGAGACAGAAGGTTAACAAGGATATCCAGGAGTTGAACTCAGCTCTGCACCAAGTGGACCTAATAGACATCTACAGAACTCTCCACCCCAAATCAATATAATATACATTCTTCTCAGCACCACATCACACTTATTCTAAAACTGACCACATAATTGGAAGTAAAGCACTCCTCAGCAAATGTAAAAGAACAGAAATTACAATAAACTGTCTCTCAGACCACAGTGCAATCAAATTAGAACTCAAGATTAAGAAACCCACTCAAAACCACACAACTACATGGAAACTGAACAACCTACTCCCAAATGACTACTGGGTAAATAACAAAACGAAGGCAGAAATAAAGATGTTCTTTGAAACCAATGAGAACAAAGCCACAAAGTACCAGAATCTCAGGGACACATTTAAAGCAGTGTGTAGAGGGAAGTTTATAGCACTGAATGCCCACAAGAGAAAGCAGGAGAAATCTAAAATTGACACCCTAACATCACAATTAAAAGAACTAGAGAAGCAAGAGCACACAAATTCAAAAGCTAGCAGGAGGCAAGAAATAACTAAGATCAGAGCAGAACTGAAGGAGATAGAGACACAAAGAACCCTTCAAAAAATCAATGAATCCAGGAGCTGTTTTTTTGAAAAGATCAACAAAATAGACAGACTGCTAGCAAGACTAATAAAGAAGAAAAGAGAGAAAAATCAAATAGATGCAATAAAAAATGATAAAGGGGATATCACCACCGATCCCACAGAAATACAAACTACCATCAGAGAATACATAAACACCTCTATGCATATAAACTAAAATATCTAGAAGAAATGGATAAACTCCTGGACACATGCACCCTCCCAAGACTAAACCAGGAAGAAGTTGAATCCCTGAACAGACCAATAACAGGTTGTAAAATTGAGGCAATAATAGCCTACCAAACAAAACAAGTCCAGGACCAGATGGATTCACAGCCAAATTCTACCAGTGGTACAGAGAGGAGCCGGTACCATTCCTTCTGAAATTATTCCAATCAATAGAAAAAGAGGGAATCCTCCCTAACTCATTTTATGAGGCCAGCATCATCCTGATACCAAAGCCTGGCAGAGATACAACAAAAAAAGAAAATTTTGGACCAATATCCCTGATGAACATCAAAAAGCTTATCCACCACGATCAATTTGACTTCATCCCTGGGATGCAAGGCTGGTTCAACATATGCAAATCAATAAACGTAGTCCATCACATAAACAGAACCAACAAGAAAAACCACATGATTATCTTAATAGATGCAGAAAAACCCTTTGACAGAATTCAGCAGCCCTTCATGCTAAAAACTCTCAGTAAACTAGGTAGTGATGGGACATATCCCAAAATAGCAAGAGCTATTTATGACAAACCCACAGCTAATATCATACTGAATGGGCAAAAACTGTAAGCATTCCCTTTGAAAACTGGCACAAGACAAGGATGCCCTCTCTCCCCACTCCTATTCAATACAGTGTTGGAAGTTCTGGCCAGGGCAATCAGGCAAGAGAAAGAAATAAAGGGTATTCAATTAGGAAAAGAGGAAGTCAAATTGTCCTGTTTGCAGATGACATGATTGTACATTTAGAAAACCCCATCACCTCAACCCAAAATCTCCTTAAGCTGATAAGCAACTTCAGCAGTCTCAGGATACAAAATCTATGTGCAAAAATCACAAGCATTCCTATACACCAATAATAGACAGACAAACAGCCAAATCATGAGTGAACTCCCATTCACAATTGCTACAAATAGAACAAAATACCTAGGAATACAACTTACAGGAGATGTCAAGGACCTCTTCAAGGAGAACTACAAACCACTGCTCAACAAAATAAAAGAGGACACAAACAAATGAAAGAATATTCCATCCTCATGGATAGGAAGAATCAATATTGTGAAAATGGCCATACTGCCCAAGGTTATTTATAGATTCAATGTCATCCCCATCAAGCTAACAATGACTTTCACAGAATTGGAAAAAACTACTTTAAAGTTCATATGGAACCAAAAAAGAGCCCTCATTGCCAAGATACTCCTAGGTAAAAAGAACAAAGCTGGAGGCATCACGCTACCTGACTTCAAACTATACTACAAGGCTACAGTAACCAAAACAGCATGGTACTGGTATCAAAACAGAGATATAAACCATTGGAACAGAACAAAGCCCTCAGAAATACCACCACACATCTACAACCATCTGATCTTTGACAAACCTGACAGAAACAAGAAATGGGGAAAGGATTCCCTATTTAATAAATGGTGCTGGGAAAACTAGCTAGTCATATGTAGAAAGCTGAAACTGGATCCCTTCCTTACACCTTATACAAAAGTTAACTCAAGATGGATTAAAGACTTAAATGTAAGAACTAAAACCATAAAAACCCTTGAAGAAAACCTAGGCAATACCTTTCAGGACATAGGCATGGGCAAAGATTTCATGACTAAAACACCAAAAGCAATGGCAACAAAAGCCAAAATTGACAAATGCTGTCTAATAAAAGAGCTTCTGCACAGCAAAAGAAACTATCCTCAGAGTGAACGGGCAACCTACAGAATGCGAGAAAATTTTTGCAGTCTATCTGTCTGACAAAGGGCTAATACCCAGAATCTACAAAGAACTTAAATTTACAAGAAAAAACCAACAACCCCATCAAAAAGTGGTCAAAGGATATGAACAGACACTTCTCAAAAGAAGACATTTATGCAGCCAGCAGACACATGAAAAAATGCTCATTATCACTGGTCATCAGAGAAATGCGAATCAAAACCACAATGAAATACCATCTCATGCCAGTTAAAATGGTGATCATCAAAAAGTCAGGAAGCAACAGATGCTGGAGAAGATGTGGAGAAATAGGAGTGCTTTTACACTGTTGATGGGAGTGTAAATTAATCAACCATTGTGGAAGACAGCGTGGTGATTCCTCAAGGATCTAGAACTAGAAATACCATTTGACCCAGCGATCCCATTACTGGGTATATACCCAAAAGATTATAAATCATGCTACTATAAAGACACATGCACACGTATGTTTATTGCTGCAATATTCACAATAGAAAAGACTTGGAACCAACCCAAATGTCTATCAGTGATAGACAGGATTAAGAAAATGTGGCACATATACACCATGGAATACTATGCAGCCATAAAAAAGGATGAGTTCATGTCCTTTGTAGGGACATGGATGAAGTTGGAAACCATCACTCTCAACAAACTATCACAAGGACAAAACCAAATACCGCATGTTCTCACTCATAGGTGGGAAGTGAACAATGAGAACACATGGACACAGGGCAAGGAACATCACAACCAGGGCCTGTTGTGGGGTAGGGGGCTTGAGGAGGGATAGCATTAGGAGAAATACCTAATTTAAATGACAAGTTGATGGGTGCAGCGAACCAACATGGCACATATATACCTATGTAACAAACCTACACGTTGTGCACATGTACCCTAGAACAAACAAACAAACAAACAAACAAAAAAAACCCTAAAGACTCCCCCAGAAAGTTCCCTGAATTGATAAAAAAAAAAAATTTAGCAAAGTTTCTGGATATAAGAAATACAAAAATCATTAGCTCTTCTATACACCAACAGTGACTAAGCGGAGAATCAAATCAAGAACTCAATCCCTTTTACAATAGCGGCAAAAACAAAACAAAACGAACAAACAAAAAACTTAAGAATATACCTAACCAAGGAGCCAAAAAGACCTCTAAAAGGAAAACTACAAAACACTGCTGAAAGGAATCATAGATGACACAAACAAATGGAAACACATCCCATGGTCATGGATGGTGAGAATCCATCCATATGTCAATTTCACAATATTGTGAAAATGATCATACTGCCAAAAGCAATCTACAAATTCAATGCAATTCTCATCAAAAATACCATCATAATTCTTCACAAAATTAGAAAAAACAATTCTAAAATTCATATGGAAACAAACAAGAGCCCGCATAGACAAAGCAAGATTAAGCAAGAAGAACAAATCTGGAAGCATCACACTATCTGATTTCACACTATCCTGTAAGGCCATAGTCACCAAAACAGCATGATACTGGCATAAAAATAGACACATAGACCAATGGAACAGAATAGAGAATCCAGAAATAAACCCAATTACTTGCAGCCAACTGATCTTCAACAAAGCAAACAAAAACATAAAGAGGGGAAAGGACACCCTTTTCAACAAATGGTGCTGGGATTACTGGCTAGCTGCAGGTAAGAGAATGAAACTGGGTCCTCATCTCTCATCTTATATAAAAATCAACTCAAGATGGATTAAGAACTTAAACCTAAGACCTGAAACTATAAAAATTCTAGAAGATAACATTAGAAAAAACCCTTTTAGACATTGACTTAGGCAAGGATTTCATGACCAAGAACCCAAAAGCAAATCCAGGAAGAACAAAGGTAAGTAGCTGGGACTTAATTAAACTAAAGAGCTTTGGAATGGCAAAAGGAATGGTGTGCAGAGTAAACAGAAAATTCAGAGTGGAAGAAAATCTTCAAAACCTATACATCTGATAAAGGACCAAATATCCAGAATCTACAACATGCTCAAACAAATCAGTAGGAAAAAAAGAAACAATCCCATCAAAAAGTGCGCTAAGGACATGAATAGACAATTCTCAAAAGAAGATACACAAATGGCCAACAAACATGAAAAAAATGTTCAACATCACTAATGATCAGGGAAATGCAAATCAAAACCACAATGCAATACCACGTTACTCCTGCGAGAATGGCCATAATCAAAAAATCAAAACACAGTAGATGTTGGCGTGGATGCAGTGATCAGGCACTTCTACCCTGCTAGTGGGAATGTAAACTAGCAGAGCCACTATGGAAAACAATGTGGAGATTCCTTAAAGAACTAAAAGTAGAACTACCATTTGATCCAGCAATCCCACTACTGGGTATCTACCTAGAGGGAAAGAAGTCATTATATGAAAAAGATACTTGGACACGCATGTTTATAGCAGCACAATTTGCAACTGCAAAATTGTGGAACCAACCCAAATGCCCATCACTCAATGAGTGGACAAAGAAACTGTGGTGTGTGTATGTATGTGTATGTATGTGTATATATATATGATGGAATACTACTCAGCCATAAAAAGGAATAAATTAATGGCATTTGCAGCGACCTGGATGAGATTGGAGACTATTATTCTAAGTGAAGAAACTCAGGAATGGAAAACCAAACACTGTATATTCTCACTGATACATGGGAGCTAAGCTATGAGGACACAAAGGCATAAGAATGATAAAATGGACTTTGGGGACTTGGGGAGAAGGGTGAAGAGGGAGGCGAGTACAAAGACTACAAATAGGGTGCAGTGTATACTGCGAGTGATGAGTGCACCAAACTCTCACAAGTCACCACCAAAGAACTTACTAATGTAACTAAATACCACCTGTACCCCAATAACCCATGGAAAAATTAAAAACAAAACAATGGCAAAATATCACTTCTACCTAGTTGATGAGCAAAGATAAAACAACTGAGGAGGATGTGGGAAAGAAAACAAGTTGCAATATGCATAGTAGCTGCTATTTGTGTGAAGCGGGGAGGAGAATGAATAACACTTTCTCGCATATGCATTAAGCATCTCTAGGGTAGTATACAAGAAAAGATAATAAAGGCTATCTCTAGGGAGGAGAATTTGGTGGCTAGAGACAGGATTGGATGAGATACTGTCCATTTTATATTCTTTTTATTGATTGAAATTTGAACCACAGATTGCCTTAAAACTTTCATCAATATCTAGAGAAAGAATATCTTTTGGGGACCTCATTTTGATGCACATGCTAATGGGCCAGGTTGAATGAGGGGCTCTTTGTATCTTCAGAAATTGATATATAACAATTTCCTTTAATATTATTATGGTGTTTTATGGTTAGTTTATGAACGTCTTTCATACGTTACCTTCTTGAATCTTTGTAATCACCCTCTGAGACGGGCATTATTTTAATCTCTATTTTTCAGAGGGAGTGAATGGGGCTGAGAGAGACAGCTATTTTTGGCCAGAGAGTAAAGTTCCAGAGCCAGGATTTGGCATTAAGTTAACCTGGTAGCTCCATGAGTTTGCATTTTTAGATATGCCCAGCCTAGGGCGGATGTGACAAGCCCACCATATGCCATGGGGGAAAGCATATGAGGGAGTGGAAGCAGCTGGAAGGCTGCGGCTAGGACAACCAGCAGACGGTGCCCGAGAACTGTCCAGGAGGCCTTCAGGAGGAGGAGGCAGGGCACATGATAAACACAGAAAAGCTTGTCCGGGGCCCAGCCAACACCCTAAACTGCAGGCACAGCCATGACTAGAGAAAAAGGGAGGTTGGTGCTGGGTGAAGACCCCAGGTTTACCCTCAGGAGTGGCACTGGAACACAGACTTTGGGCATGGCTTCCTGCCGAAACCATAGGGCACCTTCCTTCTAGTCCATGGTCAGACCTTCCCATACTTGGGGCCTCCTCTCTCCATGCACCATTCCTCCCCGCCTCTTGCTGTCAAGGTCACTCTGTAAAACCTTCAGCCTAGGAGAGACAGTTGTCCAGGAAGCAGAGGTTAAACCGTTCTCAAGGGATGTCTGTCATCTTAACTCAACTGCACTTATAGGGACCAGAAGACTACAAGACCTAGAAATTTAGACAATGTCCTTTTTGGTGCCATGGTTATATGTTGTAATGTACTGTTCATGCAAACCACCCACCGATTTGACAGAGAGGTGACGCAGAAGGCTGTGAAAGATGCCTGTCAGCAATCCTGGCACATCAAAGAGCCTGGCAATAACCCTAGGAGCTTATGGCAGAAACTGGTGAAAATCTCAATGGAAAATGGCAAGATCAGGGTAGGAACTTAATTTTGGGGACAATAAAAAGGTGAGCTAAGAGCAGAGATGGAGAGTTACTGGGCAGGCAAGGGGTTCATATAGGCTAGGTGAGTAAAGGAGTTAGGGACTTTTTTCTTCTAAGAAGGAAGAAGAAAGAAACTTTCTGTTTAACTTAGTGGAAGGAAGGAAAATAGGGCTGAGTGTGATATAATTTCCTGCTGGCTCAAGAACTGAAATGATATGAAGAGAAAAAACAACACAGCTTCCTCTGTTGTCTGCCCCTGGCGTATGGATTTGGCTGTGAATGGAATATGATGCTTATCTTTATATTGATTTTTCTTGGTCCAAAATTCAGAAACAAAATAAGGTCAAATAGGGCCCCCATGGGGTGAAATTTGGTTGTGTAACTTTGCTTTGCAAAGAACAGGACACAGAGTTATGACTGATGGAGGATACATTCTGGTCTCCTTTCACCCCTGGGGCATTAAAACCCTCTGGGAATTTGAGCACTCTTCAAATAGAGACCTGATTTCCCAGCTAGAGATTTGGATCTCATGGAAGCTGAGATTTCCTTTCAACCAAATACTCACAGTGAGAACTTCACACCCTCCTAGCATGATATTAACATTTGCCAGAGCCCAAACACAGGAACAAGAGTCACTATGGAAAGGACCGCACTGAGGCCGACGTCAGGTTTGTTCACAAACGTTCAGCCCAATTACCCAATTAGTCTTACCGTTCACCAGGGTTATACATGGGGGCATTTGAGGACAGGGCGGGCATGGCCTGTTTTCATAAATTAGGTTGAAACTTCTTTGGATCTTGATCCCATGAGCCTGGGTAAATATAATCTGATCGGGTTAAATGTCTTTAGAGTTTCTTTCAGGCTGCTTGAGTCTGAGACAAGTATGAAAAGACATAAAGAGAACACAATGATGTATTTGGTGAGGATGAGAATTACACTAACATTCAGTTCAAGTCTAGTTATTCTCTGTATATAGTTTTGTGGAAAACCAAAACTAATTTCACAAACAAAATATTTGAAATACAACAAGTAGTAGACATCTCTGTGACCATAAAAAAAAACCATCTCCCCACTTCCCCTTCCTCACAGAAGTCCAATTTTAAGTATCCACTCCTCCTCCACACGGCTTGCTCCCAGCAAGATGAGCCCCACTGAGCACCAGGGCAGTTCTGACCAGTCTGAGCTAATCCCAGTAAAGTGATTCTCAGGAAGGCACTAACCCTAATCTGGTCAAAGATACTTTAGGAAGTCTGCTGGTGCCTTCTGGAAAAGATCTCTTTCTCTAAGCCTTAGGCAGGTTGTCTTAGAGAGTCCTTGGAGGTTACATCTTGGTCTGACTCTTGGTATGATATGTGGAATTGCTGAAAACATCCTGCTATAGTCCAAAAGAGCAGGACATACGAAGAGGATGAAAATTCAAGAAAGAGAAGCCAGGAAGGCTTTGAAACCCCCTGTACCACTGGATGCTTCCAGGAAATACAATTCATATTTACTCACTGCTCAAACCAATGTGACTTGGTGTTTTTGTTATTTGCTGACAATATAACTAGTAACGAATACATAACCCTAAGAATACTCTGAGGGACCTTATACTCCCAGTGTATTAGCCCTTGGTGCTCAAGAGAAAGGCTCACTCAAGGACCTGCCCAGTGGCTGTGTATATTGACAGGAAAAACCCTCCTTGAAGTAATTCTTTGAATAGCCAAGGTTTCCAAACTAGTCTAGAAACGTGATAGTCAAAGATGGTACATCTTTGGGTCTCAATCTGTTCAGGTTCACAGTGGAGCAGGCACGCAGCAGGCCCCACCTCTGTCTGTCAGGGCTCCCCAGTACGGAGCACACAGTGGGTGTGGAGGAGCTCTCTGTCAGAGCACTGTGGGGAGCGGCAGAGCAGCCGGCGACTCCCATGGCTGTCTGCCTTTTTCCCTATTCTTTTTCTATTACAGCTGTACCTCCCATACATTTTTAAATTTTTAGTTAACCTATTTGAATTAGTTTGTTTTGTTTGTTTTTTATGCTACTGTTATGGCAATTATAAACCACATGCTAAAAATGTTCTTAATTTTGGAATAACATATCATCATGAGAGTGTACTGTACATTTTTAAATTATGGCTATCACTTACTGAGTTTACTGGCTCAGGTGTTGGCAGGAGAGGATGCAGTGCACTGAAAGCACTGGAACACATGATTAAATCTCCAAGGGTGACTCTGTCTACTCTAAATTCTCCATCAGATTTTACAATCAATTGCACCCACTAACGATGACGAATACTGTCACACAGTTCTCTCAGAAATAGAGCATTATTGAAAATATCCACAAAATACAAGGTGGATTTAATATGATTTTGGTGCCTGATAACAAATATTTGACGTTAACAAATGGCCAAGGCTGAGGTGAACACAATAAAAGCCTGGGCAGTATCTTAGGACACCCCACAGAACCCTGGGTTGAAGGTGGCCACAGAGCCCATGGTAAACAGAGTGGGAGGAATCTCAGGGCCTTTTCATCCAACCTGTCCTCATTGCACAAAGGACACTTAGTGCTCAGCACTAGAGGGGAGAAGCCCAAGGAAGGCAGCAAGTCAGTCTAATACCAGAAACTGACCCTAACCCTGCATCTTCTTATTAGGTCAACTTAATATTTATTTATTTATTTATGACGGAGTTTTGTTCTTATTGCCCAGGCTGGAGCGCAATGGCATGATCTCAGCTCACTGTAACCACCACCTCCTGCGTTCAAGAGATTCTACTGTCTCAGCCTCCCAAGTACCTGGGATTACAGGCATGTGCCACCACGCCTGGCTAATTTTGTATTTTTAGGAGAGACAGGGTTTCTCCATGTTAGTCAGGCTGTTCTGGAACTCCTGACGTCAGGGGATCTGCCTGCCTCGGCCTCCCAAAGTGCTGGGATTATATAGGCGTGAGCCACCATGCCCAGCCCAACTTTATTTTGCTATAAGACTAAGTAAGTTTTCTGTCATAAGATATCACAGGGATGATAATGATGGTGATGACAATGATGCCGCCAGCTAAGTTTACGGAAAGTTTGCTATAAACCAGGCACTTCATCTATATTTATAATCATGCAACAAGTAGATGCAGAAAGTATTATTATTACCTCCCTTTAACAGATGGGGAAATTGAGACACAGGTTAAAAGTCACTTCCACCAACTGGAAAGTAGGAGGAGCTGGGATTTGAACGCTCAGTCTGGCTTCAAAGCCCCTGCTCTTACTCTTTAGGTGACACTGCTTCTCTAACTAGGCTTCCATCATCTTCTACTGGCTTCCACCCCTCAATGATCCCTTTTTGGCTCTGTGGTGGTCTGAGTGACTAGTGGGTTTCCACTGGGAGGGGGTTGTGGGAGTCCCCAGTATCTGGACTGAACTGTATTGCAGGGGCACTCAGCGGCTAGGAGGCAACATTATAAAGTATGTGCCAGGTGTTGACCAGAATTATTTGAACTCCTCTAGGTCATGTGCTTCCTGTGGGAAAGGACTGTGGTACACATATGCTCATAAGCTGAAGATCTTCTCTTGATACTCAGGACTGTTCTCACCCTTCTACATCCCTGCCTGTACGCCGGAATCCTGAAAACTATAATTCCCTGACTCCTACGCCAGCAGGCTCCATTCCATTCTGCTGGTGAAATTAATCACATGTCATTTCGAAGGCAGGCAAAGAGAAGCTGTTATTCACTGGAGACAACACAGGCAGTTGCCTGGGAATTAGTAAATGGCTGGTGTGAGGTTTGCTAATGGCTTCTAGGCCTCCTCCTGAGAATTCAGTGGCACAGGCAGATGGGAATTTTTTTTTTTTTTTTTTTTTTTTTTTGGTTTGCAGTGATCCTTGCAAGTCCTGACTCCTTGAAAACTTGCAGAAGCTTCTGATTTTCACTCTCTTCAACATTTCAATCTCCTGTCTTCAATTCCCTCTTGACTGGAATACCTAGAATGACTTTTGTTTTTTTCACTAGACATTGCCTGATATAAAATGTATACAGGATTACAGTGCATTTGTAAAAGAAAGAAAGAAAGAGAGAGAGAGAGAGAGAGAAAGAAAGAAAGAAAGAAAGAAAGAAAGAAAGAAAGAAAGAAAGAGAAAGGAAGGAAGGAAGGAAGGAAAAGAAAGAGAAAGAAAGAGAAAAAGAAAGAAAGAAAAGAAAAGAAAAGAAAGAGAAAAAGAGCAAGCAAGCAAGTGGGAGGGAGGGAAGGAGGAAGGAAGGAAGGAGAAAAGGAAAGAAAAAGAAAAGAGAAAAGGAAGGAGAAAGAAAAAGGGAAGGAAGGAAGGAAAGGGAAGGGAGGGGGAGGATGGAAAGGGGGAGGGGATGGGAGGGGAGGGGGAGGTGAAGGAGAGGAGGAAAGAGGAAGAAAGGAAAGAAAAGGAAAGAAAGAAACGAAAGAGGGAGGGAAAGAGGAAGGAAGGAAAAAAGAAAGGCAGGGAGAGATGGAGGGAGGGAGGGAGAAAAGAAAGATAGCCTAATGTTTCCCAAGAGAAGAATGGATAAGCAAACTATGTTATAATCATGTAATAGAACACTACTCAGTAGTTAAACTAATCTACATGAGTAAACATTGTTAAGCCTCAAAAATATGAAGGGACATGATGGGGCTCCTGGGGTGCCGCAACACTGTTTGTCAACCTGGGTGCTGCTGGCTGCACAGCTGTATTTTGCTTATGAACATTCATCATGTGGTCACTTGTGATTTTCTCTTGGTATATTATTTATCAAAAAGTTTGCAAATAAATAATAACAACAATGGCAACAACAATAACTACTTCTAAGTGGAAGGCGGAGATTAAATAATTTGTAAAGATAAGTCTTTCAACTCACAGCAACGCTTTGAGAAAGGTATTGTTTTTCCCACTTAATCAACAGAGGCTCAGAAGGATCAAATGACTTGCCAACAATACCCTGGACTCTTGTTCAAGCCTCTGGGTCCAGTACCTCAGCTTGTAACCATTGCCCTCTACTGAGGGTGGATCACCTGAGGTCAGGAGTTCGAGACCAGCCGGGCCAACATGGCAAAACCCAGTCTCTACTAAAAACACAAAAAATTAGCCAGGTGTGGTGGTAGGCACCTGTAATTCCAGCTATTTGGGAGGCTGAGGCAGGGAGAACTGCTTGAACCAGGGAGGTAGAGGTTTCAGTAAGCTGCGATCATGCCACTGCATTCCAGCCTGAGTGACAGAGGGAGACTGTCTCAAAAAAAAGAAAACAAAAGAAAAAGAAAAAAAGACCAGATGTGGTGGCTCACACCTGTAATCCCAGCACTTTGGGAGGCCAAGGTGGGTGGATCACAAGGTCAGGAGTTTAAGACCAGCCTGGCCAAGATGGCGAAACCCTGTCTCTACTAAAAACACAAAAATTAGCTGGGTGTGGTGGTGAATGCCTGTAATCCCAGCTACTCGGGAGGCTGAGGCAGGGGAATGGCTTGAGCCTGGGAGGCGGAGGTTGCAGTGAGCCGAGATTGCGCCACTGCACTCCAGCCTGGGCAACAGAGGGAGACTCCATCTCAAAAAAAAAAAAAAAATCAGTCAGGTGTAGTGGTGCATGTCTGTAGCCCTAGTCACTTGGGAGGCTGAGGCAGGAGGATTGCTTGAACGCAGGAGGTGGAGGTTTTGGTGAGTTAGGATGATGTCACTGCACTCCAGACAGAGAGAGGCTCCATCTAAAAAAGAATAGGACTGGTAACCTAAAGAATATAAAGAAGGCAGAAATGAATAAAAATAAGGCAAGGAAGGTCATAATTTAGATAACCAAGCCAGGAAAAAACTTAAGATTCACAGAAAAACAATGATGGGATTATCAGAAGAAAATAAAAATATGCACACAAACATACATATAAATAAAACGTGAAAACCAGAGCTGGCAGGATTCCATGGAAGGTCAAGGTCTCAGAAGAATGAGATTAAAGTCAGGAAGTGGCAAAGAGAGAAGACTATCATGCTAGTGAAGGTCAGTCCTCCACTCACTCCATAACCCAGTGTTGGGCCACTCACAGACCTTGAGATATATATGATACAACATTACTCTCAAAGACTCACCATCAAATGGAGAACTAAATTCCCATACAACATGTTACAGGCTATAACATCATGGAGGAATCTCTGAAAGTCATCTAGTGTTAGGAGCCTGAGCTTTGTAGTCTGATACCCTGGGTTCAAATCCTATCTCCACTGTTTCCTGGCAATATTATTCTCAGCAACGTGCGAACTTAACTATTTTTGCCGTGTTTCCTCAATGGTAAAATAATAGTAGCTCACAGAGCTGCTGTGAGGAGTAAATGAGTTAACAATGACACTTGAAACAACGTCTGGCATAGAGTAACATATTATCTATTCTTAGCTATTATTCTATAAAGTGCTATGGAGCCCTATGGAAATACTAATTTCATCTGCAGTAGGCATGGAAGGCTTCATGGCAAAGGTGACATTTCATCTTGTATCTTGAAGGATTAGAGGCAGTTTTAAAGGTGGAGAGAAAGCAAAATGACTCTCAGTAAAGAGAACAGTGTGAACCAACATATGAAGGGGTGGAAGAGTGTGTGAAGTCAGGGCCCAGCCTGGAGGGTTGATGTCACTGGTAAAGTTTGCAATGCAGGATGCTAAGAGATGAGTGGAGAGATGCTACAGTCTGAGTGTGTCCTCCCAAATATGTGTTGGACAGAATTCTCAGGGCAACAGTGTTAGGAGATGGGGCCTAATGGTAGGCAATGTTTAGGTCATGAGGGCTTTGCCTTCATGAATGGTTTAGTGCTGCTATAAAAAGAGCCTGCAGGAGTGGGTTTGCTCTCTTCTGCCATGTGGAGACAAAATATCCCTCCCCTCTGGAGGATGCAACATTCAAGGTGCCATCTTGGAAGCACAGACTGGACTCTCACCAGACAATGAACCTGCTCGTGCCTTGTTCTTGGACTTCCCAGTCTACAGAACTATGATAGATTTATTTGTTATTTATAAATTACCTAGATTGTGATATTGTTATAGAAACAAATGGACTAAAACAACAGATCATTTGAGACCAGCTGTGACAGGCTTTGTGTACCATGTTAAAGAGTTTGCACTTTTGTTAGTAGGAGAGAATCATGAGTTTTTCTGAAAAAGAAAGTAATCGTATACATTTTGTAAAGATAATGTGACTTCTGGTCAATATGGCTGGCAGTAGTGATATGAAAAGTCCTCCTTTTGTCCAAACACACTGAACCAAAACATAAACAAAATAAATTAGGAGCAAGCCAAAAATGGCCTCTCTCACCACGCCTTTTCAACATTGTACCAAAAAGTATTAGCTAATGCAATAACAAGAAAAGATCTATATGAGAAAAACTACAAAAATGTGATGAATGAAAAAAAAAAAGCCTAAATAAATGGAGAGACATTCCATGTTCTCATTGGATAGGGACACTCAATACCGTCAAGATGTCAGCTCTTGTCAACTTGATCTATAGATTCAATGCCATTGAAATCAAAATCCGAGGAGGTTATTTTGTGAATGTTGACAAACTGACTCTAAAAGTTATATGGAGAGATAAAAGACCCAGAATAGCCAATGCAGCATTGAAGAAGAACAAAGTTGGAGGACCGACACTTTCCAACTTCAAGATGTACTAAAAAGCGACAGTAATCAAGACAGTGCGGTACTGGTGAAGGAACAGACAAATAGATCAACGGAATGGAACAGAGAACCCAGAAACAGACCCACATAAATATAGTCAACTGATCTTTGACAAACAGCAAAGGCAAAACAATGGAGCAAACAGTTTTTTCAACAAATAGTGTTGAAACAACTGGATATTCACATGCAAAACACGAATGCAGACACAGATCTTTTACTCTCACAAAAATCAACTCAAAATGGATCACAGACCTAAATGTAAAACACAAAACTATAAAACTCCTAAAAGATAACATATGAAAAAAAAATCTAGATGACCTTGGGTATGACAATGACTTTTAAGATACAACACCAAAGGCATGATCCACGAAAGAAATAATTGATAAGCCGGATTTTGTTAAAACTTAAAACTTCTGCCACAGACTGGGAGAAAATATTTGCAAAAGACATATCTGATAGATTGTTATAAAAAAATACAAGAATTCTTAAAACTGAACAATAAGAACACAGTTGATTAAAAAAAAAGGAGCCAAAGACCTTAACAGACACCTCACCAAGGAAGACATATAGACATATAGATGGCAAATAAGCATACAAAAAGATGCTCCACATCATTTGACATCAAGAAATGTAAATTAAAACAATGAGATACCACTACACACCCTTCAGAATGGCCCAGATCTGGAATACTGACACACCAAATGCTAGCAAGGATGCAGAGCAACAGGAGCTCTCACTCATTGCTGGTGAGAATGCAAAATGGTCCATCCACTTTGAAAGACAAAGTATGCTCTTACCTTACTATCTAGCACTTGTGCTCTCTGGTATTTACTCAAAGTGAAAACTTACATCCACACAAAAGCTCACCCCACAGAGGTTTATAGTAGCTTTACTCAAAATTGCCAAAATTTGGAAGCAAGCAAGGTAGGTGCCATTCAGTAGATGAATGAATAAATAAACTGTGGTATACCCAGACAATGAATTATTACTCAGCACTAAAAAGAAAGGAGCTATCAAGCCATGAAAAGTGTATGCAGTGTACTTTGTAATTTGTCAATGTGGGTTCACTGTGACAAATACACTGTCTGGTGGGGGATGTTGACAGTGGGGAATGCTGTACATGTGTGGGGGCAGAAAGTATATGGGAAATCTCTGTACTTTTCTCTGAATTTTTCTGTGAACATAAAACTCCTCTAAAAAATTAAGTTTCTAATTTAAAAAAAAAAGGAAATATGTAACTCGGTTTGAAAGAAATAAAAAGGGCTCCTGGAAGGTACTGAAAAGAAGGGTTGGAAGTAGAAACCCTCTGAGGACCTTGGCCAGGGTCATCACCCAGGGGCAGGTTTTAGCATCAGCCTGGTGGGTGTTCGAGGCCACAGGCCCACCAGAGCTGAGTTTCCTGGCTGATGCTGGGGTCAGGAAGATCTGTCCTGTCTGCAGAACAGGCAAGAAAACTCTGCCCACCGGGTGGGAACTCTGTAGAGAGGCTGCCATGGGTGGAAAAAGAATTATTCCTGAGACATCAGAGGCTTTTGGTGGGAGGTGACATTTAACATAAGGCCTAAAGGAGAAAGGGAGGCAGCCACACCAGGGGAAGAGCAAATAAGCAGAGGGAACTCCAGGCAGAAGCGCTCTAAGATAACAAAGGTACTCATGGCTGGGAGCTGATGAGTGAGGTGAGGGGGTCAATGGCAGACTGCAGAGGGCCTTGAGTCCAGAGGACGTCCAGTGGAGTAAGAACAAACAGAACGAGGCCACTGAAGGGAAGGTGGGAGGGAGGGAAGAAGAAACAAGTGAACCCGGAGAGGAAGGGGAGTGGGATGAAAGAGGGCAGAAGTGACAGACGGCAGGAAGAAGAAAGGGATGGAGGAGGAAGAATCATGTTGAGGAAATGGAAATCAAACACAGGGGTGAGATCTAATCCCACGTTTTCCTGTGCAGGAGCTCATCACACTTTTGCCTTCCACAAATTGAGCCTGAAACAGTAAGAGGGGTTGTGCTGTGCTGCTACGGTACCTGTCCACTGCTGGGAATGTGCTCTCTTTGCTTCAATGAAGCTCATCCATCCTTTAGGGGGCCAATTTCTCTCCCTCCTGCTGCCTGCATGAGCACCTGCTGTGCATCAGCATCGTGGAGGTCCACATCTATTTGCTGTGTATGGGCTTTGTGATCCTGGACTCCTTCTGAAACCCTATCCCCTGCTTCTCTGCGATCACTGAGCAGGGTTGGAGGGACATATCTTCTTCCTGCCACAAACGCTTGGAAAGTGGAACAGAGGGCATGCCTCAGCCTTCTGAGTTTGAGACTGATGTTCCATGTGAGGGTTCCATGAAGCATTCCAACATACTGTACTGGCAAAACAGAAGACAAACTGATGCTGATGCTGAGCCCACTTCGAAGGAGTGGCAGAACCTTTTTTCCTTGCCACATGTCTGTCACAAGAGGTCTCAGCCCTGTTATCCTGGAGAGACACCTATACCACCATGAAACACACAGATTTCTAGATGCCTCCAGATCCAGCAAATCAGTGTCCTTCTGGAGTTAGGAGCCAATCCTGTTTTTAAAGTCCCATAGATTAAGAGCCACTGAATTCAACTGAGGTCAAAGCAAAATGAATACAATTAGCTGATTTGTTTCCTCCAACACCTGAGATGCTTTCTGATGGCCCACTGCTGATTTCAAAAGTGAACTGCCTTGCCAGACACAAACACTGTGTCCCCATAAGAGGCTGAGGATGGTAAGGCTGTCAGAAGTTTTTGGGTGGGTTAATGCATTATCACACTGTAGGAGAACATAAACATCAGCCCACTGTATCCAAGGTCACAAAGGATGATGCTTTCCTGGCAATGTTACACAAACACTTTAGCACTTATAGGTCAAAGAGCTAACACAAGTCAGTAAGTCCTTAGTCAACAACTAACCAGGCAGCACTTTGCCTCACTGGTTTACAGTAGATAAAAATTGCCCATCACCACTCAGGATATTCCCTCTATCATCTGATTCTGCCAAGAAATGGAAAAATCAGACACCCAAATAATGTCATATACCATATACAGAAAATAATATCCAGCTCAAAATGCAATAGATGCAAAATAATATTTGGCTTATAAGTCTAACACATAAACTCAAACCAGAAGCCTACTGAAATACTTTAAAAAACTGGCTTTTGGTTTTTCTGATGGATGAACTATTTCAGTTTTTCTGTCAATATGAAGAGATAACATTAGAATGCAAAGGACGAACACATTAGCTTTTTCTAAGAGTTTAAAGATAAAGAGTTTAGGGATCACTGTTCAATTTCAAATTGGTCAGTCTCCAAAAGTCAGTCCCCCAAAACTTCAACACTATTCCACTATTGCCTCTGTCTAATGTTTTCCTGTTGTTAAACTAATACGTTAACCGGAATTAGTGCTATTTGGAAACATTTAAATCTTCCTATTATTGTTTTTTCTCCCTTAAATCAAAAAGAAAATAAGATTCTGAGCTAGCTGCAAGAAATACAGATATCAGCTCCCATAATCATGCCCTCTGTTGTTAAAGTCACTTAACAACTACACTCTCCAAACTGTGTATGAGGAAAGTGATAACCCTGGGAAGGTTGTGAACTTTCATGCATATTAGGGGATCCTCAAGTCATAGAGAGTCAAACAGAAGAGATACTCAGAATCTTTAAGAAGCTGGTATGGCATTGGGCTGAGCAGTCAGGATGGGCACCATGACCAACCCAAAGGGATGCACACTGGCCTGTACTGGTTGAATCTCAGATGTGGGGTAAAGCATCAGATTTGGAATACCTGAGCTCTTTAAAGGGTCACTGAAGGTGAAAAGGAAACTTGACAATTCAGTGAGTCAGAACGACAAATCAGTGAGTTAGGGTTAGCCGGTGAATGCTTGAAAAAATGGCTGCAGTTATTCTCCTCCCAGCATCCACGCCTCTGACAATGCGACACTGCAGCTCCCCCCATCAAGACCTAGAGTCTATTACCCATCCTTGAATCTGGGCTGGTCTTGTGACATGTTGGCCAACAGGATGTGATGGAAGTGATGTCGTGCAGATCCAAGCCTAGAACTCAAGAGGCTTTCCACACTTCAGTTCTCCCCTTTGGGTCTCTGACTATAAGAACAAGCCTGGGCTATCCTGCTGGTGAATGAGAGGCCACATGGGGCAGAACTGGCCCAGTCGTCCCAGGTAAGATCCCAGATATGTGAGACAGGTCAGCTGAGATCAGCAGTGCCACCTGCCCGACCAGCAGCTGACCAAGGATGTATGAGGGAGCGCAGCATTCAACCCCTAACTCTAACTCACTGGACTGTCAACTTTCCTTATAACCTGCAATGATTCTTTAAAGATTCAGGTATTCCAAGGCTCACGCTTTATCCAAGGGCTAGGATTCAACCAATACAATCCCATCAAGACAAGCAAAAGGTTTTGTGGCAGTGCCCAGCCTAAATGGCTGGCCTGCAGAATGATGAGCTATGTACGTGGCTCTTGTTTTAAGTCCGTAAATTTCAGGGTGATTTGTTAATGCTGCAATATTTAACTGAAAGAGTTGGGGGTCTCCTGAAAATTCAGATGAGGAGATTCTTATGTTCTATGATCCTTCTGCTAAGGAGGAATAACTTATAATCCCAGTGAGCACACTATTTTTGTTACTTTACTTCTAACCATCATAGCTTACGTATTTTTCCACACTGCCAATTTGTATTTATTATAATAATCACTAATAGCTATAAAATATTCCACTGAAGGAATATAGTAGAGTTTACCTAATCATGCTCATGTTGGTAGACTTTTAGATTGCTTCCAATTTCTGAGAAGTATAAATAAGCTTATACATCTAACATATTCCATGTTTTGGATGATTTCTTTATGAGAGATTCTTAGGAGCAGAATGACCAAGTCAAGGTTATTAACAGCAATATAGCTCTTGAAATAGGCCATCAGATATTTTCTACAGGGACTGAACCAATTTTCACCAACACCAGCAGAAGAAGAGTACCAATTTCATCACACACTTGCCAGCACTAGATTTATTTTTAGGAGGTACAAATTTAGTAGATGAAAAGTAGAAAAATGAGAGCATTGGTTACATTTCTTTGAATGGATAAGATCCTGGAGCAACCATTGAGCTCTCTGATTTATATATCACTGAATAAATGAGGCTGGCATACAATTTTGAAACTGCAAAGAATTAAGGAAGAGGTCAATGCTACTCAGAAACTTAATACTGGAACATTTACAGCAGCTCTAAATTGTGGAAACTGGTGGGTATTTGCTTTTCTAAAACAAGTTTTAGAGGAAGAACTCTCAGGTGAATATGTGTAAGTTTCCTCTAAATGTATGCTTATAAGGAGCATTATTTAACATAATCATATTGAAGGGATAACAATAACTTGAAAGCAAATAAATTCTACAGGATTTTGTCTTAAGTTTTCACTGGTTTCTGTATTAAAATTATTCTATAGTTGCTAAACAATACCCAAACAATATGACCACACCTGTGTGAACCTTTATCTTAATCAAGGCCTATAATGCATGCACAAAGTCACTGCACAGCCTGGTGAGGCTCCTGTACCCTCCTACAGCACCCCCAGATGGTTGTACAAAAGTACCACACAGATCCCAGTTAGGAGAATGCTATGGGGACACTCTCCTAGCCATGATACAAGTGATCTGTGGCTCACGGCAGTTAAAGCACTGAAGTTTACAAAAGTGTTAAATTTCTCTTCTCTTTTATGATTAAATTTTGATCATTTTACAGAATATATATATATATATATATATATATTTGGTATCTTGCTGGTCTAAAATGACCAAGACCTAAAGTCACAGCAGGGAAGTAGTTGAATGCAGATTGAGAAGGAGGGTCATAAAAGACAGTTAGGTGTGACTGAATTCCTCAGGTTCAGGGACTTGTTCAAGGCCTTGCAGCTCATGTGGATGGAGCAGGACTAGGCTCAGAAAGGGTCAAAAGGAGGCTGCTGTATTTCACTACAAAATGAAAAGGCATGATTTCTGAATCATTTATTGCCTGGGGATCATCCACACTGCCTGCTGCCTTCATTAGTCAAGACTGAGAGCATAGCGAGATGGGGAAAAATCAATACCCTGCAGGGATGGTGCTGTTGATGCAGAGAATATTATACTAACTGGGTTTTTTCCTCTTAACCAGCTGGCATTTTACTTCATTTAAAAAAGAAATGCTATTCAATCTTTTAAGATTAGGGGAAATGTGCATTTCACTATAACGACAGAATAGAATGGACGGAATCTTCCCAGGACCCAAGATACTTTCTAATTAGCTCTAAGTTATACACCAGGAACTGATACAACACGTGAGCACTAACTTATTTAATGGTATATAGTCAGCTGAAAAGATTTCACACCAATCCTAATTTATTTAACTTTCAACCAGACAATAGCTTAAGCACTGGGTAGAAGAGTTGACCATTATTTTCTACAGAGACAGGCTTTCTGGTGTGCTATGTTTAGAGTATTACAAAGGCATACATCTGAATAAATTCATTTACTTTAAAGAATTTTAAGTATCTTTATTTTAAATATCTATTAATGCAAATGAAGAAACATGAAAAATCCATAAAATCAAAAGGTTGAATTGCCATTTAATGCACATTGCCAGATATGTCACCACTAAAGTATCTCACAATCAAGGTATTCAAGAAAAATAAGTCAGTTATTACTCTTGGGAAGGGACATTCTATTTCTAAGAGTTATTTGATGTTGATTATCTAAAGTAAAACTAACGTTTAAGGTTCTAAAACAATCTTGGCTTTCTGATTAATAAATATATTTATATCGATAAATTTAACATTTTCTACTTAGTAACAGAGGCCGAGGCCTGATACTGAATGGTAAGAGTCAGAACAAGAATATGCGGAAATTACGATTATGCGAAGCACCTGAATGAGGGAGGTAAGCATTTCCCACGCTCTCATGGAAAGCTACTTACATAGAAGCACTGTGAAGAATGTTTGGCAAACAAAGAATTGAACAGATATACTGAAAGATGTTGGCTATTAGTTTGAAACGTGCTTAACGTTTCTATCAAAGATAAATTTAATTTTCCTAACTTATTATTGAGTAGAAACAAAAACCATTTGAGTCAAGACTTAAGGGAATGGTTTAAGCAAGTTAGCAAGCAGGGATTTTCGTACGTCTGGAAACCAGGAATAAGAGAGGAAAGGGATGCCAGCAGTCCTGCTTTTAAGTGCTGGGGGGAGAAGGAATACAGAAGAATGGATGGTTGATGGGAATGAGGAGTGACAGATTATTCTCCGAATAATCAAATCTGTGCTCTAAAGAGGCAATTTCATGAAAACTCAGCATGTTGTAATGAGCCATGTATTTAACTATCTGCAAAGTTCTTGAAATATTTACAATATTGCCCAGATGTGGCACAGCTTTATTTACTTTCCAATTACACCAAAAAGTTAAGATTCTAACTTGCAAAACACTGCTTATTTTGAGTGAACAGACAAGTTTAAAATAGTAATAATAAAAAGCTCTGATTCCAAATTAAAAATCCACAATGAATATCTGTTGGGGGACTATGGATAACTGAAAGCATTTCAGTGATCTATGTTAGCAAACTATCTATCGTTGGCTCTATATATGTCAAATTTGAGATAAACAAGTTTATTTCAGTGTTCAGAAATCAAAATTATCTACTCTGACTAATTCAATGTGGGGGAATTTTATAATATTAAAGAATAAGTGAAATCTTTCTAAAATATAGAATATACTAAAACAGACTATAGACAAAGACTGGAAGACAGAACCGTGCATTTATGCCAGAAGGAACAAAATACCACATTCAAAAGTCATGAAATGTCAAGCATTCAAATATAAATGAGCAAATGTTATAACTTTTTTAAAGTCGTTTTTAAAAATTATAGCACTGCCTCTGATAATAATTATTTGCCTTTTAACTGATTTTGACTCACGCTTTTCTCAGAGTATGGACAAAAAGATTCTCCTATTTTTGAATAACACTTCAAGAACTTCAAACTCAGGAGCCTACACTGGGATATTTTACTCTGCCTAACGTAAGATTAAAATGTTGAAGCTATCATAACAAGAAGTAAAACTCTAGGGAGGCTATTAACAATTTAGTATTTCTAGTTCATGCTAGAGTATTAATTCCACTTTCCAAAGAAAGAGGAGTTGTATTCATTAAAATGAAGATCTTGTGACTGCACACCACATGTATATTAGAGCACTTTAAGAATAACATGCAGCTGTCTCTGTGAATTCAGTGAGGTTAGTGAGGGCTCAGCTTGAGTTTTCCCTACTTCTTTGCATTGGTAAAATACAGACAACCAACTTTTGATTATTCACAAATGGAAGTGAGTTTCTGCAGACATGTCCAGCAGTGTCCTCTGAAATAAGGGGTTTCCTGCACCAGGGAGTAGTGATGATCTTCAAGATCACAGCTGTAAATGCACTTTTTCTGCACTGTGGTTTCCTTCTCACATGCTCAAGTCTGTAATTCAGGGTCACCTTGGGTAGCATGCCCTGGGAATACACCTATGCCGGGAGGTAAGTTGTGCCAGGGGGAAGAGCAGCCTGCAGTAGTATCTGGGATTGAATTTGGAGGCAGTATGGGCGCAAGAGGTTGGCAGAGGGGGCAACCAAAAGGTGTTCAGAGCTCCCCAAGGATTCTTAGAAATATTTGGGAGGGGGCTGGATACATGCCAAGTAGGTGCTATCACTATTGTATTTGGATGCTAAAGAAACAGACAACAGGGCAGGCAGGATGGCTCACTTCTATAATCCCAGCACTTTGGGAGGCCGAGGTGGGCAGATCACTTGAGATCAGGAGTTCGAGACCAGCCATAGTCAACATGGTGAAACCCCGTCTCTACTAAAAATACAGAAAATTGGCCAGATGTGGTGATGGGCACCTGTAATCCCAGCTACTCGGAAGGCTGAGGCAGGAGAATCACTTGAGCCCGGGAGACGGAGGTTGCAATGAGCTGAGATGGTGCCATTACCCTCCAGCCTGGACAATAACAGCGAAGCTCTGTCTCAAAAACAAACAAACAAACAGAAAAAAGAAACAGACAACATTTGAAGACTGGAAAATGTGGGGCAACTCAATAAGATATGTAAAAGAGTGAACAATCTGCCTAGTGTATAAGCCATTGAGTATCTCCAAGACAAATATTTAAGAGAAGGCAGTGTAAAAAGAGTCTACGCATGGACAGCCCCCAAACAGGGACATGTTGACTTAGGAGAAACACAGAAACTGTTAAAACATTGGTAAGTGTAACACCTAGGTTCTTAGTTTTTAGGTCTCTGCAAGCTGCAGAAATCAACCCTAGTTCATTCAGCAGAGAAAGCCTGGGGGCTCATGATTCCAAGCGGGGCTGGAAAACTTGAAGCTAAGCTGCCAGGTGCAAAGCCCATAACCAATCACCACTACTGCTGCAAGACACTCCAGCTGGCACTAGGCCATGAGTAGGAAGGCAGTGATCCTGCAACTATGACTGGCAACAGCCCTGTTTCTGCTCCATAATGCCAGGAAGTCAATCTGGCAAACTAGGATCCTGTCGCTTCTCCGGAGAGTGAACTCATCAACTCTTGCTTCTATTGTCACTAGTTCCTGTGTCAAAGTGTGGAATGAGACAGTCTGAAAGGGAGAGCTGAGATCTCCTGCATTTGGCCCAGCTGCAGGGTAGGGAGGAATAGTGAGAACACAGTATTATCACCAGAGGCTGTCTTTGTTTCCTGCCAAGCATTATGAGGTGGGTAACATTCTCCTAATATAGAGAAGGGTGCACATACTGGGCCACCAAAATGACACATGCTGTGCAGAAAAAAGTTACTATCTGGTTATGTTGCTTAAATGGTGGAGAGAAAAACGAGAAAAGAGACATGAATAGGAATGAGGACAGAAGCCAGAGCTTGATGGAGATAAAAATAAATGGGTTGCTAACTTGGAAGGTGATTCAAAACTGGAATAGGAGAGTGAGTGAAGGCGCAGAAGCAGAAAAATACTGGGAAAACGCTGCACCCATGCGGCCACTCAGCCTGAGTCCACAAGCCACCCTTGGGAATTCACCTCTGTGCTTTGATAGCAGAAAAAGGGCCATGCCTGGAGGAGAAAGATTTAGACCCTAGGGAGGGAAGCTCCAGCCCTTCGTGAAGGTAGGTGCTTTTCTCTTTTAAACTAAGTATGTTAATATTTTTCCTGATGATAAAGATGCATTGAGAGAGACTTCCATTTCAATAATATAACATTAGAGATTGGATAGACTAAAATTTCTCACACTACAAATGTGCTGATAAAATAGAGCCTACATCCCCCTACAAATAAAGCTAAATTAGGCTGGGTGTAATAACTCACACCTGTAATCCAAGCACTTTAGGAGCAAAGACAGGAGGATTCCTTGAGCTCAGGAGTTTGAGACCAGCATGAGCAATACAGTGAGACCCCATCTCTACAAATATATTAAAAAAAATTCAGCTGGGCGTGGTTGCAAGAGCCTGTAGTCCCAGCCACTTGGGAAGCTAATTCAGGAGGATTGCTTGAGCCTAGGAGTTTGAGGTTACAGTGAGCTATTATTGTACTCTAGCCTGGGTGACAGAGCAAAACCCCATTCATTCACTCATAACATACATATATACACACACATAGTACACAGCTAAAGTAGTAAGGAAATAGGAAAATCCTCAGTGGGAAAACACACAGAAAAAATTAAAACCTGGAGCTCTTGTGGCTGCCTCAGAACATGCCCATTTTGCTACCCAAAAGCTTGAGTTTCCACCGCATTTAAGGGCAGATACAAGAAGAAATGTGCAAACAACACATTCATGCCCTCAGGAACAGAGTAGAGATTATCCCCGCACTGACACAGGGACAGCTGAGGTAGTTTGACTTGCAGGGCCTGAGCACTGAGTCCAAGCTAAATGTCCCTGACATCAGTAACTATTGTCTGGCTTATATATGGTTTGGTTTACAACTACGGTAGGTCCAGAAAACTTAGTAAAAACACATATGTGCATTTACATGTACACACAGGAGTGTGTCTCTGAGGGTAATACCCTGAGGGTACCTGGAAGAATAAAAAATAAAACAGCGCATGAGGGACAAATCCTCAACACAGCCTGTGCAGCATCCCTACAGACAAAAAGATAACTCTGAAGATAAGCATCTCACAGACTCAAATTACAAACACAAGGGACTTCATGTAACCAAATTATTGAATAAAAACTATAAAAAATGAATGACTCAGTTGATTACAGGTATAGAAGAAGGAATCAGAAAAGGAACAATCAGGACATAGATACTGGAAACAGATACTGGAAATAATTGAAAGAAAACTCCATTTAAATACAAAAATTGAAAAAATGTGGTTGCTGAAATTAAAAATTCAAAGACTGGGTTAAGCAGTAGGTAAGCAATAGAGGAAGAGAGAACAAATAGGTCGGAAAATAGATACAGGTTGAGTATTCCTAATCCAAAATCCAAAACCCAAAATGCTCCAAAATCTGAAACTTTTTGAATGATGACATTATGTTCAAAGGAAATGCTCATTGGAGCATCTCAGATTTCTAGATTAGACATGCTCAAGCCTTACATATATGCAAATATTCTGAATCCAAAACACTTCTGGTCATTTTGGATAAGGGATACACAACCTGTATGAAGAAGCCATTCAGAACACAAAATAGCTAAAGTGAAGGAGGGTAGAATTACAGAATCCAACATTCATTGAATAAAAGCTTAAGAAACAGCAGTTTATTGCTTTCATAACTTTCATACTTTCTAGAAAACTATCAGTTTTATTGTATGAAAATTATTTTATAAATAAAATGTATGAAAGTTATTTTTAAAGTATGAAAGTTGAAAGAAAGCTTACAACTGTAAAGCATGAAAGTTATTGATTAATAACTTATACTTTCTAGAAAATTATCAGCTAATACCTCTTAAATATTGCTGCAGGAAGCAACATTTTGCTACAGGAATATTTTGCTACAGGAATATTGCTGCAGGAAGCAACATTTTCTAGATGTTTCATGAAACATCTAGAAACACTGTTGTGAAACTGTAGAACAACAACGATAAAGGGAATATATATGTTTTAAGAGATGGGGTCTCACTATGTTGCCCAGGCTGGAGTGCAGTGGTTATTCACAGGTGTGATCATTGCATACTACAATCCCAAATTCCTAGGGTCAAGCAATCCTCCTGCCTCAGCCCTCCCAGTAACTGAGACTGCAGGTACAAGACATTGTGCCTAGCTATGAGATTTTAAAATTAGAGAAAAAAGACTGATTACCTATAAAAAATGGCAATTAGACAAAGTAGACTTTTTGACATTTACAATAGAATGGCAGAAGATAGTGGGGCAATGTTCTAAAAGTACTGAAAGACCATTATAGGAAGACTAAATGTTTTAGAACAATTACTTTAGAATATTATAATTTTAGTTATACAATTATGCCAAAATCAGTTAAAATAAAGATACTTTTCTAAAAAACAAGTTTTATCAGTAAAAACCCTTAATGAAAAAATTACCAAATGAGGTATTTTAGAAAGAACAGATTTGAATCCAGAAGGAAAGAAAAAGCTGCACTAAAAAATAATGAATTTTGGTAAATATATGGGTAAATCTAACCAATGCTTTTTAGGAAAAAAATAATAAACATGACACATTTTAGAGGTATATTTACAAATGGGTTTAAAACACTAGATGACAATAACATATAGGCTGGAAAGGGGTAAACAGGACTGAAGGATTTAAAGTCATTGCATTGTGTGGGAGAAGGCTAGAAACCTTAATGAACTTTAGTGTTTTTTAAACCACTGTTGTGAAGGCCCCCAGCTTTTTTTCCAGTCCCTCATGAACTGATCTTTTCTAAAACATACTACAATGAATCACTAGGAAAATGATCATATCCTTGGATACACTGGCAACATCAAATGGATCAAATGTTTCTAAATGCTTCTTCGCAATCCCTATACTTTCATACTGTGAATTAATACACAACAGTCCTCAGACTGGTGCCAATCTGTGGGCCACTCTTTATACCACATTGTTTTTAAACTTTGTTAAATCAATTATACCAGATAAGTTTTTAAGATAATTTCCAAATAAAAGAAACAGACTACCTTTCAAATCAATAGAAGAGGAAAAAAAGGTATATATTTGTTTACCTTATAATCAATTTACTAGAAGCTGGGAGGGCGGGGGAAGGCAGGGTGTGGGGAAAATCAGAAAAATATAGCAAATAAACAACACAAAATAAAATGGAAGAAAAAACTAAATATGATCACAATAAATACAAATAGGATAAACTGACCGAATAAAAAACAGAGATTGTCAGAGCAGATAGAAACAACAACAAAATCTAACTTAAAGCTATTTACTTGAAATGTATCAAAAGCATAAAAACAGAGAAAGGCTGAAGGTAAGAGGATGGAAAATGAAATAAGTGTAGGGCCAGGTGTGGGCAGTGGCTCACGCCTGTAATCCCAACACTTTGGGAGGCCGAGGTGGGCAAATGGCTTGGGCCCAGGAGTCTGAGACCAGCATGTGCAACATGGCAAAACTCTGTCTCTACAAAAAATTAAAAAATTAACTATGTGTGGTGACATGTGCCTGTAATCCCAGCTACTTGGGAGGCTGAGGTGGGAGGATCACTTGAACCTGGGAAGTTGAGGGTGCAGTGAGCTGTGATCATGCCACTGCACTCCAGCCTGGGCAAGAGAGGGAGACCTTGACTCAAAAAAAAAAAAAAAAGAAAAAAAGAAAAAAAGATGAAGGAAGGAAGGAAGGGAGGGAGGGAAGAACAAACAAACGTTGTGATGGTTAATTTTATGTGACAACTTGACTGACCCATAGTACCCAGGTATTTTGTCAAATATTATTCTAGATGTTCAACGAAATAATTAACAAATTCAATTTAACGAACACTGTAATGGTTAATACTGAGTGTCAACTTGATTGGATTGAAGGATGCAAAGTACTGATTAAAGGTGTATCTCTGAGGATGTTGCCAAAGGAGATTAATATTTGAGTCAGTGGGCTGGGAAAGGCAGACCCACCCTTAATCTGGGTAGGCACCATGGAATCAGCTATGAGCACAGCTAGAGTGTAAAGCAGGCATAAAAGCATGAAAAGACTAGACTGCCCTAGCCTTCCAGCCTACATCTTTCTCCCATGCTGGATGCTTCCTGTTCTCGAACATTGGACTCCAAGTTCTTCAGCTCTGGGACTCAGACGGGCTCTCTTTGCTCCTCAGCTTGCAGACGGCCTACTGTGGGACCTTGTAATTGTGTGAGTTAATACTTAATAAACTATTTCATTTTGTTTTATTGTATTTTATATTTTTGAGACTGAGTCTTGCTCTGTTGTGCAGTGGCGCAATCTCGGCTCACTGCAACCTCCACCTCCCAGGTTCAAGCAATTCTCCTGCCTTAGCCTCCCAAGTAGCTGGGACTACAGGTACCTGCCACACCTGGCTAATTTTTTGAACTTTTAGTAGAGATAGGGTTTCACCATGTTAGTCAGGATGGTCTTGATCTCTTGACCTTGTGATCCGCCTGCCTCAGCCTCTCAAAGTCCTGGGATTACAGGTGTGAGCCATCATGCCCAGCCAAACTCTTCTTTACATATATATCTATCCTATTAGTTCTGTCCCTCTAGAGAACCCTAATACAGACATATATAGAGCATTATACCAATTAGTGGAGGACATATTTCTTCTAACACACACATTGATTATTTATTTATTTATTTATTTAGCAATGGGTTCTTACTCTGTTGCTCAGGCTAAAGTGTAGTGGCATGACTACAGCTCACCACAGACTCAAACTCCTGGGCTCCAGCTATCCTCCTGCTTCAGTTTCTTGAGTAGCTGAGATTACAGATATGAGCCACCATGCTGCGCTGAATATTTATAAAAAATGATCACAAACCAGGCCATAAAGCAAGTTTCTTTTCTTTTTTTTTTGAGACAGAGTCTTGCTTTGTCACCCAGGCTAAGTGTAGTGGCGCGATCTCTGTTCACTGCAAGCTCTGCCTCCAGGGTTCACACCATTCTCCTGCCTCAGCCTCCCAAGTAGCTGGGACTACAGGTGCCCACCACCATGCCCGGCTAATTTTTTTGTATTTTTAGTAGAGACGGGGTTTCACCATATTAGCTAGGATGGTCTCGATCTTCTGACCTCGTGATCCACCCACCTCGGCCTCCCAAAGTGCTGGGATTACAGGCTTGAGTCACTGCGCCCAGCACAAAATTTTTTAAGAATCAGAATTCATTATAGCTAATGTTCTCTGGCAACAATGCAGCTCGATTAGAAGTCAATAACAACAAGCAACCTACAGGTTTTGATATCTAAAATTACATTTTAAAATAACTCATAATTCAAAGAAAAAAAATTAGAACTGATAATAAAAACACTATATATCAAAACTTGTGGGCCAGGCCTAGTGTCTCAGGTCTATAATCCTAGCACTATAGGAGTCCAAGGCCGGGGGATGCCTAATGCCAGGACTTAGAGACCAGTCTGGGCAACATAGGGAGACCTCATCTCTACACACACACACACACACACACACACACACACACACACACACACACAATTAGCACACCTGTAGTCCCAGCTACTTAAGAGGCTGAGGTGGAAGGATTACTTGAGCCCAGGGATTTGAGGTTACAGTGAGCTATGATCATACCACTGCACTCCAGCCTGGGCAACAGAGTGAGACCCTGTCTCAAAAACAAAAACTAATCAACCAAACAAAAAAATTTGTGGAATGCAGTGTAAGTGGCCCCAGGAGGGTTACTTGTAGCCCTAAGTGCTTATATTAGGAAAGAAGAAAGGCTGAAAAGTAATGAGCTCATCATACAAACAAATAAATTAGAAATAGAAAAGCAGAATTAATTCAAAGAAAATAGAAGAAAGGAAATAACTACTGAGCAAAGAGTAATGAAACAGAAACAAACACATGCCTAAAAGTTAACAAAGGCAAGGTTTGAGAAGACAAACCTTTGGAAAGGTTTCTCCAGTGAAAAAGAGAAAAGACACAAAACACCATGAGGAATGAAAAGAGGGGACTAAATAGAGACCCAGCAGAGATGAAAAGTAGGAAGGCATTTAGTGGTGATGTGTTTTTCCATGGGCAAGTTATTTAGGGGTGTTGTGAGAATTAAACTAGTTAATGTATGTAATGCGCTTAAATCAGTCCATGGCAATAAAAAGTAATAAATTTAGTGTTTACTAAATGTTAGCTCTTATTCCTATTGCTGGTGCTTATTTGTTCTTCTGCTTTTTCTTAGACAGTGGGACTATTAACATTCTCAAAGAACAGCTTTTGGTGTGGATCTTCTCATTTTTCCGTTGTTTTCTATTTCATTAATTTCTGCTCTTATACTTAGCATTTTATTCCCCTGTCTTCTTTGGGTTTATTCTATTATTCTTTTACAAGCTTCTTTAGTTGAACATTCAACACATTTATTTTCAACGTTCCTTGTTTTTAAAATTCATCTTTAATGATAAAAATTTATCTCTAGCTAAAGTACTAAAGTGCTGCTTTAGTTAAACCATATAATTTTATTTCCTCAGTTCTATAGTGGTTTTAAAACATACCTGGAAGTTCCTTTACACTCCTGCCATCAAAAATAGAATTTAATTTCCCTCATTTTGAATACAGACCGGGCTTAGGGACTGACCTTGAACAGATGACATCTGAAGTTAAGTGACTTCTGAAGCTAGGACATAAAAGGTGACACAGCTTCTGCAGGGCTCTAGAGCTCGTGAGATGGCTTTCCTTACAACCTAGCCACTGCGTCCTGGGGAAGCCCAGGCTACATGAGCAGGTCATGTACCAGGGTTCCAGCTTGTGCCAGCAAGTGTTGACTGCCACCTAAGAGTGAGCCTTCAGATGATTCCAACCCCCCAGTCTTTGAGATGTGCCAGCTGATGTCCTGTGGAGCAGAGGAGCAGAGACAAGTCGACTTCACTGAGCCCAACCCAAACTACAGATCTGTCAGCAAGATAAATGTTATCTTTTTAGACCACTAGGTTTATTTTAAACATTTTTAAAATTTTTATATATTTAGAGGGTATAAGTGCAGATTTCTTACATGCATATATTGTGTAGTGGTAAAGTCTGGGCTTTTAGTGTAGCCATCACCTGAACAGTGAACACTATACCCAACTGGTCATTTTTCGACCTTCAATCCCTCCTTTCCACCCACCCACCTTTTGGAGTCTCCAATGTCTATTATTCCCCTCTGTATGTCCGTGTGTACCCATTGTTTAGCTCCCACTTATGAGTTTGAACATATGATATTTGACTGTTTCTGAGTTATTTCACTAAGGATAGTGTAGGCCACTAAGTTTTAGCATGTTTTGTTCTGTGGCAATCTAAAACCAGAACAGTTCTAAATATTTTTTATTTTAGGATTATCAAATTACCTTAATGGCATAAGAATATGTATATTCTGTAGTTTCCAAACAAACAATGGTAATGGTAATAGTAGTGATGGGGGTGGTATATTTTATTATTCATTTTTAATTTAATTTAACTGTGGTTAGAAATATGGTCTGAGTACATAATTTATTTGAAATTTGTTTAAAAATTTGGTGATAGTCTGTAAGTGTAATTGTTTTAAGTGTCCTTCTAAAGAATATATCTTCATTTGGTGCAGTGTGTGTGTGTGTATGAAACCACTGATCTAAGGGAGGTTATAGATGGGTCTTTATTAGATAAGTGGCTTTCAAACTTTTTGGTCTTAGACCCTTTATATTCTTAAAAATTGAGGACCTCAAGGGATTTTGTTTAGGCAGGGTGTATTTATCAGTATTTACTATATTGAAAATTAAAACCAAGACATTCAAAATTACTTATAAATTCATTTAAAATAACAATAAAACCACACAAATTAGCATATGTCTTTTTAATGTATTTTCTAAAACAAGAAAAACTGGGAACAAAATTGACATTGTTTTACATTTTTGCAAATTCTTTAATGTCTGTCTTACTAGAAAACAGATTCTCATATCTGCTTCCACATTCGATCTGCTGGGATATGTTGTTTTGGATGAAGTTTTCTAAAATTCTAAAATTTAGAATTCTCATTTTGGCTTGAAAACTCAAATTTATGGCAACAAGTGCTGTCAGCTGTTTTCCTTGAAGTCACAGACTTTGTTCATTTCTGAGAAAATGCCTGCCAGATACTCAAGCCTAATCATAGTTTGCCTGTCAGTAGTTACTCTTTTGAGTAAAAATGATGTTCCAGGTTTCTGGAATGGTGGCGTGAGGAGCTACAAAGGCCCATTCCCAGAGAAACAAGCATAAATTGTAGAAATTATTTAAAAACCAACCATTTAATGTGTCTGAAATTGTCTTAAGTGCATACAGCAAATGAAGAAATATTTATTCAAGAAAATCTACTAAAACTCAGTAAGAACAGTTGTTAGTCTGTGGCATTTCAACCACAGGCCTCTACATCCCTCTGCCTTCCCCGCTCGGCACTACAGAAACTCTGTTCTAGGCTGGTGTAGCCAAGAACACAGGGTTCAGTCTCTCATCAGTTCCCAGTGGTGGGGAAAGGATCCAAATAAACATTTCCCCAAAGAAGATGTACAAGTGGCCAATAAGCACATGAAAAGATAGATGCTTAGTATCATTAGCCATCAGGACAATGCACATCAAAACCACAATGAGATGCCACTTCCCACCCATTGGATGGCCACAACCAAAAAGATAAACAGTAGCAAATGTTGGAGATGATAAGGAGGTCGAGAAATCAGAACTCTCATACATAGCTGGTGGGACTATAAATGGTCAGCTACTTTAGGAAAAGAGTCTGGGAGTTCCCCAAATGATTAAACAGAGTTACCAAATGACCCAGGAATTCCACTCACAGGTATGAACACAAAAAAATGAAAACATATGTGTACACAAAACATGTATACAAATGTTTATGGAAGCATTATTATAATAGCAAAAGGGGGAAAAGCCCAAATGACCATCAACTGATAAATGAATAAACAAAATGTGAGCTATGTCCATACAATGGAATATTATTTGGCAAAAAAAGAGGCGCCGACACATGCTACAAAATAGATAAAATCTGAAAGCATTATACTAAGTGAAAGAGGTCAGACAAAAGAGGCTGACTTTTGTTTTCATCACCGCTGAAAAACTGCGGTGATGGCTGCACAACTGCTAATACACTAAAATCCACTGAGTTGTACATTTTAAATGGGTGACTTGTATGATATGTGAATTATATCTCAATAAAGCTGTTATTTTTTTTAAAATGGAGAATGAAATCATATCCTTTACAGCAAAATGGATGAAGCTGGAGGCCATAATCCTAAGCAAATTAACGCAGGAAGAGAAAATCAAATACCGCATGTTCGCACTTCTAAGTGAGAGTTAAACACCGAGCACACATGGGCGTAAAGATGGGAACAACAGACGCCGTGGATTATTAGAAGGGGGAGACAGGGAGCGATGTGGGTTGAAAACTACCTGCTGAGTATGATGCTCACTACCTGGGTGCAATATACTCACCATGTGACAAACCTGCACATGTACCCTCTGTATCTAAAATCAAACTTGAAATTTTAAAAATGGATATATTATTTTCCCTCCTCTCAACTACGGTGCAAACTCCATGAAGGCAGCACCTTTTTTAGTTGGCTCACCACCATATATGTTGGCATCTAGAACAGTGTCTGGCATATAATGGGCACTGAAATCTTTATTAAGTGAATGAGTTAACATCTTCAAATATTTCCCTCTAGACTTTTGCTCTTTGTTCATGTATTTTTCTATGCAATTTTAATTTAATATTAGGTATTTTCTAAAAACATTAAGACTCTCCTTATACATACTATTTAATGATTGGAAGTTTTGATGTAAAATAGGCAATTACATCTATTTTTTCAGCAATTCAAACTCATTTCTTCTGGTTTTGAAACACTGTCATTTTACTTTTTTCTTTTAGTCTGTGCACATAACAGATAATTGATAATGATATTGATAATGATTATTGATAACAATAAATGATCTAACACAAGCATGGGTTAAACTTCTATGAAAGAAGAGGAGATGACCCAGGCCAGTTCCAGATGCATGTTCCTCTACCCTCCCACCCATTTACCAAAATGCAACAATCATTTTTCTCTTGGTCAAACAATACATCCCTCTGAACAACAACAAATCACTGATTTTCTTAGAATAATAACTCAAGATAAATAGCTGATGCTGAACAGAATTACAATTTGGAAGGAAAAAATTACCAAAATATTCCAGAAGGTGATTTATCCTGTAGCCCAGTGCTCTCCAAACCATAAACCAAGGCTCTGCCACCACCAGAATACCTTCAAGTGATTACAGACATGAAAGATTTACTTTCTGGGCCTGAGGTTGGGAAAGCTGCTGCCAATTCTTCTCCTTTTATATCTTCTTACTGTTAAATCACAAGTGCTGCAGGGTATTAGTCACTTGACCTTCCTCCTCCCTGTGGTGCCATTTCATTGACCCTTTAAACTAATCGCCGTATCTAGCAATGTTGTCCCAGGGGTTAAGGTTAATTATTAATGAGTTTAAAGACAAAAGTTGCTCTCAACTCTGTATCTTACCTCTTGAGAAAATCCTAATGGGGGAAATTATAGTCAAAAAATAAGATAGAAAAGAATGACTTTCTTCAGTTCTTCCATTGCATGAATGCTGTGAGAAATAAATCGTAATAGATGGGATTTTCTCTAGCATAGAGAGTTAAGAAGATATTTTTTAAAATTAAGAGTCTCAAAAAAATTTCAATTTGTAGGACAAGTTTGATATTTTAACTTTAAGAAGCCCACATTGGTTTGAACTGGGTTGTTAGGTTTGTTTTTAAAAACAATTGTTTGCATATTTCAGTAAAAACATATAATTAGATTTGGTTTTCAATACTGTGCTTTACCAAGGGTCTTAGCAAACGGCACACCAGGAGATTATACCCCACACCTGGCCGGGAGGGTCCCACGCCCACAGAGCCTCCTTCTTTGCTAGCACAGCAGTCTGTGATCTAACTGCAAGGCAGCAGCGAGGCTTGGGGAGGGACGCCTGCCATTGCTGAGGCTTAAGTAGGTAAACAAAGCTGCTGGGAAGCTCGAACTGGGTGGAGCTCACAGCAGCTCATGGAGGCCTGCCTGTCTCTGTAGACTCCACCTCTGGGGACAGCACATAGCTAAACAGAAAGCAGCAGAACCCTCTGCAGATGCAAACGACCCTGTCTGACAGCTTTGAAGAGAGCAGTGGATCTCCCAACAGGGAGGCTGAGATCTGAGAACGGACAGACTGCCTGCTCAAGTGGGTCCCTGACCCCTGAGTAGCCTAACTGGGAGACATCCCCTACTAGGGGCAGACCGACACCCCACACCTCACACGGCAGGGTACACCCCTGAGACGAAGCTTCCAAAGCAA
The DNA here is from genome assembly GCF_002776525.5 of Piliocolobus tephrosceles. Lineage (NCBI taxonomy): Eukaryota > Metazoa > Chordata > Mammalia > Primates > Cercopithecidae > Piliocolobus > Piliocolobus tephrosceles. The sequence goes on along the minus strand of NC_045435.1, from coordinate 95,362,471 downwards.
GAATCAGACAGGTACACTCGCTGTTCAGCAATATTCTATCTTCTGCCGCCTCTGCTGCTGATACCCAGGCAAACAGGGTCTGGAGTGGACCTCACGCAATCTCCAACAGACCTACAGCTGAGGGTCCTGACTGTTAGAAGGAAAACTAACAAATAGGAAGGACACCCACACCAAAACCCCAGCAGTACGTCACCATCATCAAAGACCAGAGGCAGATAAAACCACAAAGATGGGGAAAAAGCAGGACAGAAAAGCTGGAAATTCAAAAAATAAGAGCGCATCTCCCCCTCCAAAGGAACGCAGTTCATCGCCAGCAACGGATCAAAGCTGGACGGAGAATGACTTTGACGAGTTGAGAGAAGAAGGTTTCAGTCCATCGGACTTCTCAGAGCTAAAGGAGGAATTACGTAGCCAGCGCAAAGAAAATAAAAATCTTGAAAAAAGAATGGAAGAATGGATAACTAGAATAATCAATGCAGAGAAGGCCATAAACGAACTGACAGAGATAAAAACCATGACATGAGAAATACGTGACAAATGCACAAGCTTCAGTAACCGACTAGATTTGGTTTTAAATTCAGTAAGTAGGTATAGTTGTACCTAGTTTTTGGTTCAAAACTTTAGTTTTCTTAAGTATACTTAACAATTAGTACTGAGAGTCAAAATAAAGATTTGGAAGAAATGCCACACAAAAAAGGTCTGTGTTTTGCACTGCACCTGCCATTATCCTAAAATATTTTAATGAGAATTTTCTCTATAGTTAGAATACTACGCAGAGTGCTGGTACAAAGAAATGTCCAGTGCTTGTGGTGTGTCCTGAGGGAAATCCTGATGAGCAGGGTGAGCCAGCTACCTGAGTCATCTTGGAGTGACAGCAGCAGGCTATCAGCAGTGTGTGGTCTGTGAGGTCAGAGCAAATCGAGAAAAACAACTAGGATGTGGTTGATCGATATTTTGTATCCAAGCATGGCTTGCAAAGAAAATAGCTGTATTTGGAATGAAGAGGACTTAATCAGTGACTCCTCTTTATAAAATCTGTAAAATATGACAGATCCATCCAGAAACTCAAATCTATTTCCAGTGCATGTTAATTTGGTTTTAAAAAGAACTATGGTATGGAAGAATCAATAACACTGATTCTATTATGGTGGATTTGGGAAAATAAAAGATTGGGTCTGAAAAGATATAATTAGCTGTAAAACAGGTCTATGAAAATGAGTTTAGGATTTATTGCATGACTTCTAGAAATAGGGTCTTTATTTTACTTACATGTAATATCAAAGGTAGTGCAAGACATTTAAGCGGCAGTGTAGGGGCTATGACAACCTTTGGAATGGACTTGCAAGCTGCATTATTCTGCCAGGTGCACCTGGACATCTTTGTGTTGGGGTACTACGAACTAGTACAATGAAGTGCTTGTGATTTGAACTCTTCAACTTATATACTCTTCAATTTACACACAAGATGGTCTCCATCTCAAGAGCTGTTAGGATGTCTTGTTTCTACTGAGTTCTCAATGGCTCAAAAAGGCTAAAAGCACTCTTCATATGTCCATGATTATCTGATTATCATAGTTCATCAATAATTAGCCAAGTGTTTAAGTACTGTCAATTTCAAGAGTCCAGATCAAAAGGAAGAACCTACAGCCCTCTGGCTCTGAAAATCTAGGTTTTATTAAATAAGAGGAAGCCTTCACATTAATTGTATTACTATACTAGACACATCTTGGTACATGGTCAAAGCAGGATGCCATCATGTCCAATCTGCCAAGGCAAAGGCTATCATGTCACCATATTCATTTTTTAAACATCTAACATTTATTTGGTGTTTACCATGTGCCTGATACTTTTCTAAATACTTTACATGTATTAATGTCATGTAATCCTCATAAGAACTACATGAGATAGGTATTACTATTGTGTCCAATTTATAGATCTGGATAATGGAGATTCAAAGAGGTTAAATAACTCTCCCAGAAACATTAAATGAATAAATGGTGGAGCCGGAGTCAGTGAATTAATAAATGGAGAGCCCAAGCCTTCTATTGGGTTATTGACAACAGCCCAATCACTATTCTACCAGCAGTAAAATCAACCGCCATTGATTCCATAGTTTCTTCACGTACAAAACTTTCTCATAACTTAAACCTCAGTAGTGATATAAATACGTTATATTTTAAATATGTTTAAGGGTTTAAACAATAATAAACTTGTGTTTTCTTCAAATTATGGAATATGCTACACATGATTGGAGAATCTGCTGCCTGAATTCTGATTCTAGCTCTGCTGTTTACTGGCTATGTGACTTAAAGAAAACTCTTCTAGTGGCTTTGAGCTTCTATTTCCCCAACTATGAAAGTATAGATTTCTCAGGAGGATGAAGGGTAGGGTATACATGAAGTACTCACCTCTTCCTGGGCACTCAACAAAGGGTAGCCATTATAATTACGAGATAATCTAGGGGAAAGTCCTGTGTAAACCATGCTCTATAACACAGGGATGTCACCATTATTACCTTGATGGTGATGACAAATGTGATAATACAAGTCAACTGTTGCAAGATCATAACCCATTCTTCAATAACAAGGAGAGTGGTTGAATCCCGGGAAGCATAATAAGTCTAGAATAAATTCCTCCAGTTTTCATGGGGCTGAGGAAGCCACTGAACTTGCCCGGCCCAAGAACCTAGGCTGGCCACAGGGAACAACTTCTTCCTGCCACTGTCCTGTACAAGCGTCCTTCTCAATTTTGAATGTTCTTCTCAAGTGATCCTGAGAGGCCTATCCTTTAAATAAGCCATCTAGGGCTTGGTGTGGTGGCTCACGCCTGTAATTCCAGCACTTTGGGAGTCTGAGGCAGGTGGATCACTTGAGGTCAGCAGTTCGAGACCAGCCTGGCCAACATGGTGAAACTCGGTCTCTGCTAAAAATACAAAAATTAGCCGGGTGTAGTGGTGTGCACTTGTAATCCCAGCTACTCAGGAGGCTGAGGCAGGAGAACCACTTGAACCTGGGAGGCAGAGGTTGCAGTGACCTGAGATTGTACCACTGCACTCCAGCCTGGGTGACAGAGTGACACTGTCTTGAAATAATAAAATAAAATAAAAATAAATAAGCCATGTAGGCTGCTCTGGAACAAGTTTTAAGACGCAGTAATTTAATGCAATGATATCTCACTGCCTTTTTTGTTTTGTTTTGTTAAGCCTGGAAACTGTCCATGGATCTTAATTGCCAGGCCTCTCTGGTTCTGGTTCTTACTTTTTCCCTTTATAATGCAACAAACTTGCACCCTGGGAAGGTGCTTCCTTCCAAGATCTCACATTTCTATTAACGACCTCAGGGGGCTCCTTTAAAAGAAGATGAGAGGTGTTAATTAGGGTGGCAATAGCCTCAAAAAATCCTTTTCTAGTCCTCAGAAGAATCAGTGCCTGTTGGAAACTCAGCATTAGTGTGAAAACAGATAGAGATATAAAATATTCAACAACTTTTCTGTGTAGAAACCTTGCTTCACACAACCCTACTGTAATGACTACAGTACCCAGTGGCTGGCTTGTTGTTGCAGGTAAATATTCCGCTGCGTTCCCTTTGCTCAAAGTTCCTGACTTGTGTTGTTGTGGATGGTGTCCTTTAAAGTGATATATCTGCTATGATAGTGTTACAGTAGGTAGTCAGACATGAGCAGGGCAGGAGACTCCCCCACCACCCAGGAATGTGAGGCGACCATCACGTGATGGTCAGGCAGTTAACTGTCTCTCTAAAACAGTAACTGTTCTCAGCCAGAGCCAGGGAAAGACAATCAGTCTCCCAATAGATAAAACCTGAAACTGGTGATCAGCAGCTTGAGCTCACTCGCCCAACGATCTCAGGAGTTGGGCGAGTGAGCTCAAGCATGCGCACTAAGAGGCAAAATGGTGGCGTTTAACGAGTGTATGACCTTTCTCTAGGAACTGGTAAGGGAAAAACGCCTCAAGTGAGCATGCGTACCACTTTAGTAACTATCTGCGCATGCGGCCCCTCCCAAGTGCTGGCAGGCCACTGTGCATGCGGACAGCCCGCCCCAAGGGAAGAATCAGGGGAGAAGAGATGCGGACCTCCAAAGTATGCCAACCTATAAGACCTCAAGTCAAACCACACGCTTGAATCTCTGAAGTCATCCTCTTGGCCCTCTTCCAATGTACTGTACTTCCTTTCATTCCTGCTCTAAAGCTTTTATTTTATTTATTTTGAGAGAGTCTCACTCTGTCACCTAGGCTGGAGTGCCGTGGTGCAATCGCGGATCATTGCAACCTCCACCTCCTGGGTTCAAGCAGTTCTTGTGCCTCAGCCTCCTGAGTAGGTGGGACGACAAGTGCGCACCACCACGCCCTGCTCCTTTTTGTAATTTTAGTAGAGATGGGGTTTTGCCACGTTGGCCAGGCTGGTCTGGAACTCCTGGCCTCAAGCAATCCACCTGCCTGAGCCTCCCAAAGTGCTGGGATTACAGGCATGTGCCACAGTGCCTGGCCTCTAAAACTTTTTAATAAACTTTCACTCCTGCTCTAAAACTTGCTTCAGTCTCTCCCTCTGCCTTATACCCCTCAGACAAATTCTTCTGAGGAGGCAAGAATTAAGGTTGCTGCAGACCTGTATGAATTCGCTGCTGTTAACCATTTGGCCCACATAAGATAATATCTCTCAAAGTACTAACCGCAGACCACCTGCACTGGATAAAAAGCAGATTACTAGTCCCACCCTAACCTAATGAACCAGAATCTCACCAGGGATCAAGAATCTACATTTCTTCAAAGCTCCCTGGTAATACCCACAAACACTAATGCTTGAGAGCATATGGAGTAAGAAATAATGCTTACTTCTTTCCAAGTTCTTTAATGCTCAGCAGATATTGGTTGCTAGACTACATCTCAAACATATTAAACTATATCCAAGATTTTTGCTTCGCTCAAACAAAACCAGAAACAAATGTGTGCCAAAGATTTACAGGATGACATTTCAAAAATTATGGTGAGAACAAGGCATATTGTAGAAGGTTATCTTTATGACTAGGGATTAGGGAAAGACTTCTTAAGCAAGGTTCCATGAGCATATGTAATAGCCGTGTGTGTATGTGTGTGTGTACTTTTTTTTTTTTTTTTTTTTTTTTGGAGATGGAGTTTCGCTCTTGCTGCCCAGGCTGGAGTGCAGTGGCGCAATCTCGGCTCACTGCAACCTCTGCCTCCTGGGTTCAGGCGATTCTGCTGCCTCAGCCTCCCGAGTAGCTGGGATTACAAGCATGTGCCACCATGCCCGGCTAATTTTGTATTTTTAGTAGAGATGAAGTTTCTCCATATTGGTCAGGTTGGTCTTGAACTCCCGACCTCGGGTGATCTGCCTGCCTCGGCCTCCCAAGGTGCTGGGATTACAGGCGTGAGCCACCGTGCCTGGCCATAGTTTTAAACTCCTTTCATGTTGCCATACACACGTCAGATGCATATTCAAGGACATATATTAAATTCGTTAGAGTGGGGGTGGGGGGATGGGAGTAAATATTGAAGAGGGAGGAAAAAAAATTAAATCCTGACCCCATCCTGAACAACAATCATACACACACACACACACACCCCAAAAACCAAAAAAAAAAAAAACACACACACACACACACACACACACACACACACACACACACACAGAGGCATGGTACATCTGTCTAGTAAGAAAAACTTTAAATTTAGCTATACAACAGAGAAATGACCATTTTTGCTAATTAGGGTTTATACTATTGATTAAAGGTCTTCATTGGTCTCAGCACTACTACACTATAGACAGCAAATTCTCTACCAGCTGGCCAGGAGCTGATCCAGGAAACCTACAACCATGCATGTAGCTTTGCCTTCGGTCCCCCACCCTCCTCCCAGTGTCCTGTCCAAATCTCACTCCCACAAGCACTTGCAGATGGAGTAGGAAGCAGACATAGTGTAAGGAGGTTGCATTAAGGGTGTTTTTATTGAGTCAACAAAATGTAACAAGCAAAAACTGCAATTCAAAAGCACCAAGCCATAGAGAGACTTTAGGATTTAAAAAAAAAGAAAAATAAATAGATTTGAAATGTTTCCCCCTTTTTGTGAATGGCAAAGGTCAGTTACTTCCCTGGATTCATAAACTGAGAAGGCAGCAAAGCTTGCACCTGGTTATCTTGAGCTTTTTCATGATCCAGCAGCATTTCTGTTATTTCACTTTAAGGGATTATGACTGTCACTGCAGGCACAGCCCAGCAGGAAGCCAGGTCAGCCCAAGCTCAGGGTTCTGAGGTCACAGTTACTTCAGTTGGAGCCTTAGCATCAAGAAGGCAGCCCATTCTCTTCCTTTCAATTCACTGAGCAGGTTCTGAGACTCTGGTGTGCCCAGCCTGTGCTCAGGACCCAAAGGGACATAAAGAAGATGTAGGCCTTGCTCCTAGGAAGGAGACATCCAGTTGTGTCACTATACACCTACTGTGCAAAGGCCATTAATCAGTTGTCTGCAAATAAGAAAGCTAAACTGACTGAGGGGGACCGTTGAACACCTGCTTCCTTTATGAGATCTTCTATCCAATTCACTGCATTTACTGAGTGTCTACTCTGTGCATAGAGTTATACAAATGTCCGTGTACTCTGTGTACACAAAGGTCTATATACTCTATGCACAGAGCTATACAAAGGCACAGAGCTATACAAAGGATCCATGCCTTATTTTGCCAGGAAAAGAAAATATGAAAAGTTAGTAAAAGCTCAAGAATCAGATAAAACTACCATCAGGTAGAGAGGATTCACTGCCAATTAGAGAAGCAAGCACTTAAGAGTGCAGAGAAGGGGAGGGGCCTGGCTCAGCTATTCAGAAGGTAGGTGGAAGTGGCCATGGGCCATGAAGGATGGAGGGGGTTTGGGGAAACAAGTGGAAAGCATGATGGGGGAACAATATAAACAAAAGCAAAGGTTTGAGTGGAAGGTCACCTTCTCTCTCTGGGCCTCCACCTGCCAGCATTTTTCTCTCCTTTCATCAAAGGCAATACAATGGCATCTTCCTCCTTCATCTTATACATTGTGATCTTAGGAGAGTCTCCATTGGTTTTCTTGTTTTCCAACCAGTGCCTCATGATAAACTATGCACATTTCACTCTTGAGTGGAGGAAGTATACGAAAACATTAAGTTGGAAAAACATAGGCACCACGAGAGTAAAAACAAATGACCGTCTTTCCAAAAAAGGTAACTACCCAGCCAAATGAGATCATCTACACCAGCAGGGAGATAGGGAGAACCAGTAGGGCTTGTTATGGTGGTGAGAATGTTCCCGATTCTTCACAGTGTAACCTGCAATTTTCTGATGCTTTAAATGATATGATTTTCATTAAAAGTACAGCTTGACATCACATGCTCAGTCTCTAGTGACTAAAAGATGGGTATAATGGCAATATTCTCCCAGAAAGTATAGAGATAACCACTCCTTTTCAAAAAAAACTGACAATATGAGAGTTTGTTCACTCAGAAAAGAAACCCAGGAGGTGGGGGTATCTGGGGAGCTTGAAAAATGAAAACGAGCTATAGGTAAACTGGAGACAGGAAAAACTTTTTAAAACCTAAATACAAATACTTCATTTGTTTCCTAAAAGAAAGATCGGAGTTGAACTCCAGTTATCCAAAGGAAATAAGATTTCATGCTGTTACGTGATAAACACATACTTTTGATGCAAATACTTATCCATTCAGTAAATTCTAGAATATATGTTATTGTTTTGGTGAAACTGATTTCAAAGGGACTAAAATTGCATGTGAGGAGAAAAGTTTGTGACACTGAAGAGGGTGTTTTTTAATAAAAGGATGGATTTTATTTTATATATAAAATATATAATAGGCAGGGCGCAGTGGCTCATGCCTGTAATCCCAGCACTTTGGGAGGCCAAGGTGGGCAGACTGCCTGAGGTCAGGAGTTCGTGAAAAGTCTGGCCAACATGGTGAAACCCTGTACTAAAAATACAAAAAAAAATTAGCCAGGCGTGGTGGCGTGAGCCTGTAATCCTAGCTACTTGGGAGGCTGAGGCAGGGGAATTGCTTGAACCAGGGAGGTGGAGGGTGCAGGGAGCTCTGATTGCACCACTGCACTCCAGCCTGGGTGACAGAGCGAGACTCCATCTCAAAATAAATAAATAACATAATAGATATATAGATATAAATAAATTATATGTATATGAATGCATGTATAAACAAACAGATAAGTAATGAATTTTATGTGTAAAATAAAATCAGGTCTTTATCATATCCCAGGAAAAATCACTTTACACAATGTTTGGGCTCCTGGACGTCCACTGGCTGGGACCACTGGGTTTAGCACAGCATGAGCATGGACAGGGGGACTCCCCAAGCACAGGCTGCTGTGATCTTTCTCATTCTCTCTGCAGGCAGCAAATTTACAGCATTCCAATCACGAGTAGTACCATTATACCTCACAAATCAATACAGACAACTCTTCAAATTCGATTCTTAAATACAAGTTTGCAGCTAATTCCTGCAAGAATTTCATTATTAACTGAAGTGCAATTTAGAATCTTTGATTGAAATGCCTGCCCGCTACAATTCCCAGTTCTCTTTAACTAGATTACCCTACATATGTTGAAAAATGTATTAATCTTCAGTTAAAGAGTTACATTTACATGCATATATATATGTATATACATACATACAAGAAAACATACATAGAATAATAATATATGTTACCTCCTCTGTTAACAAAGAGGAAAAAGAAAAGTAACAGGTGAAAGGCAGACTTCAGAGAAAAGAAGCTGACAGTCAATAGGGTAGAAGTCTGGGGATTTCTGAATAAAAGAAAAAAGGTTACATGAAATGTATTTTTTGGCAGTCATGTGTAAAGTACATTTTGCATAGTTTTAAGCTGTTTCTAATGGTTTCTTCCTCACTCTGACTCACTTTACCTGAACTGGTGAGGACAGATGGTTTGACTATTTCAAGGCCATTGAGAAATGCTCTTCTTTGACAGTGCATGACACTTTCAGAGGGACACAGTAAAAGACACAGAAGACAGGGACACCCATGAGTCAGACTAGCAATCAGAGGGACCCCCGACTCAGCAGCCACATTCCCTTCTCATCCCATTAAGAGCTGGACCTTTAGGGCACTGTGGCAATGTTTCATGTAAGGGCTCTCAACTAAATGCAATCTCTTGGTCAACTGGTTTAGGAATAACTATATAAAACAGGTCAGTATCTGGTAACATTGCATTTACATGCTAGGCTCTCTGCCCTATTGTTTCCAAGCTTTTCATAAGGTAGATCAGCATAGAATTTTTGCTCTGGGGCTATTTACTTTATTTCTTTTGGTGAAATGGTTTTTGTTTTTGTTTTTTTTTTTAAAGAGGGTTGGAAATAAATCCCTGGCTTCTGGGAGGGGGAAAAAAGGATGATCTAGAACTTTCTCCATTTACCCTCACATCCTGAGCAATCTATTGGAAGAAGGTGTCTTGTTAGAGAAAGTCCATAGGGCACTTTCAGGAGCAAATTACACCAAATCCCTGGCCTTTTAATTTACCTTATTATATCAAATGCACTTTTAAATCATGCCAAGAAATTGCCTCCATGGTCATTTATGGTTTGTCTCTCGCATTTATTCCTATAGAGTCTCTACTTCCTCTTATGTCCTCTTGTCCATACTCTGGCATCTGGTCACTGGCTACCCACCTCCTCTGTAGTTTCCAGAGCCCACACACCTCCAGGACCCACTAAGGGAAGCTGCTTCCGAATTCCTGATTATTAACATAATTAACACCTTTTAATTCTAGAATAGGTCAGTAGTCACCTTTCAACTGCAGCAATTATGGAAATAAGACAGCCAGATGTGTAGTAATTTCATAATAACTATACACCTATGAAGCACCAGAGGGAACTGTAGGTTTCAGACCTGCTTAAGTATGCAGTGATGCTAATTAGGATAAGTTGTATTTATGCGGCGCCATCCTGCCCCAGCAACCCAAACTATAATAGCATCAAGGCATACAATTAACAGTCACATATAAAGAGGTACAACATTCAGAAGACAAGAGGAACCTTTTCAGAAAGGAACGCAAGCAGAGGGAAAGCTTAAGACATGCCAGCATTTATTTTCTTGTGGAACAGGCTGTTCCAGTGAGTCAGAGGTGACGGCACAAAAATGAAACTCAAACATCTCCCTTCTTCAAGTCGTTTGGAAAGACAGACTATACTACTGACACAGATGAAGACTGACACAGATGAAGACGGATGTCAGAGCCTGAGACTGGGAAAAATGGTGGGTATGCCAGATGTCAGACCCCTGCAGGATGCAAAATGATCTGGAGAGTGGAACGGCCAGCCCTAAAAAGATGTAACTGAACGGGATAAATGCAGAGTTCTACAGTGAAAGACAAAAAGACCTACTCCTGTTGAACATTATGGGGAGTTCTCAGCAGCATGTGCAAAAAGACAATGTCTGGGCACTCTGAGTCCACAGAGTGATATGGCTTCTAGAGGTGGCCCTGGGACCCTAGCATCATCAATAGAAAAACCATGTTAGGATTAGCAGGAGGGCCAACTAGCTCTGTTTCCTATTATCAGACCACAGATGGAGAATCATGTTCACGTCTGACCAACGCATTTTCAGAGGGACGCTGACAAACCAGACAGTAGACAAAAGAGACCAGAGGAGTGGAGAGTGTAGAAACCAGGATGAGAAAAGAACCAGTTCAGAGGAGAAGTGAGAGAGGCAGGAGCAGAGAGAGATGACTGCAACATACTGAGAGTTTCTCGAGTTGTATTAATTCTACGTGATGCCAGTGAGCAAAATTAGATTCCGCTGGTAGAAGTTACAGTGAGAAATTGCAGGCTTCGTAGAAGGCAATATATGTAAATCCAATATAAAGTCTTGAAAGGTGCTGAGCTTCCTGATACGAGATTTGTTTAAATAGAAAGTGGGCAATCCCTTACAGTTCTTGGGATTGAACTTATCTCCCAGGCAGAAGTAAGGGTGAGGCTGGCTCTGGGATTTAGCCAAGGAGAGAAAGCCCCACAGAGTGGGGTGGACACATGGTGCTGAACAACCAGAAACCCACAGCCATGTTCTTATGTGGGTTCAGACATATGATATTCTTTGGTTCCTTATTCCTTTATTTGGTTTTTTGCTTTTACATTTTTTACTAAATTAACATACGATAAAATTGATTTTGTTTACAGTTCTATGAATTTTAACATGTTAATCTCATGTTCACCACCGCAATCAAGATAAAAAAACTTTCCATCCCTGAAAAAATTCCTTTATGCTGCTTCTTCTCCCAGACCCTAGTAACCACTGATATTTTCTCTGTCTCCATGGTTTTGTCATGTTGAGAATGTCCTACAAATTCCATTTGAATTACTTAGTATGTAAGCTTTTGATACTGGCTTGTTTCAGTCAGTATAATGCTCTTGAGATTCATTCAAGTTGCTGCAATGTATCAATACTTCACATTCTTAAACAGAGTATGATGGGGATCATCAACTGGCTACTCTGAAATCTCTGCTTTTTCAGGTTTTCCAAATTTGGCTCAATCTGGGGAGCAGTGACTTCAGTTTAGAGATTATTATAGCATCCACTGCCTCTAGTGATCTCTTTCTTTGTATTGGTGTTGAATTTTACAGGAACTTTAATTCTAGACAAAAAAATGCATGCTCATTGAAAAAGGCCAAATGCTTCAGTTCAATACTTATATACATGGATAAGAGAATAAAAATTTCCCTTTACAACTTTCACCATTAATGGTTTGACAACAATTCCTCATAGACTCTTCTGACCTTATTTTATCACGTTTGAAATAAATTTATAAAAAATTGAATCTCACCATAGTTGTACAACCCAATATCATAAACATCTTTTCCTATCAATACATCTAGCTCTACCTCATTACTTTTAAGAACTGCACAGTATTCCATTATAAAAATGGACCAAAATTTACACAATAGATACCCCATGGATGAATATTTAGATTGTTTCCAAGTTTTCACTAATACAATGTAACAATAAATACCTTTCTTTATATATCTTAGAGGTTTTAAATCATTTGAATGAAAAAATAAAGCTCTTCATAAGAAAGGGTATTTATTAGAAAAGCATACTAGATTTGACAAATGGTATTTAGGAAATAAAAACACAAAAACATATGAAATTACTGACCCAAATTAAAATTCCCTAACTTGTACTAACACGAAGATGTTTCAGATTAATATCACATGAATTGACCTTATTCCATAGGTCTAGTGGTTCCCCTCTACACAGTGAAATTTGTTTCTCCCTTGAAGGAAAGAGCTATTTCCTTTCACAGATTTCATAATCCTGCTGTTGTTGAGCTTTCTGCACTCAGTGGACTGGAGCCAATGCCAGAGAGATTAGAATTTGCCAGCACAAAGATGCACCCTGTCTCTCCAAACCCCTCACTCCTATTTCCTCCTTGTTTCATTCAACCAGCTTCTAACCGCTTATCTCCTCTCCCAAGCTTCTGGGGTCTCACAATGCTTTCCTAAGGAAATTAACCTTATACTGACTGCCTTTTCCAAGTTTTACAAATTATCTGACAATCTGAGCACTTCTGGACATTTTCCAAGGCTGTCCACTACTCACATCCTATCCCAATTCCTCAGGCAATGCTTATCTAGACATTTCTTATAGGCAAAACCAAAATTAGGTTATGGCTAACTACTCTCCCACTTTTCTACAAACCTATTCGGGAATGAGGATTCAGGGACACCAAGGGAGCATGGAAATGCAGTTACGAAAGCCATCAATGACGCTGTAAGAAGCTGTACATCATCCTGGTGAGGGTTGACTGGGCAGTCAGAGGGTCAGAGTCAAGTTGTAGGCTGAGAAGCCATGTTTACCCCAAGTCATCTAAAAATATCCAAAGAATCCTTTGTCCCCAGCACTTTGTGGTTTAAAAGACCTTTTATTATAGTAACACTTAGGCCTCATAGTAGTTCCAGGCAGCAGAGCTAAGGCTCTGAGAATAGTCTAGCCAAGGCCATGGCAGTAGTCTGAGGTTCTGGGTTTTTACAATGTCATGCTGTCATGCTGTCATGCTGGCTACAGAGGTCAGAGAGAAGCAAGGTGAGGAGGTCAAAGGAAGGTGGAAGAGGCCCGGAGAAGTGGCCAATCTCTGCCAGTCTCTACTGGGTGTCATGTGAGATCTGTAGCTTAGCATTTGGCATTGCAGGTTCCCAAGACTAAAGGGTCTGCTTATTTAACACATACACACCTCCTGAAAACACCAAAGCAGCTTCAAGGCGACTGCTCCTGGGCTGTTACTAAATTCCCTAGTGAACTCTTTTAGGCACAGCAGCCACTTGGGTGAAAGAAGGGAGTTACCCGCAAGCCAACTTGGATATCTGTTAGCACTAGGTCTGGCGGGCAAGCATTCATTAGGGTTCAAGATCTAGTTAGTCTGACTTGTACCAAGCAGATGTCCAGCTGGGGGCAGGGAGCACTTTGGGCCCACAACTGAGGAAATGGCACAGCAGTGATGCATGTAAGAGACATTAAGAGAGCAGAAATACTTGGCCAAGTCAATTCACACTGGGTGTGTACTCTAAGGTTCTTGACACCTAATCTACTCCAATTAACTAAAGCAAATGGAGTGTTCTTGGGATAATAATGTATGTAATTATAGAATAAAACCTGACTGTTTAATATTAATTCCTTGCCTTTAGATCCTTGGTAAAAAGTGAAAACAAGAAGAAAAATGTGTAAGGTTTTTCCAATGCTCTTTATTTCCTGTCCAATCCCCAATCTCAGGATACCAAAAGTGTCACAATGTCATTTAGGATTCCTCGGTTTTTCATTTTATTCTATATTATTTACACATTTTCTTAAGTATTTTACAGATTCAAGGTAGAAGCAAACCTTTTTTTGTGATTCTCTTCCCTCACCACTCACCATCATCTTTGCCAAATTCACAGAATTTCTAAAGTTGTTCTGAGACAAATTTCTTAACATTTAAGTTTTATCCATCTGGATCGTTTAATGAGTGTTCCCTGAAAATTCAATTAGTCTCTATTTGACTGGCTGTCAATTACTTCTGATTCTTCCTTGGTGTCTTATAAACAGCAGGTGATCAATAGATGTTTGTTAATATGGATTAAGTAAATATAAGATCAGAAGGAAACACACCAAAATTTAATAATTTATCTAGGACTATGGTATGATTTTTCTTTTCACCTATCTTCCAAAGGTTTCTATATGCTAAAATAAATAGTTTTTAAAATAAAATGTGAAATTATATAGGCTGTAGAAATACAAGCCATAATTAAATGAAGATCTTGGGATGTCCAGTCTTAAAAGCTCATGACTTTTTCCTTAGCACCCTTTGGAAATCTGAGTGTGGCCACTGTGTAGAGTGCAGGATAGGGCTGTTTGCTCTAATGAGCAGAGATTCTCCAGTCACGAGGAAAAAAAATAAAATACAAACCAACAAACCTATGTTTCCATTTCAAAGCTTATCTATTCCAAAAGCACCGATTACAAAGCAGATCCGGGGCTACAATAACATTTGTGAATTCCAATCACACATTCAAATGACTTTAGGAAAGTTCTGGAAAATAGTCAACTCCAAGCATGAATCAACTTGATTTCATCATGGTTATGACACTTTGTGCTTCAAAAGGATGGTATTTTCAGCTTCCCACCTTCCCAATGGCAGTCTTGATGGGAAGCCAGAAATCTTAACTGCTCAATGGGTTAAGTCTGTACTGCTTTGCTTGGATGAGCAGATGGCGTGGCAGGCAATGTAAAAGTCACTTGAGATCTTTTCTTTAAGAAGATTAGTACTTATCTTTAAAATCTTTAGACAACTTTAATCAACATTTAAAGGATCTTATTTTTTTGTAATAATTTCCACTTTTATTTTAGATTCAGGGGGTATATGTGCAGGTTTGTTATGTGAACATATTGTGTGATGCTGAGTTTTGGGGTATGATTGATCCTGTCACCCAAGTAGTGAGCACAGTACCCAGTGGTTATTTATTTATTTATTTTAGATGGAGTCTTGCTCTCACCCAGGCTGGAGTGCAGTGGCGCGATCTCGGCCACTGCAAGCTCTGCCTCCTGGGTTCACGCCATTCTCCTGCCTCAGCCTCCCGAGTAGCTGGGACCACAGGCACCCGCCACCACGCCCGGCTAATTTTTTGTATTTTTAGTAGAGACAGGCTGGTCTCAATCTTCTGACCTCGTGATCCGCCCACCTCGGCCTCCCAAAGTGCTGGGATTACAGGCGTGAGCCACGATGCCCTGCCCAGTGGTTAGTTTTCAACCCCTTTCCCTGACTCCCTTCCTTCCCCTTCTAGTAGTCCTCCATGTCTATTGTTGCCATCTTTATGTTCATGAGTACCCAATGTTTTGTTCCCACTTATAGGTGAGAACATAGGGTCTTTGGTGTTCTGTTTCTGCATTTAACCGACTTTTAAAAATATTTTCTAGTCATCTCATCTGCAACAAAGAACAAACGTTTTTCCAACAAAGCTTTCCACATAGATGATCTAGAGGATGGGATAATAACACACTTCTGGTAACTTATGCAAAGCCATGAAAAACCCCAACAGTATGAGAAAGAATCTTTCTTGAAGGTTCCATCTGTATCAGAAGCAGAATAAACTGAGGATTTCATCTATAGGTATTTCAGAGTAAGCACTGAATTGGATCCTGTGGACAAATGTGGCCTAGACAGTTTCAAAATGAAAACCAATGGCCAGTGGGATCGTGGAAGTTAATGTTATGACAGCAAAGCCCAACCTACCACATGCAGCCTCAACATGCCTGTCCTCACAAAGAGGACCTGGTGCTCGGCAGTCACTGCTCATTTCTATCTGTGATCGGGATACCTTTTACATTCCTTTCAACAGAAGTGCACTGTAAATTGCTGAAAAATTAGTTCTGAGAAGTTGGATACAAATCAGATTTGGGGGATCTGTACTGGGCATTGGCTTGGGGAAAGAGAACCAAAATTAGCAGATGTTTCTCACCCACCCTGGCCAGCATTACTCTTTCTTTGTCTTGGTGTCTCTGGTACTTTTTTAGTTCTAAAATCTTGCACTTCTTACCTAAGGGTAAGCAAGGGTAGTGCCATCTTGTGACAAGTTTCATTTTTCTTAGTCTAAAACATTTCTTTTATTCTTTCATGATCTAGGCAAGATTTGAACAGAGCTGTTTTACTTTTCACCTGCTTGCTATGTAGGATATATAGACAGGGTTGGGATGCTGGCTGTTCGGGATGAAAATAGTAGAAAATAAACCAATTTGGAAGCACATCAGAATCAGGGGGAACATTAAGAATTTAGAATCCTAAACACCATGACTCAGTGATTCAGGTGGTCTGGACTGTGGCTCAACTGACTCCAAAGCAGCTGGGGCCATGGATTGGTACTGGGGAACTACTAATCTAGGTGAAATAGTGCCAAGTTAATAAAGCTTTCAGACTTGGTTTTCTTATTTTAATAAAGCATCTTATTTATTATAAGAGGTCAAGATCTTGAGAGGAGAATAAAAGTTCACAGGACAGGATAACTAAGAAACACACGCAGACTCGCACACACACACACACCGGCAAAACTGAAGGTAGGACAAGGTCACATTTGCAGAATTGCTTCTTCCCCAATTATTTTATTATGATATATGGTTGCTGTGGTGATGGGAAGAGGGCTGAACATGGAGGGCTTGTGACAGGGGCTGCAAACTGGCAGGGCTTAACCTATAGAAACCTTGTTGAAATTATCTCTGCGAATTGGGTTGAGAGGTTGCCTCATCTACTTTCCATCAGAGGCCGTTGCATCTCTTCAGGTTCTATTAGTCACTCATGTTGGTTGTTTCTATCATCCTGAGGGGATCCCAAGCCTCTGCTACAAAGAGAGAATGTCCCACCCGATATCCTAGGATTCTTCCAGCTCTAAATTTATGAACCTATATGATGACTCTGGAGGATTTTTTTATGGACTATTTTTCTGCACAGGGCTTGTGGGAAAAAAATTGGTACACACACTTTAAAGCATGCCCATAAATATATATAAAAAGTGAGCCACAGGAAGCGACACTCTGGTGTGGGCTGTGCAGGTACTCCTCTCTGCTGGAGCCTGCTGTGTCTCCTCCTCCACTTCCAGGGCTCTCCAAATGGGGCAGCGGGAAGTCCACTTGTGAGGCTACATACCATTGAAACAAAGAGTTTTAGGTCTTTGAAGTGTACTGCCTAAAGAAACATGTCTGAGATGCGTATTTTAATATATGAAAACATATTTGAACATTTGTGGAAAAGAATTAACCACAAATAGCAAAGTAAGTTTCATGTTTAATTAACTTCTGTTTTAATTCATCCTTTGAAGGAGTAGAGATAAAGAAAACTCAAAGAGGGAAGGAAGACGTGAACAGGGTAGAAGCTGCCCCAAATGTCATAGCTAGAGGGGAAGGAACTGCCAAAATGATGGCCCATTTACCAGGGATGATAATTTAAGGCAGGATAAAAACATATGGAGTTGAGGATGAAAGAGAGAAAGGTCAACAAAAGTAAACTGCTATTTACACAAATAAGAAAAACAAAACTTTGACAATTCTACACTAATATTTTAAAGGTGTTTTTAGTAATGGCACACAATTCCGTCTTTATAATAGTGTTCTTTGCAAGACAAGTAGAATGTATAATTAAGTCATGAACCACTAGTATTAAGTCTCCTCATTAACAGTGAAGGTTTAAATTAGCTTAATTTAAATGAGGCACTGAGCACAGGTCATTTAATGCTGGTTAACTTCACAGTAAAGATGATCTGCCCCTTGTAAAGAATCACATTTCATGGCCTGGAATTTAAAGACTGATGACAGAAATCATCAGCAGCTTAGAAGCTCTATTTTCATTTATTTAATAAGTTCCTAACTATTTACGTAAGAATAACTCCATCTTCATATTATCATCAAGTTTAATGGGGTTGGAAATTGGTAAAATATATCTTGGTGGTAACTTATGTTTCTTGGGAACACACTAAGAAATGGAGAAATAGTGAGATAAAGACTTTTTCCCCTTGTAAAAACATCACAACCACCGATGACACAAGATACAAGAAAATTATGGCCTGTGATGTGTGTAAACAGCTATTTTGTTGAAGAACACTGCCTGATGCTAACTTATCCCATGGAAATTGGTAACTACAAAACAGCTGTGTCCTAGAGGCATAAAAAATTTATAGGAGTTAGATGTCAGCAGCATGAGGGCAAAAAAAAAAAAAAATGTTCTTGGTTTCTGAATATCACCAAAATTGTCATCTCAAATTATTTATTATTTTAGATATTTAAAAGTGTACACCCCAAGCCTCTAAGGGAATATGTAAAGGTGTAAAGGAATACATCAACATGAGGTAACCCAAATACAAATGCTCTACATTCTTTTAGAGAAATAGTTAACCTGTGCAAAACAGGAAAAACTGTGCCACAGCCACAAGCCTGTCCTAGAACAAGGGTTTCTGAAAAATATAGGGACATACAAAGAAAGGAAGGAAAGAAGGAAGAAGCTACGACAGCTGAATGCATATGTGATCTTTGCCATGAAGAACTGTGGTAAGCCTGTCCTTGACCTAAACTTACTCCGCTCTAGAGACCAGGCTAGGCCAAGAGGGTAAGTGAGAAAATGAGGGCTCAACTCACCATCCCCGGCAACATGTCTGGACTCCCCAATAGGACCCCAGTTCTGCTACCAGGAAAACCATCACAACAATGAAACTGTCTCTGGAGAAAAACACTTTCTGTGCAAATCAATTAGCAGGAGCTCTGGGAAAATAACATGCAGCAAAGTGTCCTCTATAATCAGTTTAAAGCTTATAAGGAAATGTATCCGCAAATGATGGAGGGAGAACTTCAAGCTCCCTCCGAAATACTCTTCAATGTTACTGGGGTCCAGATTAGGGAAGAAAAAGTGTGTCAGAGGAAGGTCCTATGGACTTCTATTCTGTGTCACTTCTTCTGGACAAGCACAGAAGTCTACTTCTCCTCACCGACTCCCAGGGAGGAGTCAACACACACCTTATGGCATAAGGCGAGAACTTGCTGGTACAGGCAGGCCTGGGGCTGATTCAAAGGCACAGAAGGAGAAACAACATCTGAAACTCTCATTTTATCCCAAAGCTCATGCCCACCTCCTTTACAAACGCCCATGGTGTGTGTCTTTGGCCATACCACTAACTCCCTCGGGCAGGTCTCCAGCATTTCCACCCACAAAGCCTGGGATTGGATGGCACCTGGAAGGACTGGGTCTCCTGGGCAGTCTGCAAGACTGGCGGTTCAAGTGAATGCTCGCTGTGTATCTGGAGCATATGGGATGCACTGATCAGGAAGCTGTGTGATTACAGCCCATTGTCAGTAACATGGAGGAGCCTAACCAATCTGGAGGCCAGCTTCTTCATCTGTAAAACCAGGGGGCTATACTGCAGCTGTGAACCATTCTAAGAATGCTGATGACACTAACTTGATATGAGAAATGCTGTGCAGGTCACATTTTCTCAAATGTCATCTTACTGGATTGTCACAAAAATACCCCTACTTGGGTCTTAGCTCCATTTTCTAGATGGGGAAACTGAAGCTCAGAAAGAATACATGCCACATCGTGAATCAACAGCAAATTCAGGTCTCAGATTCAGGTCTTATGATTTGAGATCCTATGTTCTTCAAATTATGATGATTCCATTTTATATTGAATTTTATATTTCTGGCTACAAAGTATTACTTTATAATATATATTATATTTATATAAAAATAATAAGTTTGATAATTTTGGTAAATTAAAATTGACATTGATTTGAAAGACTCCCTGTATGAGGTTGGGATGAGAGAGGAGTCCAGGAATAAGAACTGTCATCTCTGTCATTGCTGCTGTCTGGAAGGACCTGTGTAAGGGCGAGGCCTCCTCACCTCCTCTGTTCTGAGGGGTGAGGATGAAGGGAGGGGGATGACTGGCCACTGACAGGCCCACCAACACCAACTACACGTGCTAGGATAGGGAAGACAGGAAAAACACATGCATGTGCGGACGTGCATGCACACACACACATACATGTGCACACAAATGCAAGCACATGCATGCACATATACAGAATTCTGAGGCCTGTGGCCCACCAACTAAAATTTCACAGAACTTTAGAATTTATTATGCACCCTTCACGCAATAGGCTGAGGCACTGCTGTCCTCGTTTCATAAGATGGAATTTTCAAAGCCTTTTAGCAGCAGAACCTCAACCACAGACAGAAAATCCAAATTTGATTCCTCTACCACTGCATGGGCCCTACATTCAGCCCTCTGGGTTTCCTATCCTAATAGGAATCCCGGAATCTCAGGCTGCTCTAGGTATGGCAGCCCTTGAATTTCTGCATCAGGGGATAGGCTGGTATCCACAGACAGATGGATACTGAAAGCCTTTCTGTCTAGTGTCGTCTCTGAAAACCAGAGGGAAAGATGATGAGAGCTAATCAAGTTCCTATGGCCTCATATCCTCTCTTCTCTCAAAAGCAGAGAGTTTTCTCAAATGGAACAAAGCAATTTCTTTGCCAAGAAAGCTTTTATGTTCACCTTCAAAATAGCATTTCTGCTTTGCAAAGAGGGCCTTTCGGAGGAACAACTTCTTTGAAAGGAAATAAATAAGAAGAGAGAAAGTGCCCACAGCTTCAATTTTTCTCCAATAGGATTGTAGTGCTTTGACATAAGAGTACCTGGCAGCTGGAATTCCAGCTTCCCGTTCCCCTCCTTGAAACAGGCATGAGGAGGCTGCTGAAAATGGGGCAGGACAGCCCCTGGAGACTCTCTCTTCTGTGTAATTGAGCCCTCCACATTCTAACTGTGAAAAGGGAGAAACCACTGCAGCAGTCCCAGGCTTTATACAGGAATTCTCAGATGCTGGAGCAAACAAACAAACATTAATTTCTGAATTATGTGGGTTCCTTAGCCAGCCTTACCCATGAGTGGCTCTCATAATCTGAACCCTGTCCCCACAAGCCTTTCTACAAATTTCCTCTATTGTTAACCCCTCTGCTTTAAAATTCCTAATATAAGGTGATGGAATAAAAGCCATTATTTTAAAAATCCCATTTGCCTGGACACAATTTATCAGGAAGCTCTCCAGTCGCTAGTTAGAGTCCAGGGAAAAGATCCAGTGAACTTTGGAGGGTACAGCAGTGTGTTAGCTAGGGTTCTTCAGAGAAAACTAGTAGGATAATGTGCACATATATATGTGTGTGTGTGTGTGTATAATATATATATCATATATAATATATATAAAACATATATCTAATTATATATTATATTATATTATATTATATATGATATACATGTGATATACATATCAGATGTTATAGATTCCAGTAAGATCCTGAAGGCCTGAGAACCAGGAATGCCAAGGGCAGAAGATCAAGGGCAGACTGATATCCCAGCACAAGCAGTCAGGTAAAGAGAGTGAATCCTCTCTTCTTCCACCTTTTTGTTCTATTCAGGCCCTCAACGGATTTTTGATGCCCACCTGCTCTGGGGAGGGCCACTTGCTTTACTCAGTCTACCAATTCAATGCTCCTCTCTTCCAGAAACACCCTTACACATACGCCCAGAAATCATGTTTAATCAGCCATCTGGGCATCTCCTAGCCCTGTCAGGTTGACACATAATTTAGCTACCACAAGCAGAAAGATGGGGCATGCAGCTGTGGGCAGGTGCCAGGGTGAGGCTCTGGTGGACATTGCCAGGGCTTTCCCCAATCCCCTGGGTCTTTTTTCTGGTCTTCACCCCTGTCCATGGGCCTGCACCAGCGGCTCGTGGCAGGACTGTGCTCGGTCTACCGGTTGCTCTGTCTGCACTCCCAGAGAGCTGCCACTACCTGGGGATTTACATCCCACACAATGGCCCTTGCCAATGACTGACTTGAGTGCCATGTGAAAAGCCCAGGACCCTGGCCTCAAGTGGTACAAATTCTAAGGATGAATCCAGCACTCCCTGTGGAATCAGGATGAAGCCACCGTTGGCATATCCCTGCTGGGCTCCCACTGTGCTCGGTTTCCTCCCTTCTCCTGCTTCTCCTGCTTCTCCCACTCCATTACAGGTTTCTCCTGGGAGCACTTCCTCAATATACAACTTACTCCCAAATCTTCATCTCAGAGTTGGCTTGTGAAGGACTGTAAGACGGAGTTCCTCGCTGGTGAGGGCCAGGTGGAACGGGGTTTTTCTGAGGAGGTAGGAACAAAGCAATCTCATCTGCTTTTCAATTTTTGGCTTTGGGCCACTCTTATACAGTAAAGGTGGGAATTATATTTTAGAATTTTGAATTCTCCATGCAGCTAGAGGGAAAACATCCCTTTCTAGAGACAGCAGCTTTGCTTACCAGTATACTTAATCATATTCATAGCCCAAGACCCATCTATTACTGTTGCCTAACACTGTGGGCAGTAGGTATGGTAATGTCTGCTGCTTTCCTCAACAGTGATTAATATTATTTGCATAAATTTGTAGAGGCGCTAATTACAAAGAAATAAAGTATCCACCTAAGCACTGCATGAAAATCAGCATAATATTAACCAAAAGAGGAAATTAAAAAGGAAAATGTCACCAGAAATTTTAGCTTATCAATCTTCATTCTTCCCCTTTAACACTGTTTCCACTGCTGCTTATATCACATTTGCATAATTAAATTGCTGGAAGCATGTGTTTTAATTTGGATGGAAAGTATATATTATTTCTACTGTGTAAAAATTATTTGATGTTTGATTGGGTTTTTAATGCTCACTCTTCAAATTACTGAAGACAGCAAAATAGTTTTATTTTTGTCCTTTTTTTCCCCAACCTATTTGACCAAGAGGTGTTCAGATATTGTTAGAAGGTAACAAGTACAAAATTAAGGCCAAACTAATGCAAATACAGGCCTCTAGGAGAGAAGGTGGGAAGGGGGAGGGAGGTGCCCAGGCAAGGTTATCCATGGTTCTGGGGTCTTGTTTTGGCTTTGCCATGCATTGGCTATGTGACCTTGGGTGCGGGTCATTTCTCTTTTGCATTCATTCATTTGTTCATTTGAGAAACATCTGCTCACGTCTACTCTGGGTCAAAAAGGAATTAACTAGATCAGCACTGTCTAATATAGTAGTTACTAGTCACACGTAGCTATTTAAATTTAAGTAAAAATTGATAAAAATTAAAATCTAGTTCCTCAACAGTATGAGACACATCTGGAGTGCTCAATAGCCATTTATGGCCAGGAGCTACTACAATGGACAGGACAGATATGTACATTTTCATCATTGTAGAAAGTTCTGGACAGTACTGAACTGGATGATCTCTAAAGGTTCTTTCATCTGATGTGCTATGATTTGAAATGATGTGAAAATAAGCCCAGGTTCATAATGGTAACCACTCTCAGTATTAAGCTGAAGTTTCTGTCACTTTATAAACATTCTCTGACATTCTGTGGGAATCTTACATGGAAATGGATGGGGTTGGGGTAGACACACAGGGGATAGAGGAACCAAGTGTCCGGCTGAGGAGACAAACATATGTACAAACAGGACGTCTGAGGATGGGGGTAAGAGAATGATTCCTAAGCTGGATATACAGCCATCTTCCTCAAATTTCCAAATGGAAGTCCAGCTGTGTGCCATCTCACAGCTGGGAGCATCTCAGGCCACTGACATAACTGGTATTCCACCTTGATTAAGAGGCTACAATGTTCTCCAATTTGAGTTCATAATTGTCCACTAAGCACTGCAGCTATATCATCAAGACGTTAAGACTCTTGCTGTTCATGTTTCAGAATAAACAGCAAGGGAGGAACACACAGATTGATTTACCTTATATAGCCAGGCCCTGTGATGGTATGATAGTTTATATTATTCTCCAACAAATATTCACTTTGGCTTGACCATGTGACTTTTTACTTCAGGGTGGATAAAGATACTTCCTACCTCCTTGATTTTACACTTGACCATGAGACTTGATGTAGCTAATGGGATGTTAGCAGATACAGTGGCAGCAGAGGCTTGGAATGTATTTGAAGGGTTAGGTTTGGACTTTTGTGCTTCTGCTGCAGCTTTGAAAAGATCTTGCCCTGACTGACCCACTGGTCTTGAATAATGGAGCAGTGCTAAATCCAACCTGTGGGCTGGTAGGATGCAGCCAACCTGTAAAGGTAAAGACCAAGGGAAAAGAACAAGAAGGGTAGAGAACAAGAGAAATGAAGGGCTAGGGGCTGCAGCCTGCAATCAAGAAACCAACGCAAGTGGTTTGATGGCAGCCACATTGGGTCCTACAGGCTCCAAATCAGAAGGCCCTGCTAAGCATCCCCACAGAGACCCCATTCCTACAGCTTACTTTCCTATGAAGGGTGATATTCACCCCTCAGAGAAGCAACACAAATAGTCAGATGAATGGCAATAGAATTTAGAATTTCTAATATTAAGAAATGAAATGAAACATGAAGCATCTATAAAATGGTCTCATGAAGTCAAAAAGGAGCTTCCTGAACTACTTGTAAACAAATTTTACTGTATTAAAAGCCAACACAGCACATTTCAGCAGATGAATCAATTGAAGTGATTTGGGGATGAAAAAATTTTAAATATAGTTTATAATAAGATGCATATAGGTTATGATTTTGGGGTGAAAAATTTTAAATATCGTTTATGATAAAAAGTGGAATATACTGCCATAATGGTTTAATAAGTTTCCCTCACTCCTTTTAAGTTCTTGGCTGGTGTTGAGTACAGAAGCATATGGGAGAGTAAATTGATGAGCTGAGGGTTTGGAATTAAGCTACTCTATGAGTTTTCATGCATAGCAACAGGCAAACACACCCAGTCACATCAGAAATGCACAGCCATGAGCCACTGCACATTTTCTGGAGAGAGATCAGAATGGAGAGGAAAAGGGCTGCCTGGGAGGCTAACAGACTTGCACTACAATCTAAGGCTTCCATCTCGACATTGAGCCCAAAGTTTCTAATCTATTTTTCTTGTCTATGTTACAATCAAAGCTGATTTAGAGGCCTTTCATAATTAGGGTGTTGCTACTGTTATTAGAACTAAAGTCATATAGGAAATACACAAGCAGCTACTGCCTAAATAGACCAATAACGAGTTCTGAAATTGAGGCTGTAATAAATAGCCTGCCAACCACAAAAAGACCAGGACCAGACAGATTTACAGCTGAATTCTACCAGATGTAAAAGGAAGAGGTGGTACTATTTCTACCGAAACTATTCCAAAAAATTGAAAAGGACAGACTTCTCCCTAACTCATTCTATGAGGGTAGCATCATCCTGATGCCAAAACCTGGCAGAGAGACACAACACAAAAAGAAAACTTTAGGCCAATATCCCTGATGAACATCGATGTAAAAATCCTCAATAAAATACTGGCAAACTGAACCCAGCAGCACATCAAACAGCTTATCCACCACGATCAAGTTGGCTTTATCCCCAGGAAGCAAGGTTGGTTCAGCATATGCAAATTAATAAATGTGATTCATCACATAAACAGAACTAAAGACAAAAACCACATGATTATCTCAACAGATGCAGAAAAGACCTTTGATAAAATTAAACATCCCTTCATGTTAAAAACTCCCAATAAACTAAGTATTGAAGGAACATGCCTCAAAATAATAAAAGTCACATATGACAAACCCACAGCCAATATCATACTGAATGGGCAAAAGCTGAAACCATTCCCTCGAAAACCAGCACAAGATAAGGATGCCCTCTCTCACCACTCCTATTCAAAATAGTATTGGAAATTTTGGCCAGGGCAATCAGGCAAGAGAAGAAAATAAATGGTATTCAAATAGGAAGAGAGAAAGTCAAACTATCTTTGTTCACAGAAGACATGATCCTATATCTAGAAAATGCCATCGTCTCAGCCCAAAAACTTCTTTTTTTTTTTTTTTGAGATGGAGTCTTGCTCTGTCGCCCAGGCTGGAGGGCAGTGGCACAATCTTGGCTCACTGCAGCCTCTGCCTCCTGGGTTCCAGTGATTCTCCGGCCTCAGTCTCCTGGGTAGCTGGGATTACAGGTGCACGCCACCACGCCTGGCTAATTTTTGTATTTTTAGTAGAGACAGGGTTTCGCCATGTTGGCCAGGCTGGTCTTGAACTCCTGACCTCAGGCAATCCGCCCGCCTCGGCCTCCCAAAGTGCTGGGATTACAGATGTAAGCCACCATGCCTGGCCAATGATACTCCCCAAAACTTCTTAAGTTGATAAGCAACTTCAGCAAAATCTCCGGATACAAAATCAATGTGCAAAAATCGCTAGTATTCCTATACACCAACAACAGGCAAGCCAAGAGTCAAATCATGAATGAACTCCCATTCACAATGCTACAAAAAGAATAAAATACCCAGGAATACAGCTAACAAGGGAAGTGAAGAACTTCTTCAAGGAGAACTAAAAACCACTGCTCAAATAAATCAATGAGGACATGAACGAATGAAGAAGCATTCCATGCTCAAGGACAGGAAGAATCAATGTTGTGAAAATGGCCATACTCAATGCAATTTCCATTAAATTACCAATGACATTCTTCACAGAATTAGAAGTAACTATTTTAAAATTCAAATGGAGCCAAAAAGAACCCAAATAGCCAAGACAATACTAAACCAAAAGAACAAAGCTGGAGGCATCATGCTACCTGACTTCAAACCACACTACAAGGCTGCAGTAACAAAAACAGCGTGGTACTGGTACAAGAACAGATATAGACCAATGGAACAGAATAGAGAACTCAGAAATACGACCACACACCTACAACCATTTTATTTCGACAAACCTGACAAAAACAAGCAGTGGGGAAAGGATTCCCTATTTAATAAATGGTGCTGGGAGAACTTGCTAGCTACATATGCAGAAAATTAAAACTGGACCTTTTCCTTACACCATAAACAAAAGTTAACTCAAGATGGATTGAAGACTTAAATATAAAACCCAAAACTATAAAAAACCCTAGAAGAAAATCTAGGCAATACTATCTGGACATAGGCATGGGCAAAGATTTCATCATGAAAACACCAAAAGCAATTGCAACAAAAGCAAAAATTGCCTGGGTGTAGTGGCTCACACCTGTAATCCCAGCACTTTGGAAGGCTGAGGGGGGCAGATCACTTGAGGTCAGGAGTTCGAGACCAGCCTGGCCAAAATGGTGAAACTGTGTCTCTACTAAAAGTACAAAAAATGAGGCAGGTATGGTGGCACACACCTGCAGTCGCAGCTGAGGCATGAGAAATGCTTAAACCTGGGGGGTGAAGGTTGCAGTGAGCCGAGATCATGATATTGCACTCCATCCTGGGTAACAGAGCAAGACTCTGTCTCAAAAAAAAAAAAAAAAATTGATACATGGGATCTAATTAAAAAGCTTCTGTACAACAAAAGAAACTATAATCAGAGTGAACTGACAACCTACAGAATGGGAAAAATTGTTTTCAATCTATCCATCTGACAAAGGTCTAATATCCAGAGTCCACAAGGAACTTAAGTTTACAAGAAAAAAACAACTGCATTAAAAAGTGGGCAAAGGACAAGAACAGGCACTTTTCAAAAGAACACATACATGCAGCCAACGAATATGGAAAAAAAAAGCCCAACATCATTGATCATTAGAGAAATACAAATCAAAACCACGAGACACCATCTCATGCCAGTCAGCATGGCTATTATTGAAAAGTCAAAAAATAACTGATGCTGATGAGATTACAGAGAAAAAGGAACACTTTTACACTGTTGGTGGGAGTGCCATTTAGTTCACCCATTGTGGATGACAGCATGGCAATTCCTCAAAGACCTAGAGGCAGAAATACCATTTGACCCAGCAATCCCATTACTGGGTATATACCCAAAGGAATATAAATATTCTGTTATAAAGACACATGCATGTGTATGTTCATTGCAGCATATTCACAATAGCAAAGACATGGAATTAACCTAAATACTCATCAATGATAGACTGGATAAAGAAAATGTGGTACATATAAACAATGGAATACTATGCAGCCATACAAAGGAATGAGATCATGTCCTTTGCAAGGACGTGGATGGAGTTGGAAGCCATTAACCTCAGAAAACTAATGCAGGAAGAGAAAACTAAACACTGCGTGTTCTTACTTATAAGTGGGAGCTGAATTATGAGAACATATGGACACATAGTGGGGAACAACACACAGTGGGGCCTGTTAGAGGTTGTGGGTGGGGAGAAGGACAACATCAGGAAGAACAGCTAATGGATGCTGGGCTTAATACCTTGGTGACAAGATGATCTATTCAGCAAACCACCATGGCACATGTTTACCTATGTAAAAAACCTACACATCCTGCACATGTACACATGAAAATACAAGTTGAAGAAAAGTAAAATCAATTTAAAGATATACATAACGAAGTCATGAATGCTACAATGGGAGTAGCACAGACATTATCTGCCCCCAGTGGGTAAAGGCTATAAACCAAGACTTGCATACAGAGCAGGAATTTGTAGGGGGGAGGTGAGGACAGGGGGTGGTGTTGGGAGATAACGCTGTTCTAGGCAGAGGGGAGAGCCAAAAGGTACAGCCAAACAGGAAGTCTGATAGGGGCAGAACAGGTGGGTGCAGAGTATAAGGACAGGATGCATGAGAGGCAACAACAGAGAGATAAGCAGAAGTCAAGAAGGACTTCATCAGCCACACTCAAGACTCCCGGCTTCATCTGAGAGCAGGCGGAACCCGCTGGCTGGGCTTTAAGCAAGGCAGTACGGAGCTTTCACGAGGTACTCAGTAAACGTTGACTGAGCGGTTCACCTGGTGCACTGAGAACGTGGCAAATGCTCTGTGGGGCTGTCTTTTCTTCCCACCTCTTCCACGACCCACCACTCATGCTGCGTCACATGGCAACATCCAGGACTTAATTTTACCTGCTTTTTGGAAGTTCCTATTGTTTCCTCATATTTGTCTCACAAGGAACCCTAGGTTTCCTTTTCAATAATATCAATGCTATCCTTTTTGGCATACTGTCATTCTTGCTTTCCCTTCTCTGCAGAAAGTGAGCTCGGCACCGGCTCAGTGCTCCCACCAGTGCCCAGACTGGAATGCCTGGAGGGCAAGCGGTAAGTCAGACCAAGGCAGGTATGAGGAGGAAGTGACAGAGGGAGGGAGGCTGAAAGGGGTATGGAGAAAGAATTCTGCCATTTAATTCTTTTAGATTTAGTTTAATATTTTCAAGTTTTTGGTTTATGTTCATTTTCATTGGAAACTACTTTTCATAATAATTGCACAATCAATAAGACATACATTTGTGTGCTGTGGAACATAAGTCTGAAGTAAAAGTAATTGAAAAAGAAGACAGCAGAGATATTCTATCTTTGAGCTCTCTTTTTCTGAAATAATTCCTTTAAAAATCATTTTCCAAGTATTCTTAAGTATAAAGCATTTAACATGACAAGAGTATGAGTCAGTCATTTGGATTTGAGTCGGTCACATATAGACTCAGTGCTTTTGCTGATGAGCTTCAAACTTTTCTAATGGCTTAAAAATAATCTACAATACATAGAGTCATTACTCAGGATTTATCTTCAAAGAACTCCAATTACAGAATTTAGTCACTGGAATTCCCCCTTTTTAGACACAGGAACAAATATTCTGGGAAAAAAAAAACCCACATAGGATTCACAAGTAAAGATTTATACCTTTTTCTGAATAAAGCAGGCACTAAATAAAAGTGCCATCACTGCGGCTCTAGCTGAGTTCAAAGGCTCATTGCAGCAGCTTTAAAGTTTATTCCAATAATCAACTCAGTACAAAGTTAGGCATGTGCTAACTAGACTTGTCATGTGTATATTGCTTTTAAGTCTTTAGCATGCAAAATGTCTCTTCATTTTTGGAAAAAAACTCATAAAATAAAGAATTCTTACGTTGGAAATTAAGTTCATAGTCTAAAAAGCTAAACCAGACAGGCTACAGCATTCCAGCAAGTAAACAAGACAGATGTTTTGTGTTCCAGCTCTCAAAAATCATGAGATAGTCAAGATTCTCCCAGATCAGGTTCAGATTTGTCTTGTCAACTTCATTTCTTCCTCCTCTTCCCTTTCATGCATGCAACACCCTATCTAACACTTCCTTTCCACTCTTATATATATATGGTTCTCCCTTTCCTGCCTCCATACTCATGCTCACGTGGTTCCTCATATCTGGAATGCTCTTCCTGCCACATCTGCATGACCAAATCATGCACACATTTGCAAACTCATGTCAGATACCACCTTCTCTAAGAAACTCACCAGAGTGTCTCCAGACAAGAGGAGTCTCTCCTTCTGTGCATGGGCCACTTCTTATCCCACATCATGTCATCTACTCTGGGCCCACTGAAGGCAGGGTAACCCTTAGTATATTGCTTTATTTACAAGAAGCATCAGTACCTCTTACTTGCATGAACAATAAGGTATTAGGAAGATATAAGCAGGCAAATTTCCTGATTTAATAAGCTTAAAAAGTACGTGGACCACTGGACACATGGCTCATGCCTGTAATCCCAGCACCGGATCACCTGAGGTCAGGAGTTCACCTGAGGCAGGCGGATCACCTGAGGTCAGGAGTTCGAGACCATCCTGGCCAATATGGTGAAACCCCATCTCTACTAAAAATACAAAAATTAGGCAGGTGTGGTGGCATGCATCTGTAGTCCCAGCTGCTTGGGACGCTGAGGCAGGAGAATCGCTTGAACCTGGGAGGTGGAGGTTGCAGTGAGCTGAGATCGTGCCATTGCACTCCAGCCTGGGCAAAAAAGTAAGACTCTGTCTCCAAAAAAAAAAAAAAAAAAAGTATATGGACCAAAAGGTGGCAAAAAGAAGAATAAGATTTCAAATGTGAAAGGATGAAGTTTTGACATAGGTGTAGCATTCACCTCCAGCAAATACAATTCAGCATTTCTGGGTGTCTAGGACAAGGTGTACTAGAGAACAGGGTAAAGGCTGTCATTTAGTGTGTGCCCACCAAGTGCAGAGTTTGTGCAAGGGCTTTATTGACACTGACTTCTTTCTCAAAACAACGCTAGAATGTCCCTATTATTATCCTGGCTTTACAGAGGAGGGATAGGGGCCAGAGAGGATGAGTGAGCTCAGAGAGGCTCAAACAGCTAAAAATTCTTCTGTCTCCAAAGTCCCACATCCTTTATGCTGCCTAAGAACTTTCCAAGAGAGATAAATAAAACCGAGTACATACACTAAACCCCAGTAAAACGTGAGTAAATGTAAGACTTCTTTGAGTACGGTTAGTTTTATAGCAGGGAAAACCAAAAGAGGTTAACAGAAGTCCTTTATATCTACATAACGCATCACCCTCCAAGGAACTTCCATATTTATGAATTTACAGACATATCAGATTTGACATAATCTGATTTAGTAAAAAATGAACAAACAGGGTTCGGCTGCACCTCATCAGAGTAGGTCAGGGCCCTTAGTTCTTAGCCTTCTGGGAGACTCAGAAAGCCCAGAGACTCCAGAGAAGTGAATGTCTTCTGTAATGTCACTTAGAACCAGGTCTCCAAGGGACCCAAGGAACCAAAGCATCCTTATAAAGCTGTGGGTTAAGTGGTTTCTTCTTCCCCAAGTCAGCCTCTGAGACACTGGTCCAAACAGAAATGGGTTTGGTGAAGCCCTCCAGTCTGAAGTGATGCATTCTGAGCACACCTGGAAGACCAGAGGATCTCTAGGCTTGGGTCATACTAAAGGTCACATAAGGTAGAAGGCTGAACTCCTACTGAATTCACCATATGCCCCCATTCCCAGTTTATCATTCATAGTGCTGACTTTTCTCACATCACAAATAATCCATCTATCCTTCCATTCATATGTCATATAACTCCTGGAAGGCAGTCATAGACTCTAGTGATTTGACCAGTAATAGACTCTTGTGATTCAGTATTTCCTGAATAACACATGCTCAGAAACAGCAGGTTGCTAGGGACATCCTTAAGGAAATCTGACAACCTAGGTTGGTTCAGGAGAGCTGGCCTCTAGGTCCATTTGACTTGGAATGACATAAGCCAAACTTCTCCACCCGTTAGTCCTATGCCTGAGTCTTCCTCAGGGACCAGCATAAAACTGTTCCATGCACCAGTACTCAACATTTTACGGGCAGACACATGACAGGCATCTTTAGGAGCAGAAGTGGTAGCAGAACTACTACTAGTAGTCATAATAAAAAGCAGTTTCTAAATCCTTGTCCCTCTTGTAGAACTGAACTCTAGAAAAGGCAAAGTACGGCAAAAATAGTATCTTTTCACCCTCAGTCCATTTGTCAAATATAAACATAAAACTCTGATTTCCCCTTGGGGTTCTGGCCACACATACAAGGCATGTAAGTTCTTCTTTGGAGGGGTCTTGCTACATGAAATGCAGAATCCAAGGTATTTTATTCCTACTTTCAATGAAATAACTTAATTTTTATAGAGATAATTTTCCCCTGTAAAGGAAATATCACCATAGCACCACTATGAAGGCCGCACACATCTTCCTGAAAAATAAGATGAAGATTATTTTGTCCATCTTGCCATTATTAATACGAATATAAATTCTCTGTGCTATTTCATTGGCATATTTTCCAGACTCACAGTATATATTCTATAATTTAATACTATATTATGAAAAATGTGATTTGTGAAAGTCATTTATTCACAAACACACCTTTCCATATTTTATGTAAACTTGCTATTCGTTATATTTAACATTCTCATATTTAACCTAAGAAGATAATAAAAGTCTACGTTGAAAAAATAGTCTTATAAAATCCTAACTTAACTGTCTCTGTCTTCTCAGCAGAAGGGCAGCATGTTCTTGATCTTTTGCTTTTGTTCTTCTCGTATTTTGAGTCATGACCCTTTTCAAGAGTAGGACAAAAGTTATGGATCCCTTCTCCAGAAAAACATACGCAAATAGAAACACAAGGTTTTCATATAACTAATTTTATTTCAATGGAAGTTTACTACCTTAACACAAACAGAAATAATCTTTATAAAGAATATTTTTTGCTATCTTTTTAATGTTTATTATGCGTGTAAACCAAAAAGTAATGCTGCTTTAAAAAAACTACAATTTGAGGGCTTGCCTAAGAAGATGAAATTGTGGTTTACTGTTTGACAGCCAGGGGTGTGTGGGTGTGCTTTAATAATAACCAAAGCTACTTGTATCCAGCAACTCCAGAATCATCTAGACTTTGCAGTGAATTCACGGTTTACTCTTAACTGTCTTTCATAAGCGTCACTGTGTTTGGCAAGGTCTGACTCACTGGGGCTGCCTCTGTCAGCAGAGAAGAGATACAGAAATCCAAGTATCTGTCCTAACACAGGCACAGGAGTAGCTTTCATAGGAGTCGGCTGGTATTGCCAGAAACGCGCAGATTTCTTTTTGGAGAGAAATTAACATGGCTTTGTCCTTGTGGAGACCAACCTTCAGGTTCTCTTCTTCCAGCACAGGGAAGTTCACAAGAAAACGGCTTCCACCAACCTCTTCTAGAATGAAAGTACAGGATGTCACAGAAGCATCAATAAAAGGGACTATAGGACCTTGTAATAAAAGATTTCCCTCATTCATGTGGCAGAAATTGAAACAAAACCTCTAAGCATGTCAGGTGATAAACTTCTCCCTGGCAGATTGCTCTGAAAACGGCTTTCCTTTCCACTCCACACTGGAGGATGTAGGACGGAAGATAAGTTAAGTCTTGTAAGAGTCGTTCTCTGGAAAGCCAGCAAACTTCTGGGTAGCACAGAACTTTACATTCAGCAGTATGACTTGATATACCCGTGAACAAGCTGGTGATCCAAGGCCTTGGTTCTCCTCCAAGGCAACTCACCACAGAGGGAAATACAACTTCTGTGGGATTGGTAGTGGATGGTCGAGTGTCAGAGCGTGTGAGACAGACACTAATGGTGCTTCCTTCTTCACAAAAAGTCTAACCAGGAGCTCTTTGATTGCAACATGCACCTGATGGACAAAACCCATAGGCTGGTTTCTGAGGAATACACCAGGAATTTTACAAAAATGCTGCAGAAGGAAAGTGGCATAATGGCCAGTCTCTCCAGAGTACATTTTGAAATACTGAAAATGAGAACCTCCAGGGATTCCATAGTGGTTGGTATTTGAGAGGGCAGTGCTTCATCCTTTCTCTTCTCATTCAAGCTACAAATTGTAGCACTCCACCCCTGTCCTCTCCAAAATGCCGTAAGAGTCTCACTGGCTGCTTAAAGATGAGGCTTTCCCCTTGGGACGAATCCAAGTTTCTGCCTTTCCAAATGGAGCCATCTTCTCACAGAGAAGCTCCACATGCCTGGTGAGTCTCCAAGCGACATGGGAAGAAGGTGCTTCTTTTCCTATCTTGTCTGCTGTGTCCAGCATCAGACACCCAAGGGACTACTATGGTCGTCCTATCCACAGGGTGGAAGATCTGACCATCTCCCCTGTCTAGGTCACCTGCCTCTAGGACTGCATTCTCAACAGGGTGATAGTGCTGCCACAGTGGTGAAAACTGGTTCAGCAAGCGGGACTAAAGCTTACATATTACAATGGTTTGTGCCAAAGGACAATATATAAACAGACACAGTCTATATTAAAATTGCCGAGAGAGAGGTAGTCAGGGAAAATAAATCAAAAAAGGTTCCTTAGGGTACATGTGAAAAAAAGGTTGAGCACCACTGCTATAACGTATTTGAAGGAGGGAGCCTGGAGTATCTCCACCTTGTTCCTATGCTATCTGGCCACGGCCTCGTGCTTTTCACTTGGCTGCAGGCTTCCTCTGACTTGGCTCCTGGTTACCAGCTGGACTAGAGGATGACGAGTGCCCCTTCCTGCTCCTCCATAAATGCTACAACCATAATCGTAGCTACAGAGGAATGGTGAGGGCCACATACACCTACACTGCCCTTGACAAGAGTGCCCACGGCTTCCCCTTCCTTTATCCTTAAGGCACCACTGACTAGTACTTATCACAGAATTTACTGATAGCATCAGAAGGGATTTGCAATTCATAAAAGAAAACTTAAATCTCTGTATCAAGTTCTAATGTTCTAATAGAGGAATTAGCCATATCCCACTGCTGGGGGCCCCCTGTCAACCCACTGCTTTCCTTGTTCCCTTCATATTGTTGGGACCCCTCTCTTTCAGTTATGAGCTGCTTCTCCTCATGCTCTCAGTCCTGTCCCATGATCAGACCTCTGGTCACCAAGAAGCAGTCAAAAATAGCAAACACCATACTAACTTCTCCTCCCAGGACAGTCACCTTATGATTTGCCCAGCAGAGCAGCTTAGATCCTCTTTGCTTAACTTCCTCCCTTGGACTATGTTCCCAGCCTCATCTCTGCAGAGCTCAAAGTCCAAACAGGAGAGTGCTTGGCTTGCAGGAAGGCAGATGATTCAGATGGCCTAACTAGGTTCTAGCTAACAGGGAAGCGTGAACCTTCAAGGTCAAACAAGGCCAATTCACAAAAGAGCAGGGCATATGCGTTTTTAAATCTTAAGCAAAAGAGAGCAGTACCATCTTCCACCCAATTGGGTGTCTGAACAGTATCCATGGACCTGAGAATCTGCCTCTTGCTTTCGCCTCCCCAGCTTTTACTCTACTGGACTTGCTTTTAAGGCCAGCTGTATGTGGTAGCCTTCCTTTCTGGACTTGGGAAATCTAAGAAACAATTTGACTTTGGCCTATTCCAGGATACTGTCTCCTGCCTACTATGTAGAAATATTAAGCTTGGTATCCATTGCTCCTGGGTCTCCCCATCTTAGAACCCTCTCTGGAATTCAGATTTCCACGGACTCTTAGAACAAGCAGGACCTGGTTCCACTAAGCACTGACCTACCTCACCAACTACAGACCAGATTAATCTCTATTCAGAGGGCCTGTGATATAGATGCAAATTCGTATTAACATATTGTAACAATCTGGAGCAGTAGAATGTTAACATAAAGCCAATAATGACTAAAGTAGGTTGGGTGTGGTGGCTCATGCCTGTAATTTCAGCATTTTGGGAAGGAAAGGGGAGAGGATTTCTCAAGAACTGGAGTTCAAGACCAGCCTGGGCAACATAGAGAGAGCCCATTTCTACAAAAATGTTTTAAAAAATTAGCTGAGTGTGGTAGCTCATGTCTGTAGTCCCAGCTCCTCGGTAGGATGAGGCAAGAGGATCACTTGAGCCCAGGAGTTCAAGACTACAGTCAGCTATGATTATGCCACTGCACTCCAGCCTGGGTAATGGAGCAAGACCCTTTCTCTAATAATAATAGTAATAATAATTACAATTACTATTACTAGTACTACTACTACTACTACTCTGCTGCTGCTGCTGCTGCTGCTGCTGCAAAACAAAGAAAGGTTGCTTTACAACGTTCCTGGTCTTACTTTTATAGGATACACCTACTATACTAGTTAAAATAATGCTAGATGAAGTAACAGATACCTCCCCATCCCTTCCTTCACCCAAATCTCAATGACTAAACACCTTAGAAGTTTATTTCTTGTTTCTTCTGATAGACAATTCAATGCAAATTACAAAGGTGGCCTACTACCTGGTGCCTCAGAGACCCATGCTCCTTCCATTGTGGGGCTCCACTGTCACATGAGGATCCCAGAGCCCTCTGCATGCAGCTGGCAAATAGGCAGAGAGAGGGCTGAGAAGGCACCACTGCCTGCCAAGGAAACTCAACCCAGAAGTCACACATATGCCCTCACACATCATTAGTGGAACCTGAATGCAAGGGAGGCTGGGATGTGCAGTCCAGTGTGAGCCACGTAAGAGGATGACCATCCTTGGTTCATTGCTGGCCACTCTGTCACTCCCTGCCTGCTCCCCTCAGTCCACAGTGGCTGAGCAGGGGCCATGGTGATATCATGAACTCATGGGGAGGGGCCTTTCAAGACCATGGAGTCCAATCTGCTTTTACTGAAGTCTTGAATAACGTGGCAAGGGCTTCTTTCCCAAGTGTCACTGCCCATAATTTCCATAGATTGTATCCACTATAAATCAAGCCTCTCTGGCTGTTTCAGAGATTTCTGTGGAACCTGGTTTTCAAACAGGCTAACTCATTTATGGACATGGTTGCAGAGAGTTCTCATTAAATTGCAAACATTGTATGACAACAATGTAAGGTAACACATCTCTTACCTGTTAGACTGGGGATTCTTTGAGGTAAGGACACAGTAGAGAACTCTTTATTATACTTTCTGCTCTTAAGCTGGGGACAAGCAGAAGTTTGACAAAAGTCAGGTTACAAAAGGGTCCTGGAAGACCAGGAAATGAGGTCCCACTCTGAGATGGGGCAACCAAACTCTGCTAGGTTCAGGCATGCCCACTAAAGCTGTGTTTACAAGATTATAACTTGTTTTTACAAATCTGTATTCATTACAAACACATGTAATTGCAGACGAGCACTTCTGTGCAGTCTTCTCCAGGCTGAACACTTGACCTCTGTTTTATTACAGAAATCCAGAATGGCTTGCTGACCTCACCTCTACCTGTGGATGCCCCTCCCTCTAGCGATGGCTGTCTTTCCCTTCTCTGAATATATGCCTCAAAGCGCTGTGAGGTTCCTGTTCATCATTTCTAAAGGGGTTGCTCTTAGCTCTCTACCACACCGGAAAGCAGCTAGAAAACTCCTGTTTGCCAGGAAAATAACTGTGCTAAGGGTAAAGACACTACCTTTTCAAGAGTGTTTGTCTATTAGGGAGTGCTTGTACCCAAAGAAAGATCTCTAGTGTTAAAATTGTAGAAGTTAATGATGACTTTCAGTGAAGACCCAAAAGACAGAGATGCTCTGAGGTGGAATGGCACACCCATACTCTTCAATTACCTTAGAATGGTAGCTTTCGGTCTACCCACATCTAAAGAGATACAATCCTGGGTTGAATCTCAGCCTCCAAACTCAAAAATGCTATTGGGCTTGTCAAAAGCCCGACAAAACCTAACTTCTACTTACAGACCAATTATTGTACCCCTCCTGAAGACTCAGTGATCTTTTCAAAGAGTAATTCCCTGTATGGACACATTCTTAATAGAGATTTTGGGATAGAAAGTCTTCAGGGCAGTATTCATAACCAACTTTCTTATTGTAGGAGAGCTGACTGTCAAGATGGTTGTTTGAAAAAATATTTTAGAAGGTCTCAAATCAAACTGTATAATCAGCACTCATGTTCTATGCAAATTAGAAGACATATTCTTATACTGCATCATAGGAACTAATCATCCTAGCATATCACTCAGAGAAAGCATCTGCCAACTGAAATTTAGAATGATCATTCACAGCCCATGGAATAGTGCATCACCACAGATTAGGCTTGTTATAAATTTATAATGATTTCATATAAAAACATTACATTTTAATAGTTTGAAGAAATGACAGGGTAGGGCTGGTATAAATATTTAACTAGCACTGTCTCATATTTTACACTTTGTTTATTTCATTACTGGATATGCTAAAGTGGAAGAGCTAGCTTAAAAATGTCATCACATTCAAAACAGAAAACCTGAGAACAAATACTCTACGCAAACCATTTTTCTAGCCTGAAGGATATCCCACAGCCTCTTTCAGATAAGCACCTGGATATCTAACTATCACAAAATTATAACTTCTTTAAATTGTTTATCATTCTGACCTTGGTGAGATGAAATAGGTCATAGCCCATGTAATTAAAATTGTTTCCATATTTGGGGCCACCCCAGAGAAGCCCTGGCCCCTGTGTTCTCCATGCCAACTGCTCTTTGGCTCTTCTGTGACTTTACATGCTTTTCTATAAAGGAAAGAGGATTACTCAAAACACGTTGAGTCCTATTAATATGAGATTGAGATGTGGCAGTCCTTGGGATACGCCAGACACATAGTCGAGACCTGAAGCTGCCTTGCAGGAATACATTTGATTTGTCACTGTCAGGTGTACATCATCTCTTGCCCTTTCTCTTGATAGTCTCTCCTGTCTCTAAATTCTCAGTGACTGTTCTTCTTTAATACAATCACTCACAGAGGTCTGAGGATATGGTGGCATCCCAAATCATAGCATCGGGAACTATATCCTTACTACTTATTAAGTGTAGCTTAACTAGACTAAAAATTCCACGCCTCACAAGAGTGAGAAACAGTGGTTTCCACTGTTTGAAAACCAGTGCAAAAAGGCAGTTGTGGGACACATACAGTATGATTCCCTTTTCTGAGATATGTTTCTTTTTAACATTTTCACTCATTGCTGTAATGCTTTGCTTTCTCTAAAGGTTATATGTTACCTGTACAATCAGAAAATTACAATAAAGATTTAATTTTGCTAAGAAAATGGATGTTCTTCTAGTTAGGATGTTTCACAAGGAAGACAGAATCAGAGTGGAAGTTGAAACCAGACAAAGCCCATCAGGGCCAGGTGTCTGGAGAGCAGCTTCAAGGAAGGGAGCAGGAGTGAAGGGAAGAGGGAAGCCTGAGAAGTGGGGTGCAAGGCAGAATGAGGCCTAGCAGTTCAGGCAGCAGGTTGAAAACACCTGCTCCCCACACCTGCCCATGAAATAGGTGAAATAGAGAGGCTCAGGTCCATGCTCTGAGGAAGGCAAAAGGTGTCATAGTGAGTCACAAGCAAGAATTTGGGGTGTGGAATCTAGACTCTAAGGCCCTTCCACTTTTCAGGCATCTTCTGCAACCACTGGAGGGTGTTGGACCCCAGAGTAAAGCAGTTGTTTTATTGGAAATTAAAGGAAATAATCACCCTAGAAGCTTGGAATATGTGAGGACATTTGGGTAAACATTTGATCTTTACACTAAGATGTTATAATCTCCAGTTTTTGATCAAGAAAATAAATACTTAAGAAAGTTAAGTAACTTATCCCAGGTTTCCCAGTGTAGAGTGGAGACTTCAACCTAGACTCGACAGGAAAACCTTGCCTCCTCATGAAAGATATCGTAGGGAGAATAAGTGACAGCCCAAGTCAGCAGCCTCGATCCAACTGTGAGGGTGTGTCCATGACGTGGGGTAGAATGCTCCCCGGAGTGCTGGGCTGGCAGGAACACCCCACAGCCTCAGCGTGGGTGGGAGCCAGAAGATGCAATTATACATTGCATGTGGTCTGCTTCCCGCGGTGTCAGTTTCTGAGACTGGGACACCAGGATCTCACAGCTAAACAGGGTGCAGCTGAGAGATCCCTGACATTGGAGACTGTCATCTGTGTTTGCTCACTGCCATTTGTCCCATGCCCAATGCAGAGCCTAGCACAGAGTAGGGCTCAGAACATGTTTGTCGAATACATTCATAAAATGGTAACAGCTCAGGCATAGGTATAGGTCTGCTGCTTGCCAATCTGATGCTGTCCCCTCCTGCTTATGCTGTACCTCCAAAAGGAGACATGTAGATTTGATGTAAGCTCACTTAATTCAACCTACTGTGACAGGAGTCACCGAGGATCCAAAGATGAATAAAAATATTACAACTAACACTTAGCATCTATCATGTGGTGGGCACTGCTCTAACTGCTTTTACAGAAATAACTCATCTAGTCCTCACAATAGCCTCATGTATAAAAAGAGAAAACTATTAGAAGCCCATTCTACAGATGAAGAAATTGGAGGAACAGACAGGTTAAGTAACCTATCTAAGGTCACAGTGCTAGTAAGTGCTGGAGGCAGGTTCAAACTTGGCAACTTTGGCTCCAGAACGTGTGCTATTCACAATTACACCACACTGCCTCTCATGTGATCTCTAGCTACAGGGTATTGGAGGGCAAACACACCACAATGGAGTGGGCTCCACAGAACAGACTGTGGCTCAAGCCCATTCAAGGGAGGAACAGGTGCATAGTTTACAAAAACTACACACATTTATTTAAACAAACCATATCCCTAGTCCAATTATAGGTGCTAAGTATACAGCAGTGAGGATAAGAATGTACGAATTCATTATCTATGTAGTGCCTGTATATCAGAGGGGCAGATAAACAACAGAAAATAAACAAGCAAATAGGCAACACACAGTAAGAAAAGACAGTAAGTGTAAAGGGGATAAAGAAAGCTAAATCAGGAGGCAGAGGATGCAGAGGCGGAGAAAGGGGCGCCTGTTCCTGCAGGCTGATCAGGGAAGGCCTCTCTGACAGGGTGACATGTGAGTAAAGACCTGAAGGAAGGAAATGAGGAAGCTATGTAGTTATGTGGAAGAATCTTCCAGAAAGAGAGCAGAGCACATAAAAAGGCCTAGGGGTACAAGTATACTTGGCGTGTCTCAGAAACAGCAAGTGCATCACGATTGGAGTGAGCAGGAAGAAGAGTTGCCAGAGAGGAGGTGAGATGTGTGGTAGTAGAGGCTGACTGCAAGGGCCTCGAAGATGAGGTAGAACTGGATTTTACTCCGAGATGGAGAGCCAGTCCATGGCTTGCGTGCCATAAACTTACTTAGGTTTTAAGAGGATGGCTCTGGCTGCTATGTTGAGAATGAACTGGGGTGGGGGTGAGGGGCAATGGTGGAAGCAGGAAGACAATAAGCCATGTGTGGGGTGACGGATCGGGTGGGAGCAGTGGAGGTGGTAAAAATGATCAGATTCTTCACATACGTTGAAAGTAGGGCCAACAAAATGGGTTGGTAAATGGGGTGGAGTGTGAGAGAGGGAAGAGTTAGAGATGACTTGTTCCCTCACTCCCTTCAGGCCTCTGCTCAGAGTTCACCCTACTGAAGAAGCATGACTTGCTGATGCAAGGTCTGACTTGGGAAACTTGAAGCTGCCATGACTAAGGCGAACAGGAGTGAGGGAGGAGCAGGCCTGGGGAGGCCATGAGAAGCCCGAGGTGCCAATGAGCCAAGTGGGTGAAGATGTGGAGCATGCGGCTAACTCTCTCAGACTCGAGTTCAGGCTCTGGGTGGGCTGAAGGTACAAATACAGAGGCCTAAGTGTAGAGATGATAGAAAAAGCTAGAAATTGGACGAGCTCCCCTAGGGAGCAAACTCAGATGGAGAGGAGTAGCAGTCTTGGAACCCAATCTTCATTCAGGCACTGCAACGTTTAGAGACACCAGCCACACAGATTGAGATGAATGGTCAGTGTGACGGGAGCAGCGAGAGAGTAGGGTGTCCCAGAAACCAAGGGAGAGAGTGTTCCTGAAGGAGGAGTCACCAACTGTGCCAAAGGCCAAGCCAGCCAAGGACTAATAACTGATCATTCACTAGTCACCAGCAAGAGTAGCAGGTACAGATGCTCAGCTAGCTGGAGACAGTGAGTCTAGACAACTCTCCCAAGGAGTTTTGTTAGGGAGGCAGGTGGGGAAACAGGGGCAGAGTTAGACAGGTATGTGGATCTGGAGAGGCTTTTATTTTCTTTTTAAAAGATGGGTGATATCCATATACAAAAATCAACTCAAGATAGATTAGAGACTTAAATGTAAAACCCCAAACTATAAAAACCCTAGAAGAACATCTAGGCAATACCATTCAGGACATAGGCATGGGTGAAGATTTCATGATGAAAATGCCAAAAGCATTTGCAACAAAAGCAAAAATTGACAAATAAGTTATAATTAAACACAGAGCTTCTGCAGAGCAAAAGAAACTATCATTAGCGTCAATAGATAACTTACAGAATGGGAGAAAATGTTTTCAATCTATCCATCTGACAAAGGTCTAATACCCAACATCTACAAGGAACTTAAACATTTATAAGAAAAAAACAACCCCATTAAAAAGTAGGCAAAGGATATGAACAGACACTTCTCAAAAGAAGGCACATACGCAGCCAACAAACATGTAAAAAAGCTCAACATCACTGATCATTAGAGAAATGCAAATGAAAACCACAAGGAGATACTATCTCATGCCAGTCAGAATGGCTATTATTAAAAAGTCAAAAAACAACAACGCTGGTGAGGTTGTGGAGAAAAAGGAATGCTTTTATACTGTTGGTGGGAGTGGAAATTAGTTCAGCCCATTGTGGAAGACAGTGTGGCGATTTCCCAAAGACCTAGAGGCAGAAATACCATTTGACCCAGCAATCCTATTAGTGGGTATATACCTAAAGGAATAGAAATCATTCTGTTACAAAGATACACGCACATGTATGTTCACTGCAACACCATTCACAACAGCAAAGACACTAACTCAACTTAAATCGCCTATCAATGATAGACTGGATAAAGAGAATGTGCTACATATACACCATGTAATACTATGCAGCCATCAAAAGGACTGAGATCATGTCCTTTGCAGGGACATGGATGGAGCTGGAAGCCATGATCCTCAGCAAACTAATGCAGAAACAGAAAACCAAATACCACGTTTTCACTTATAAGTAGGAGGCTGAACGATGAGAACACATGTACACATGAAGGGGAACAACACACATTGGGGCCTGTCAGAGGCTGAGGGATGGAAGAGGGAGTGCATCAGACAGAACAGCTAGAGGATGTTGGGCTTAATACCTAGGTGATG
Organism: Piliocolobus tephrosceles; assembly: GCF_002776525.5. NCBI lineage: Eukaryota > Metazoa > Chordata > Mammalia > Primates > Cercopithecidae > Piliocolobus > Piliocolobus tephrosceles. Next base: position 95,319,045 of record NC_045435.1, on the reverse strand, counting down.
GGATGATCTGCACTGCAGACCACCATGGCACACCTTATGTAACAAACCTGCACATCCGGCACATGTACCCCTGAACTTAAAAGTTGGAAATCAAAAAAAAAAAAAAGGAAGGAAAAAAAAAGATGGGTGATATATCAGCATATCATATTCTGATGGGAAAGACCCAGGAAGGGGAGCTTTGATGATGCAGGAGAGAGAAGGGGGACATCTGCTATGGGATGTCCTTGAGCAAGCAGGAAAAGCTAGATCTGGTACAGAAGCTTAGGGCTCAGCCTCAAGGAGGAGTCAGCTCCTTCAGTAAGAGGGAACAGCAGCCTTGTGGCACAGGTGCAGGTAGGTGGCAGATATTGGAGAGAGAATCTGAGGTGTTCTCTTCTTATCTCTTCTGTTTTCTCAGTTACATATGAAGGTCATCAGCTGAGAGAGAAGATGATGGGCTTAAAAATCTTTTATAAGATTTTAAATAGAAAATGGTAAAGTTAGATCTAATTGAGAAAACTCCAATTTGGTAAGATAAAAGCCAGGAAAAAATACATAAAATTAACAAAAAAATATGAATTCCTTACCCTATTGTTTGAAAAGTGCTCTTGGACACAAACTCATCTTTTCCTAGGATCAGGCCTGACAGCGGGCCATTCTTTGTGGAAGCAGCTGACTAAATCCAGAACTTGCTGGACATACAAATGAAACTGTTTAGAACTTTGAAAGCTATACGGTTAAAAGTGCATCATTATTTGGAGATTATTTTATATTACAAACTACTATGAGATAAGTTTTCATATCCTGATGTGATAGACTAGAACCTTTTTGTAAAGCAGCATTTTATTGGGTGGTGGTTACACAAGTCTTTATTATTTTGTTTTCTGCACATGTTTGCATGAGTATGAAATATTCATAACAATAAAATGCAGCATCTTACTCTAATTTTGATATGATGAATCTTCATTCAATGTAAGTAAAGTCTTTAAAGATAGACTAGAATTTTGGTATTGTTTCCAGGGAAGTCAGCTATTTTTGTATCTATGTCATTATGAAGTAAGAGCTTCAGCAGGCTTGTAAAACAAGATAATTGAGGCTTTACTTGATGTTCTACTATTTATAATATCATATGGGTCACTGTATTTTCAGAAAGGCATTCTAAACAGTTGAACAAAGATTAATTTGTGCAGGGAAGAGTTTTGCTGATAAAGCTTATCTTACTGCACTCTGCTTCCTGAGAGTATCATTGGTCAAACACCTCGATTAACCAGAAGAGCCCACTTTTCAGTTGTGTCAGACAGCACAGGGTTAACTATCATAAGACAGTTGAGTCTAGCAAGTTTATTTCAGGTGCGAAAACCTACAGGCATAGACTTGTGGCTTAAAGACACAAAAAATGCAACCCCTCCAGTGTACTGACTGGAGTGTTCATAAAGTTACTAGGTATGACGATGCTGTATTATTCTGGAACTTTTTTGAGAAAAGACAATTTTAACAGAAAAGGTAGAATTCATATTTGTGACTGAAATAGAGACTGACATATTGAAGCCATTGATAAAGCAGAGATTGGTTAAGAACATTCGAATCAGCAACACATTCCTAAAAATAGATCCCTAGAGGATTTTGCCAACTCTTCCTTATCTAGCGTAGGATACCTAGTATCATATACAGTATACATGTATCATATACAGCATATGCTATGATGATGATGGTTAAACTGTTAAGCTAAAATATCTCGGTTCAAATTCTGGCTCCACCACTTACTCATCCAGCCTCCTATGCCTCAGATTTTTTCAACTCTAAAATGGGGTTAATAATATCTCCTCTCATTAGGTTGTTCCAATATTATCCACATCAATGACTCAGTCAGTGGTCAGCCTAGAGGCAGTAAACACTCAATGCATGGGTGAATTTTACATCATTATTAAGACAAAGGTCAAACAGTAACTCTGAAGAAAACTGTTTCCCAGTCTATAGAGTCATCTGATTAACAATTGTTGACAATAACCAGAACATCCCTGGGAGAAGCACTTAGCAACAGAGAACATTCCAGCTTCACAACAGCTTAGGAGCTCAGGAGATCCAGACACCAAGAGAGCAGAGCCCTGATCTGGCTGCACTGTTCCTGGTAAGTTTCTGTGCAGTGATGCAGTCTCCAGTGTCATTTGCTGCAGCTGAAGCCTCGCCAGCAGGCTGGCTATTCTCCAGCCTTTGTAATGGTAATGAAGGCAGGAGACCTGCAACTTTGCAGTGGACTCTCTGAGCCACACTGCCTGTCCCTACAATGCCCCAGGGTCACTGAAGAGACAATACCAGAGGCTCCAGCTCTCAGTGGCCACACAATTAAGCCTAACAAGGCATAAGGAGCTCCCCGGGGGGCACATAGAGATGCCCACAGTAATTGGCAATGGTCCTCTGGTTCCCCAGGGGCTGAGGATTATCTGTTGGCAGCAGGGAAGGGTCAAGACTTTGAGGGAGGCCAGATGGGATCACCTATCTTCATGCATAAGTCATGAGCAGCTCTGTTAACTGCTCTGTGCTCTCCTGAGTTAGACACAGCAAGGCGGATGCCTGGTTTGGTGAATCAGGAAACAGAGGCTTCCTCTGTGCTGGGAGGCTCTGGCCCAGGATAGCTTCCTACATCTCTCTGTGGCTCCAATAAAGCTGACTTCACAGCTCTGGTTCTTGCTGAGGCAAGCAATAAAAATGTGTGCATTATGCAGTGTACATTTTAGTTCTCCCAACACTGAACCCCTCAGCAGAAGGTGCGTACCACTGACAGGAAGGGTGTGCATGATCAAACAGAAATGGACCTTCCCTGAAGAAATAGGATGAAAGCTTATAATATGTAGGGATAGTCCACACATTTAAGATGACAACTGCCATTTCCAAAGTATATATCTGTGGGCATGGGCATGCATGTACGCATTTGTCTTTTCTTGATGGCTTTCTCTGTGCCAAGCACTATGACAAACATTTTGAATATCTATCTGCTGTAATCTTCATAAAAGGGCCCTATCAGGTAAATTACCATTCAGTTTTGAGATGTTAAGTGATGTGTCCAAGGAAGGGGCAGAGTGAAGATGTGAATCCTCCATCCAAATTCTCTTTTTTTCTGTAGATACAGGGTCTCACTCTGTTGCCCAGGCTGGAGTGCAGTGGTGTGATCTCAGCTCACTGCAGCCTTGACCTCCCCAGTTCAAGCTATCCTCCCACTTTCAGTCTCCTGAGTAGCTACGACTACAGACATGTGCCACCACCCTCAGCTAATGTAAAAATATATATTTCTTGTAGAGACAAGGTCTCAATATGTTGCCTAGGCTAGTCTTGAGCTCTTGGGTTCAAATGATCTTCCTACTTTGGCCTCCCAAAGTGCTGGGATTACAGGTGTGAGCTGCTGCACCCGGCCCAAGCCTCTTCTCTTAATCCAGTCACTGGTGATTAACTATCTGGAAGGGCTCACTCAATACTTCCCACTCTACCTCCTGCCCATTTGCTGACTTTTGCTCCTGAACTGATTGATCAGCAACAACATTGGCCCACCTGCCCTCCACCAGGCCCTGTGCTGGGCCCCTTGCATGTTACTACATTATTAAGGCATCAGTATATAAATATTATCATTCTAACAGATAAGAAAACTCTTGTACTGTTTTGGCTAGCCTGTTCCACAGGTTTATTAAATCAGTATTTTTTTCCTGGTATTTCTCTTCTACTGCTGCTCAAAGTCTGTCCATTTGTGAATTCTTTACTAGATAAACGAGACTTTAGAGGCAAGAGACCATAAACATATGCCAATGCTGAATGTTATCATTATCATTTAATAAAGAAAAATTAAAGAAATAGAAAGATTTTCCCAAGTGGATGTTAGCAGGTCTTCTAGAAATAAACAAACACACACAAATTGGAGGTCCAGTCCCCTTTCCAGCAAACATAACTGAAAGTATGGAACTAGCTAGAGACAGACTAGATTTGGAAAAGTGAAACCGTCAGATGCAAATCTTTTTCACAGTTTCAATAATCACCCTTCTAGATTGTTCAGGAGCAATCTCTAGAGCAGCATTTCTAAAAAGATATGCATATGAATCATCTGGGGGATCTCATTAAAATACAGATACTGATTCTGCAGGCAAGGGGTGGGACCTGAGATTCTGAATTTCAAATAGGCTCCCAAGTAACGATTTGGCTGCAAATTTTAAATAGCAAGGGGCTAGAGGTCCTGTCATCTCCATCACAAAAGCTATCCCAGAGATGGCAGTATTTCAGCATTTTTACTATACTCAGGATTTTGAATCCAGAAGTTCTTTTTGCCAGATAAGCTCAATATCTGGTGTGGAAAATCTGGCTGTCTTACCAGGGCATACCATGAATGAGTGTTTCTTCACATCACAGTAAACAGTAACACTTGCCTCATTTAAGAAAAAGAAGGGGATAAACAAAATTTGACAATATTTGGTAACCTTCACCATCTTGAAGTTTCATGAAATTTTAATGAAGCAAATCCAAAATAGTCTCAAATAACCAGCAGATATTGTTCATGTCCTAATGTTTTGCAATTCTGTGGGCAAAAAGTATTATGTATCTGGAAAATAAGACAACTAATTTTTTTGCTGCAGTCAGAAGATTAATACAACATAGGAATAAAAACGATGATAATGACAACAGCAATTAATAGTTTCAAGCACTTACATTCCAGGCACATGCTAAGCACTTTGCTTACACTATATCTCATTTAATCCTCGTAACAATCTTATGGTAGAAATATCATTATGTCTAGTTTTTATGATAGAAAACTGAGACTCAGTGAAGATAGGTTACTTGCCCAATTATTTACCAAATAAAACTGAGACTTGAACCCAAGGCTGCCTAACCCCCAAGCCCCTGCTCTTCACCATTACGTTAAAGGAGTGTTTTCATTGCAAATACTGAAGCAGCACCTTGTGAGAATTAAATTAAAGATGAATTAAATTTCATCTACCCCAATGGAAAGACAACTATATCATAAGGCCATATCAAATAAACTACAGGCTTTAAAAAAATAAAGTTAAGATTATTGATTTTCTTGATTAAAGACATAAATCAAGTTGGTTAAAATCAAATACTCCAGATTGTAAAGTTAATTGTTCAAAAACCATTTGGACAGATTCACTATTCTCCTCAACAAAGGGTGATCTGTTAATTACACATACTGAAAGGCTGCACAGGTTAAATGTTCCAATCCAGAAAGACGGGATAGTCTCACAAACCAGGCTAATAATATCACCATTTCAAAAGCTGGGGATGTCCTCAAAGCAAACAGCAAGTAGCACTCCAGGTGTCCATTCAGCTCCCCGTAGCAGAGAGCCCTGGGCAACACAGAAAGAATCCCAGCCCAACGGCCTCCTGGCTTCACCTTAGGGGCAATTCACTTCTTGAATTCCTCTAAACACTTACTTCAGTGGGAAACCAAGGCAAACACATTTGTAGTGGTTCTCACCAAAGAGGGACAACCACTTAGGTGAAATATGAGGGAAAGTAGGTAAGATGGTCTTTCTATATTATGATTTTGGAAATATAATTCCCTAGAAAATATGTACTTCTGAGAGTAACAGCATACATTTTATGTTTTAACAGTACAATACAATTCTATTTATTTGATCTAAGTAAATATGTAATAATATCCAGTTCAATTGATTCTACAAATGAAATGCCCTAAACACCTGTCTTTGGAAAATATGGCTACACACATACACACACACTTTATCTGTATACCTATTAGGTATATATACACACATATACACTTATTGTGTGTAGATATACTTATTATATATCTATATATGTCTACAATTTTCTATACCACTGTATATTATACTATTGTGGATACACACATGAATATATACAATATGCAAATTGCCCTCATGTGGACAACGTGGGGGAAATGTCCATATGCCACAGTTAAGTCTTCTTTCTGTCCCTTTTCTCTATGCTGGGAGGGTATTCAATTTCAGTAGATCACCAGACCTGTGGTCCTAATATACATTTCCCACAAAGGGCTTTTGAATTTGTTGGATCTACCTGCCACAGTTCTTAACATTTCTCTCACTCTGTGCTCAGAGAGAACTCTCCAAGGTACTCTTGTAAGTAAGTCATGTGACTTTTGTCAGCGTGTACTGTTATTCAATCCCTCTACTGGGATTTAAAATCTGAAAGTCATATTTTACGGAAATCTTTCAAGTTGTCATGTTTGTACAAGTTAGATATTTTTAAAGACCTGTTTCTTACATTATCTTTGTTTTTCCCATGACTATTGGCCTTTGGGATCCCCTGTGGCCACTCTTTGGCTATGGACTTCCTCAAATGCCCAGGAATTCTTCCTTGTCTGTTCATGTTCATAAATGAAGATCTATGAGTACTGGCAGCCTGATGAGATATCTCAGTAATTTTTAAGATCTCGCTTTGATTTACTTGGGGATCTCCTCCTAAGTAGATGCTGCTGAAAGCTGTAGGCAGCCTTACCCTGGAGTTAGTGAGAAATGGATGAGAAAAGAATAAAGATATTGATTCAGAGGAGGAACAGTGATGGAAGGTTGAGAGTCTCCTTTGGTGGAGGGCAATGGCTCTGGGGGAGCAGGACAATCTAGTCCAGAATTCAGTTACTCTTGTGCCCACCCACAGGGCACCTTGGGGAATATCCTGTGGTGAGCAGCACCATGGCTGGAACTGGGGCCCACACTTCGCTCTGCCTTAAAACCCCTGTCCATGAGTCTGGAGTTACTCCAGGACTTTTCCATAAGCCTGCTTCCTGCTATGGTGGTATGTGGTCTTCTCAATCCTGAACACTCGGTCAAAACATCTCTGTCTTCTAGAAATTTCTCAAATTAGGCATCTATTATTGATACCTTGCCCTGTTTACAGTGAGATTGTGCATTTTTACTTATTTTACTTATTTTCATACTTATTTTGATTACTTCAATAGAATTGAAGTAATTGAATGTGGGAGCCAGCAAAATAAACACATGAACTTTTTTCACCATTATGATTTACAATCCTAATTCATTTAGAAATACGTTAATATATGTATATGTATATGTATATATGCATGAATGTATATACTTATGCATACATATATGTCATGTGTGTGACAAGAAAACAACCAAAATATTGTAACTACATTAATCTATGCATTACACGTTTAAGGAAGACATTATTTTCTTCTTTGTGCTCACGCATTTTCCAAGTTATCAACCACCACTATATACTCCATTTTGTGTTGTGATTTTTTTTTTTTTTTTTTTTGAGACAGAGTCTTGCTCAGTCGCCCAGGCTGGAGTGCAGTGGCGCGATCTCGGCTCACTGCAAGCTCTGCCTCCCAGGTCCACACCATTCTTCTGCCTCAGCCTCCTGAATAGCTGGGACTACAGGCACCCACCACTACACCCGGCTAATTTTTTTGTATGTTTTTAGTAGAGACAGGGTTTCACTGTGTTGGCCAGGATGGTCTAAATCTCCTGACCTCATGATGCACCTGCCTCAGCCTCCCAAAGTGCTGGGATTACAGGCGTGAGCCACCGTGCCCGGCCTGTGTTGTGATTTTTTCAAATAACAAATTCACGTACCATAAAACTCATCATTTTAAAGTATACAAACCCAGTGCTTTTTAGTATATTCACAGAACGTGCAACCATCACCACAATCAATTTTAGAACACCTTCATCATTCCCAAAATAAACTCATGTGCATTAGCAGTCACACCCATTCCCCTCTCTCCCTAGCCTCCAGCAACCACAATCTTTCTGTAGATTTGTAGATTCCACTTATCACTAATCTATGTGTCTATTCTGGGTATTTTACTTAAATGTAATCACACATTATGTGGTGCTTTGTGTCTGACTTATTTAACTCAGCATAATGTTTCCAAGGTCTATCCACGTTGTAGCATGTATCAGTACTTCATTCCTTTTCATGACTGAATAATACTCTATTTTATGGTATATCACATTTTATTTATTCATTCATCAATTGAATTACATTTGGGTTGTCTCTACTTTTTGGCTATTATGAACAATGTTGTTATGAAATTCATGTATAAACTGTATTGCTTTTGTAATTAAAAAAATACTGCTTAAAAAATTACAAAAATATTTTTTCAAAAATAGTACATCAAACTTTTCATTCATTTATACCTGCTTTGCTCCTACCTAGAGCATACGGTTTTCTTACACTCTTAAAGTCTACCTAATACCTGCAAATAACTGGGTAGAATTCATTAAATAAGAATAAA